>NC_044033.1:512538208-512838208 GCF_901765095.1 Microcaecilia unicolor | reverse complement strand
ACAATCTAAAGGTAATAAACTATGTAGTCAGTGTAGGTATCATGAATGGGGAAGGTGGTTAGGCGCCAAAAGCAAGGGAGAAGAGATGGGTTTTGAGTAAGGAAAATGGGCAGGGAGGGCGCATGGCGTATGGGCTCGGGAAGTCTGTTCCAGGCATAAGGTGATGCGAGGCAGAAGGGGCGGAGTCTGGAGTTAGCGGTGGTGGAGAAGGGTACAGATAGGAGTGATTTGTTCTGAGAGCGGAGGTTACGGGTGGGGACATAGGGGGAGAGGAGGGAAGAGAGGTAATGGGGGGCTGCAGATTGAGTGCACTTGAAGGTCAATAGGAGAAGCTTGAACTGTATACGGTAGCGGATCGGGAGCCAGTGAAGCGACTTGAGGAGAGGGGTGATATGAGAGTATCGGTTCACGCGGTAGATAAGACGTGCGGCGGAATTTTGGAGATTGAAGGGGGGGATAGGTGGCTAAGCGGGAGGCCAGCGAGGAGAAGGTTGCAATAGTCAAGACGAGAGGTAACGAGCGAGTGGACGAGGGTTCGGGTGGTCTGTTCAGAGAGGAATGGGCGAATTTTGCTAATATTATAGAGGAAGAAGCGACAGGTCTTAGCTGTCTGCTGGATATGGGCAGAGAAGGAGAGGGAGGAGTCGAAAATGACTCCGAGATTGCGTGCTGAAGAGACGGGGAGGATGAGGGCGTTGTCAACAGAGACGGAAAGTGGGGGAAGAGGAGAAGAGGGTTTGTAGTAATATTTTATTTATTTATTTATTACATTTGTATCCCACATTTTCCCACCTATTTGCAGGCTCAATGTGGCTTACATAATACCGTAAAGGCATTCGCCAAGTTCGGTAGGGGACAAGTACAAAAGATGTTATGGTGGTAAAGGGAAGATAAGATTCAGTCACACGGGGTTAAAGGTAGGAGGGTTTGATAATGTCCAATACGATCTTTGATAGTGAAGTGTTGCAGTGTTGAGGCATTTAAGTTAGGTCAGTCGGGTATGCCTTTCTGAATAGGTGAGTTTTTAATGATTTTCTGAATTTTAGGTGATCATAGGTTGTTTTCACAGCTTGTGACAATGCGAAAACATTGATTTGAAAACATTCCCTGAAACTGAGATGGGCTGGATTAGGGCATAGCAGTGCCTGGCTGAGTAGCAGTGTTTAATCTCCTTGAGATTTCATACTTTAATCACTCCCTATTCCTTCCTGTTTAATTTGTGGCTCTTTTCTTTTGTGTCAATACAATCGGCTAGCTGCTAACCAGTGATATTCAGCGTGAGATATCCAGTCATCTTGCACTGAATATTGCCGGATAGCCGTTTTTCCGGCATTCAACTGGCCAGGTGCTGATCCTAGCCGGTCAAATGCCGCTGAATGTTAGGGGGTATATAATTAAGCGCATATATGGCTCTTAAATTTAAGGCCTGTTATACAATGTAGGTGATAGTTGCTATTTTTTCAATGGGAAAACGTGTGAGGTTGATAGTCAGCCGGCAATATGCCTGGTAATTCAATAAGAACATAAGAGTAACCATACTGAGTCAGACCAATGGTCCATCTAGCCCAGTATCCTGTTTTCCAAACAGTGGCCAAGCCAGGTCACAAGTACCTGGCAGAAACCCAAATCGTGGCTACATTCCACGTAGAACCCCAAGGAATAACAAGATTCTGGAATTCCAAAGAGTGACAAGATTCCATGCAGAATCTCAGAGTATCAACATTCCATGCTACCAATCCCAGGGCAAGCAGTGGCTTCCCCATGTCTGTCTCAATAGCAGACTGTGGACTTTTCCTCCAGGAATTTATCCAAACCTTTTTGAAAACCCAGATACGCTAACCGCTGGGCCATATCTGGGCTTCAGCATATAGGGGTCCTTTTACTAAGCCGCAGCAAGAAGTGGCCTGCGGTGCGTGTGGGTGTATGTTTTTGGCACGCATCGGGTCAGTTTTTACCGTGTCTCAGAAAAAGGGCTTTTTTTTTCAATGTGTGAGGAAAAGGGCCTAAGGTAAAATTGAAACCAGGGCTTGCCTATTTACGGCCTGAACCCTTAACGCCACCTATTGAACTAGCAGTAAGCGCTCATGCGTGCGGTGACCGGTCGGCACGTGCCAACTGCCGATTAACGCAGGAAAGGCCGCACATGGTAGGAAATTAAAAGTCATTTGTCCCAGCGGTATGGACGGGTGCCAAATCCAAAATTACCACCAGGGGGCGAACTAGCCTGACGGTAGTCTCATTTTGGCATGCACTGCACGCACGTAGAGAGTTGCACAGGGACAGAAATGCGACCCGTCCCCGCCCGTCCCCATGAAAAAAGGAAGTATAGAGTAGGGGGCACACAGTGCAGAGTAATACATTTAAAACAAATCAGAGAAAATATTTCTTCACTAATGAATATACTGAATCTTAGAAAAAGGGCAATAAATACATAAACCAAACTGAAGTTTTTTCCACACTAAAATAGAGAGAATTATTGGTCACCCAAACAGCACAATGCCCTCAACAAAAGAAACAAGTGGGTAGGCTAATGCTTTAGCTGCAGTAAAACAGCTCACAAACAGCCAGTTCCCACCATGAGAGATATAAACATACAACTTGAGCAAATCTCCTGCACGTATTGAACTTGAGTTGAGACAGAGAGAGACCCGAGTGAAAACGTGCAAGTGCTCGTAAGGGACGTACTTTTTTTTTTAGATTATGGATGAAGGACGTCTAAGTGTTAGACGCTCAAGTCCCACCTTCGCTATGCCTCCAACACCCCCTTGAAATTTGGCCGTCCCTGGCGCGATGGAGCAGTTAAGGTCGCCCAAAATGGACGTTTCTTGGAGCACATCCATGCCTTTGTTCTGCCCGACACCCCCCTTGAAATTTGGCCGTCCCTGGCATGACGGGGCAGTTGAGGGCGTCCTTCTTTTCCCGCTGCAGGAGAGCTTGGTGTCGCCGCCCACTAAAAGAAGAAGGGGCGATTGGCGAACCAGCAAGCATGATTGATGCGATAGCGGCACAGATCGGCAGAAAAGCAGCGGGCTCAAACAAAGGTATGTGCGCACGTCCCCACGGGAATCCCGCCAGAACATCCTTCATCCCCACGGGAATTCCGCATGTTTATTCCATCCCCGCGGCACTCCCGCTGACCCGGAGGGGATTCCCGCGGGATCCCCGCAAACCCCGTTCCCGTGCAGGCCTCTAACGTGGAGCATGCCATGCCTTTGTAAAAGGACCCCCTAAGTGCGATATTCAGCACTTAAGTGGCTATGGGGCACCTCATAAAGGTAGGTTTGATTTGTATGAGGTCCCATTTATGCAGTAACTTTGGCTGGTTAATTGCTGAAATTGGCACTTAATTTGGCCAAATGCTGACTCTACCCCTATAAAGCCCCCAAAATAGCCAGTTTTGAGAGAGGCACTAACTGAACACTTTCAGCAGCAGTTACCAGTTAAGTGTCGCTTAAAATATCTAGTCAGCACCGAACAAGCGATATAACCATAGTAACATAGTAGATGACGGCAGAGAAAGACCTGTACGGTCCATCCAGTCTGCCCAACAAGATAAACTCATATGTGCTACTTTATGTGTATACCTGACCTTGATTTGTATCTGCCATTTTCAGTGCACAGACCGTAGAAGTCTGCCCAGCACTAGCCCCGCCTCCCAACCACTAGCCCCGCCTGCTAGCACCGGTGCTGCCACCCAATCTCCGCTAAGCTTCTGCCAATCTCCGCTAACCAACCAGGAACCACTTCTGGCCAGTTAAATCACTTTGAATATGACCCTTACCTATGTTTTTTTTTTAATCTGATTGCCGGCTTTTGCAGCTGCTCCGAGGCTCATGTAAGTGCCAGGAACCTGCTCAGGTGGATTCAGAAGCGAATCAGGGGGCAGTTGTGCTAACTTCCAATGTGTGTAACACTATCTCAGAAATTCATTAAGAAGAGTTATTTCACTGACCTTTTTAATTGACTTCTCTAGTACACGTAGCTTTTTTTAAAAAAATCATGTGGGTTGATATTCAGTCAGCGGCATTCAGCGCTTTTTTTAACCGCCGCTGGCATTAATCCTGGATATTCAATGCCGGCTCAAGTCTGGGCACCAGTCGGCTCTCTCTTGTGCGACTAAGGGGTCCTTTCACCAAGCCACACTAAAAAGTGACTGAAGCTGGTGTCAGCGCTTGGGTTTCCGTGTGCTACGACCACTTTTAGCGTGGTGGTAAAATGACCATCATGCTGTGGGGCCCTTTTACTAAGGTGCGCTGAAATAAACGGCCTGTGCTGGTGTAGGCACGTGTTTTGGGCACACGCAGGTCCATTTTTCAACGAGCCTGCAAAAAAGGTCTTTTTCTTGTGGCCGAAAATGGACGTGCGGCAAAATTAAAACCAGCGCACGTCCATTTTAGGCATAAGAGTTTACCACCGCCCACTGACTTAGCGGTAAGGTCTCACGTGTTAACCGGGTGGTACATAAGCACATAAGCACCGCCATACTGGGAAAAGACCAAGGGTCCATCAAGCCCAGCATCCTGTCTCCAACAGCGGCCAATCCAGGTTTCAAGAACCCGGCAAGCCCCCCCCCCCCCAAAAAAAAAATAAGTAATAATAATTTTTTAATAATGTTCAATGGACTTTTCCTTCAGGAATCTGTCCAAACCCCCCTTAAACTCCATAAGGCCAGCTGCTGTCACTACATTCTCCGGCAACGAGTTCCAGAGACCAACTACACGCTGAGTAAAGAAAACCTTTCTCCTATTTGTTTTAAATCTAACATATTCTAGCTTCATCTTGTGTCCCCTGGTTCTGTTGTTGATTGAAAGTGTAAATAAACGCTTCACATCTGTCCGCTCTACTCCGCTCATTATCTTGTAGACTTCTATCATATCACCCCTCAGCCGCCTTTTCTCCAAGCTGAAGAGCCCTAACCGTCTCAACCTTTCCTCATAGGGAAGTCGTTCCATCCCTTTTATCATTTTCGTCGCCCTTCTCTGCGCCTTCTCCAATTCCTTTATATCTTTTTTGAGATGTGGCGACCAGAATTGGACACAATATTCGAGGTGTGGTCGCACCATGGAGCGATACAACAGCATTATAACATCCTCGTGTTTGTTTTCCATCCCTTTCCTAATAATACTCAACATTCTGTGCGCTTTCTTAGCCGCCGCAGCACACTGGGCAGACGTTTTTAACATCTTATCCATGATGACTCCCAGATCTCTCTCTAGGTCCGTAACTCCTAACGCGGAACCTTGCACGACATAGCTGTAATTCGGGTTCCTCTTAACCACATGCATCACGTACACTGCCGATTACTGCCGGGTAAGTGCCACACGGTAGAAAATTTCTACTGCGTGTTTTGGATGCGTGTCAAAAATGGAATTACCACCCGGGACACACAGTAACCGGGCGGCAGTTCCAATCTGACACACGTATGCGCGTTAAGCGCTTATGTGCGTTAGTAAAAGGGCCCCTATATTTTTTGTAATGGTCAAGCGCTATTTTTATATAGAGATAAACTATAAGTATTATTAGGGAACTGGTTTCCTCCCAATTCAATACATATAAATATAGAAACACAGTCACAAGTATGTAAGCATAAGAGTATCCTTTCTGGAGAAAGGATACTCTTATGCTTACATGCAAGCACTAATTTTTTCCATTAATGCATGGCCATTACTGCAGGAACCCTTATTGCCCCCTATTTAGGAGGCGGTAAGGGCTCCCACGCTGCTCCTACGCTAATTGGGTAGTGCGTGGTGATGTACCCCTGCTGCCCGATTAGCGCAGCCACATCTACTCTCCACCTAAGGAGCTTAGCCGAGATTGGGTGGCAGAGCCAGCCGGTTGTGGGGGGCGAGGATAGTGCTGGGCAGACTTATACGGTTTGTGCTAGAGCCGGTGGTGGGAGGCGGGGCTGGTGGTTGGGAGGCGGGGATAGTGCTGGGCAGACTTATACGGTCTGTGCCAGAGCTGGTGGTGGGAGGCGGGGCTGGTGGTTGGGAGGCGGGGATAGTGCTGGGCAGACTTATACGGTCTGTGCCAGAGCCGGTGGTGGGAGGCGGGGCTGGTGGTTGGGAGGCGGGGATAGTGCTGGGCAGACTTATACGGTCTGTGCCAGAGCCAGTGGTGGGAGGCGGGGCTGGTGGTTGGGAGGCGGGGATAGTGTTGGGCAGACTTATACGGTCTGTGCCAGAGCCAGTGGTGGGAGGCGGGGCTGGTGGTTGGGAGGCGGGGATAGTGCTGGGCAGACTTATACGGTCTGTGCCAGAGCCAGTGGTGGGAGGCGGGGCTGGTGGTTGGGAGGCAGGGATAGTGCTGGGCAGACTTATAGGGTCTGTGCCAGAGCCAGTGGTGGGAGGCGGGGCTGGTGGTTGGGAGGCGGGGATAGTGCTGGGCAGACTTATACGGTCTGTGCCAGAGCCAGTGGTGGGAGGCGAGGCTGGGGGTTGGGAGGCGGGGATAGTGCTGGACAGACTTATACGGTCTGTGCCCTGAAGAGGACAGGTACAAATCAAAGTAGGGTATACACAAAAAGTAGCACATATGAGTTTCTCTTGTTGGGCAGACTGGATGGACCATGCAGGTCTTTTTCTGCCGTCATTTACTATGTTACCCATGGGCACGCTTCCCACGCTGGAAACTAAAATATAGCTTTCGGCATGGGATTAGCGCACACTGAGCGGGAATTACCGTTGGTTGCCTCAGTGTGTCCCGCAGTAGGTCTACCATGTGCAAAACATTTCCGCCTTAGCGTATACTATAAGCGGGGCCTACGTTTAGGTGCGGTATATAAAATAAGCTTAGTTGATGTCACTGCACCTTGAACTGCACGCATCCATTTATGCCAGTGAAAACATGGCATAAATCCCAGTGCATAGATTGATTGATTTATTTATTTACTGCATTTGTATCCCACATTTTCCCACCTATTTGCAGGCTCAATGTGGCTTACATTGTTCCGTCATGGCGATCGCCATTTCCGGAGTGAGAGATACAAGTGGTATTACATAAAGATCATGAAGATTGTAAGCTCGTTTGAGCAGGGACCGTCCTTCTTTGTTAATTTGTATAGCGCTGCGTAACCCTAGTAGCGCTCTAGAAATGTTAAGTAGTAGTAGTAGTAGTGACGTGTAGATTAAGCAATCAAGTATAAAGACATCATATTCGGAATAAGAGATAAAGCGATATTGCAATAAAAGTTCGTAAGATGGAGCGTTGCGGTATGCCTTGATGAGGACATAGTAGATTCATATTCGGAATGGGAGATAAAGCGGTATTTTAACGTTCATAGGAGGGAGCTTTGTGGTATGCCTTGTTGAAGAGGTAGGTCTTCAGTGATTTCCGAAAGTTGGTTAGGTCGTGCATTTTTTTCACGTCGAGTGGTAGTGCATTCCATAACTGCGTGCTTCTGTAGGAAAAGCTGGATGCATGTGTTAATTTGTATTTTAATCCTTTGCAGCTGGGGAAATGGAGATTCAGGAAAGTGCGTGCTGCTCTTTTAGTGTTCCTGGGTGGTAAGTCTATGAGGTCTGACATGTAGACCGGGGCCTCTCCGTAAATGATTTTATGAACCAGGGTGCAGACTTTGAACGTAATACGTTCTTTAAATTTCAGAACACCCACGAAATGCCCATTTCCCCGCTTATAACCACGCCCCATTTTGCCTGTGCACGTTAGAAGGTAGGCGCACTGCATTACGGAATACAGCCATGGTCTGTCTCCTGCTCCTGTCGGGTGATTGCATTAACTTGATCACCTGGTCACAGCACACAGGAGAAGGAGTCAGAGAGACCCCCAGTACTGCCCCCCCCCCCACCTTGGAGGCAGGGGAGGAGAAAACTCACTGATGCGGAAGGTAGGGGCAGCGTATGTGAGCGAGGGGCGGCAGTGGCGGCTGCGTCCCAAGTGGGGGGGGAGGCGACAGCAGCTGCGGCAGGGGCGTAGCCAGACCGGCGGGAGGGGGGTCCAGAGCCCGAGGTAAAGGGGCACATTTTAGCCCCCCCCTGCCGCTGCCAACCCTCTCCCGCCGCCGTCAGGTACCTTTGCTGGCTGGGGTCCACAACCCCCGCCAGCCACATTCGCTGATCTGGATTCTGTTTCTGTGAGTCCTGACGTCCTGTACGTTCCTATGTGCAGCAAAGGTACCTGACGGCAGCAGCGGGGAGAGGGTCAAATGTGGCGGGGGAGGGGCTGTGGCGGCAGGGGGAGTGAAAGCAAGGGGGCCAGGGCTAAATCTGCAGGAGCCCATGTGCCCATCTAGCTACGCCCCTGAGCTGCAGTGGCCCTGCCCTAGACCCAGCTCTGTCTCTCAGCAGCCCTACCTTTCAGTTCACCCAGTCTGCTCAACCAGTGGCCAGAGCCAAGCCCATCACTCTGTGCAGGCCCTGGTCACCCATACTTAAAACACTGGTTGTCAAGTCTCCACCACGCTAACCATATAGGCAGCCAAACATGATGGAGTCTTGGCTATAACCACGTATCATTCCCAAGTATTGCTGATAGCAGGGCTACCGAGAGACTGAGCCGGGCCCGGGGCAAGGCCGCCACCAGCCCCTATCCCTGCCCAAGGATCTCCCCCGCCTCCCCCCAATCACTACTGCTGTCGTCTCCCTCACCTGCTCCAAGGGTCGCAGTCCCCAGTCTCCACCTACATACCCTCAGCTCCCTTCTGTCTGCCATCCGACCCCCTTCATTTAAAAAAAGAAAATCTTGAAACCGGCAGCGCAGCGCCGTCTGTGTGAAAGCGGCAGATCGCCTCGGGAGGTCCTTCCCTCACTGTGTCCCGCCCTCACGGAAATTGGAAGTTACATCAGAGGAGGGCGGGACACTGTGAGGGAAGGACCTCCCGAGGCGATCTGCCGCTTTCACACAGAAGGCGCTGCACTGCCGATTTCGAGATTTTTAAAAAATGCAGAGGACCAGGTGGCAGACAGAAGGGAGCTGAGGGTAGGCAGGTGGAGACTGGGGACTGCGGTGCCGGTAGGCTGGGAGCAGGAGAGGGCGAGAGACCCTGGCGCCGGGCCCTCCTTGGAGTCCCGGGCCCGGAAAAGTTTGCCCCTCCTGCCCCCCCCTCTTGGCGGCCCTGGCTGATAGTACTCAACTTACCAATCATGATGTATATCCCACCCCCCTGAGCTGCCCAGTACCCTCATTCACAGCACATGACAATAAAATCCTGTGCATAGATAGATAGATAGATAGATAGATAGATAGATAGATAGATAGATAGATAGATAGATAGATAGATAGATAGATAGATAGATAGATAGATAGATAGATAGATAGATAGATAGATAGATAGATAGATAGAGTATTATCCTATATAATAATTCTCACCTCCAACATTCGAAAGCTGCCTGGGACCGTGGCTCCTTTGGTCTGCTTCCGTCGGTAGATCAGTGACGTCATCCGTTTCACACAGCCTCTTCTTTCGCTTCTGTTTCTGCTGTTCGTGTGGTCCCACAAACAGAAGCGAAAAAAGAAGCTGTGTGAAGCGGCGTCCCTACGTGCAGGAGGCAAAAACGGGCAGGAGGTGGGGTCCTGAAACGACAGGGGAGGGAAGGGGGGGTCATGAACGACACGGGGGGGAAGGGGGTCCTGAAACTACAGAGGGGGGTCCTGAAAGGCGTGGGAAGGGGAGAGGGGGATGGGAAGAAGTGGCGGGGGGGGTCCTGGAACTCAGATGTGAACAAGTGGCAGGGGTTTCAGGAACTCAGACAGGGGTGGAAGGGGGAAGGGAAGGGGGTTCAGCAAACTCTCGGTCTCACTGTGTCTTACATATGCACTCGCACACACTGTCATTCTGACACACACACACTCTCCCACAGACACACTAGCACCCAGTCTCACTCTCTCTCTCTGACACACACACACACACTCTCTCTCTCACAGTCACTCTCTCACACACACTCTCAAACATACACACTAGGAGGAAAACCTTGCTAGCACCCGTTTCCTTTAAAACAGAAACGGGCCTGTCTTACTAGAGATCAATATTACCTAGCAATACATATGTAGATATTTACAGTTTCATTACAAATGCCTGGACACTTAGATTGACAAACTTACCTTAATATATAGTTTCCGTTGAATAGTTTTTTTTTTCTCTCACGAAAGCTATTGCTGCATTCAGTATCCATAAAAGGTGGGCCGTGTGGCGTGTCACTCATTTTTCTGTGAACCATAAAAAGCACTTACTGCCAGAAAGTGTTTACCATCAAATATTAAACAATAATTTTGCACATCTTGTCTCTTGAAAGACTACTTTGATTATCTTGAACCATGAGCACGCATCAGAGTGAAATGACGGCACTTTGTTTTCCGCTGTCAAGACAACCAGATTCCTCTTAAGCGGAAGAAATATCAAAGACTCAAAGCATGCCAGTTGAATTTGAACCTTAAGCATAAGACACTAGCTGCAGCCATTACGGCACACCTGGATCTCTCAACAAGGGCTCGATACTCCAGAAAATTGAGGCTTCAAATGAGCTTCCACCTAACAAGCTATAATTTTGTTTCTTGGGTTAAAAAAAAAAAAAAAAAGCAGCCATAGGAGAACAGTCAACAAGACAGGCCATTTCCGAAACAGTGAGGAGGACCTCAAGACAGACTTCGCTCTGCCTGCAAAACAGCAGCTTCATTAATAATAATTACGGCTTACCAGTGGCATATATTGATAACAAGCTTCCTCCGACAGGGTTAGGCTGCTATTACGAGAAGAGGCGATTAAATTAATTAACAAATCGTCTCTTCGTTCCATGTTGAGTTTCTCGACCGCCAGTATGATGAGATAAGCTTAGCTTACGGGAGGCCATTCGATGGTGTCGTGCTGTCCAGATTAGCTTTCGCCAATTACATCATTCCACCTCAAGGACGGCCCTGGGATAAACGCATGAGAAATGAGCTACTCAAGGGATGGAGATGGGAATTAAGGCTAGATCCCCAGAGTTCTCAGTGTTGCACTTCAGAGAAAGTGTTAACCTACATACCGGACCAAATTCTACATATGAGGCTCAAAATTGTCGTGCAAATTTGGGCGCGTGCATAATTTAGTTGAACAAGAATGTCAATTAGCGCCAATGATTGGAAGCTCATGATCAATTATCAAGGCTAATTGGCGATATTTAAAATTTAAGCGAGCATCTTGTCACTATTCTATAAAGATGCGTGTGTAAATTTTACGTGTGGATCTAAAGAGGGGGCATGGGCAGGTCAGGGACATTCCTGGAATTTGCACGTAGTCGTATAGAATTAGGAAGATCTGCACCTCATTTAGGTGCAAGGACGTATGCCAGGTTTCAGTTGGTGCAAATCCTCGTGCCCAAAATTGGGTGCGGATCTCGGCGCTAAGCACTGTTCTATAAATGGTGCCCAACCAGGGGGCCCTTTTGCTAAGCTGCAGTAAAAGGAGCACTGCACTAGTGACAGCGACCATTTTTGCCGTGCGACACAGCCCCTTTTACCGCAGTGGGTAAAAAGGCCGAGAAAAGAAATGGCATGTGCGGTAAGTTCACACTCGCTGCACGGCCATTTCAGGGGGGAGCACTTTGGGACGGCAGTAAGGGCTCTCACTCTAGGCTACCAGTAATTAGGCAGCACACAACACTGCCCGATTACCGCCGGGCAAACCCCTGTGGCAACATTTTAAAAATATTTCTGCTAGTGCCAGAAATGGCAAACGCCCGGGGGTGCAACTACCACCGGCACCCGCGTTGGGTCGGTGGTAGTTCCAGGTTGCACGCAGCAGGGGCATAGCTATGTGGGGCCACGGGGGCATGGACCCCCGTAGATTTGGCACTGGCCCCCCTCCTGCCAACGACCCTCTCAACCCCCCTCCCTCCACCAACCCTCCCCCGCCGCTGCCGTCACCATTGGGTACCTTTGCTGGCGGGGGACGTACAGGACGTCAGACTCACAGAAACAGAACGAAGCCTTGCAGATCAGCCAGCAGCGCCGAAGAAGAGGACTTCGGCTGGCAGGGGTTGGAGTCCTCCGCCAGCAAAGGTACCCGAAGGTGACGGTGGCGGCGATGGAGGGTTGGTGGCGGCGTGAAGGGGGGGTTGAAAGGGTTGATGTTGGGGAGGTCAAAGTTGGCGCGCGGGGGGGTCGGTGGTGCCGGGGGGCTCAAATGTGCCCCCTCAACTCAGGCTCTGGACCCTCTCCCACCAAAGTCTGGCTACGCCCCTTCCACGCAGCAAACCTTTAGTAAAAGAGGCTCTTGAAGCGCCATTTATAGAATAGCGTTTCGTGCATATTTTTATTGGCGCCATTTTCAGAATTGGGTCCACTGTGTCCTAAAAACATATCCCCAAAGTACCTAAGAGGCCCCATCTCTGACATTTGGCCAGCCCGAAACGTATTATCGAAACGAAAGATGGCCGGCCATCTTTTTCAATAATACGGTTCGGGACCACTGTTTGCGGCACCGGCCATATAGATGGCCGCCCATACAGATGGCCGGTGCCGTTCGATTGTGCCCCTCATAGGCACCTACACATGTCCAACGCACGTCAAATTGGAACCAACACCTGACTACCGCATGCCCCAGGCCGTAATTCCATTTTTGACACATTTACAAAACACGCGGTAGACATTTTCTACCACGTGGCACTAACCGGATGGTGAGCGCCAGTGTACACACACTGATGCTTACCACCCGGTTAGCACGTGAGAACTTACCGCCATAACCCCCACCCAACACAAACCTCCAGCCATTTCCCTGAGGAACAACAACGCAACAAAGAGCCAGGGGTTGGATTCTTACACCCTCAAACCAACAGCAAAACCCCCCCAGAGATCCGCTCCACCCCACACAAACCCATCCTCCCAATCCCCCCCCCCCCCCCATTCAACCGCTATAAGGTATGTGGAGTTCGGTCCACGTGAAACATCCTGTAAATGTAGTGAAAAACAGAGAACGGAACATATGACTAATGGGCCAATTTTATAGACTAGTTGCATAGCAGATAAACGCGTACATGCCACAATAGCACCAGAGTTTCTTCAACAGTGGCGAAAGGTCATAAAAATCAAACTAAAACAAGTTCCTCCCTCTTCAATCAATTTTTAGAATTTTACATTTTTATAATTTTGTAATTTCTGTAGGATCTATCAGAATAGTCAAGGGTTCAGCGCATGTGCAATATCTTGCCATCGGGGCAAACTTGCATTCGTCATTGATCCATCTGTGATATGCACGAATGTAACTGCATCTATTTATGCGCATAGGTCATTACCGACCAGTTACCGCGTGAAACTTTACCTCTAGGTCAATGACTGCCAGTAAGGTCTCAGACCCAAAATGGACACGCGGCAATTTTCATTTTGCCGCACGTCCGTTTTCGGCAAAAAAATTTAAAAAGGCATTTTTTACAGGTGCGCTAAAAAATGATTCTGCGCGTGCCCAAAACACGCGTCTACACTACTGTGGGCCATTTTTCAGCGCACCTTAGTAAACGGACCCCTCAATCATTTATCTATGCAAAAGATCATTTGTCTGTGAAAAAAATCTCCAATCAAATCAGCATTGAGGAATGTATAGTCTGTACATGCACAAGTAATTCAATCACTTGTGCATCGTATAGTCCTTCCAAAAGTTCAGTCGTCTATAGAGTGTAGAAGATGCAAAGCTTGCTCCAGTATTGTCAGCGGAGAAAACTAACCACTGACGCGGCATATGCCAACTCCCCTCTCAAAGATGTGACAATGGATAAGTGCCCCCCACTTGTAGCTGATACAGGAGTAAAGTTCAATTCAATGTATTTATTTCCTTTATAGCCCACCTATTAACTAGGCGGGTAACAAGAAACATACATAAAGTAATAAAAAATAAAGCAAAACAAATTAACAAAATAATTACATAATCAATACCAACGTATGCTTGTACATACACAAAATACTCCCTGAAAATGCCCAACCCCTTTAATAACATAAGAATAGCCATACTAACTAGAAGCACAACAAGATCAACACGAACATGCCTAAATCTCCACCACCCAAGCTGCAAAGGACTCAAATACAAATCAACCTATGCATCTAGCTTCTCTTATACAGTATAAGCACGCAACTATGGAACGCACTACCAATCGCCGTGAAAACAACATACGACCACCTAAACTTCCGGAAACTTCTAAAGACTAACCTGTTCGGAAAGGCATACCCTAATGATCCAACCTAAATGCCTTAACCCCGCAACACAACAACACATACGTTTGTACTGGACATAACCTAACTCTTCCTCCTTATGACCCCCCCTCCCCCAATGTGCCTATCACACTTGATCACTCTCTACCATAACCTTACTTTGTATTTGTTCATACCGGTATTGGCGATCGCCTCTACTGTACAATGTAAGCCACATTGAGCCTGCAAATAGGTGGGAAAATGTGGGATACAAAGGCAACAAATAAATAAAATAAAATAAATAAATACTGGGTCAGATCAATGGTCCATCTAGCCCTGTATCCTGTTTCCAACAGTGGTCAATCCAGGTTACAAGTACCGGGCAGAAACCCAAATAGTAGCAAAATTCATGCTAACAATCCCCGGGCAAGCAGTGGCTTCCCCATGTCTATCTCAATAGCAGACTATGGGCTTCTCCTCCAGGAGCTTGTCCAAACCTTTTTTAAACCTGGATATGCTAACCGCTGTTACCACATCCTCCGGCAAAGAGTTCCAGAGCTTAACTGTTCGTTGAGTGAAAAAATATTTCCTCCTGTTTGTTTTAAAAGTATTTCCATGTAATTTCATTCAGTGTCCCCTAGTTTTTGTGCTTTTTGAAAGAGTGAAAAATCGATATATATTTTTTTTAATTATTTATTTATTTATTTACTAGGATGTATTTACCGCCCTTTTGCAGGAATTCACTCAAGGCGGTGTACAGCAAGAACAACTCAAACATATGTTATAGACAATTACAGCAGTAAAAATATTCAAACAACAATACAAAGTATGGCACATTGTGACTTTTACCCGTTCTATACCGTTCAGGATTTTGTAGACCTCAATCATATCTCCCCTCAGCCGTCTCTTTTCCAAGCTGAAGAGCCCTAACCTCTTAAGCCTTTCTTCATATGAAAGGAGTTCCATCCTCTTTATCCTTTTGGTCACTCGTCTTTGAACCTTGTCTCCAACTACTCAGTCAATACCAAAATATGTTTGTGCAAGCAAGTTGTTTCTTAAAATACCAAGCTCCTTTAATAGCTTCTTTTTTTTTTTTTTTAATTTTTTTTAATAATAAGTTTATTAAATCATAACAATACACCACAGAAAATGCAACAGAACAGAACAAAACACACAATATATATATAGATTTTTTTTGTTACATTTGTACCTCGCGCTTTCCCACTCATGGCAAGCTCAATGCGGCTTACATGGGGCAATGGAGGGTTAAGTGACTTGCCCAGAGTCACAAGGAGCTGCCTGTGCCTGAAGTGGGAGTCCAACTCAGTTCCTCAGGACCAAAGTCCACCACCCTAACCACTAGGCCACTCCTCCACTGTTGCTACTATTTGAGATTCTACATGGAATGTTGCTATTCCACTAGCAACATTCCATGTAGAAGTCGGCCCTTGCAGATCACCAATGTGGCCGCGCAGGCTTCTGCTTCTGTGAGTCTGACGTCCTGCACAGAAACAGAAGCCTGCGCAGCCTTCTATATGGAATGTTGCTAGTGGAATAGCAACATTCCATGTAGAATCTCCAACAGTAGCAACATTCCATGTAGAATCTCCAATGGAATCTATTTTATTTTTGTTACATTTGTACCCCGCGCTTTCCCACTCATGGCAGGCTCAATGCGGCTTACGTGGGGCAATGGAGGGTTAAGTGACAAGTCACTTAACCCTCCAGAGTCAGAAGGAGCTGCCTGTGCCTGAAGTGGGAATCCAACTCAGTTCCTCAGTTCCCCAGGACCAAAGTCCACCACCCTAACCACTAGGCCACTCCTCCAATATGGTACAGAGTGCTGAGTTCTAACCCTAAAATTAGTCCTTATTGGATAGAAAAAGGTCTAAAGACTTCCATTTGCGGATAGCTGAGTTGTGTCCAGACAGGGAGAGTACTGCAGATTGCTCATATTTTTTCTAAAGCAGAATCCAATTCCACCACATTCACATGGGAATTATCCTTCCAGTGCGAAATCCTTTAATAGCTTCTGTCTTAATGGTACTTTTTTTCCACAATGGACAACGCAGAATTAGCAGTAACAGTATGATGCAACCAAGTCAAGGAAGGCAGAAGTTGTTGCAAATTTTCAGACTGCAGAAATCTATTGGGCTCATTCATTGAGACAGTTTCCCCCCCCCCTCCCCCCCACCATATTAGATCTCATAAAAGCTCTGCACCCTGGCCCACCAAACGGAATTTGCTGGCATTACCACACTGGGAGCCGCTAGCGTGGCTTGATAAAAGAGGGCCTAAAAGAGTAAGAAATAAAAAACAAGATTATTTTTTTTCTCTCTCAAAGGCTATAGTCAATAGAGTGCAGTATCATAAGTATTGTGTTCAGTTTTGGAGGCCGTATCTTGCTAAGGATGTAAAAAGAATTGAAGCGGTGCAAAGAAAAGCTACGAGGATGGTATGGGATTTGCGTTACAAGACGTATGAGGAGAGACTTGCTGACCTGAACATGTATACCCTGGAGGAAAGGAGAAACAGGGGTGATATGATACAGACGTTCAAATATTTGAAAGGTATTAATCCGCAAACAAACCTTTTCCGGAGATACGAAGGCGGTAGAACGAGAGGACATGAGGTTGAAGGGGGGCAGACTCAAGAAAAATGTCAGGAAGTATTTCTTCACGGAGAGAGTGGTGGATGCTTGGAATGCCCTCCCGCGGCAGGTGGTGGAGATGAAAATGGTAGCGGAATTCAAGCATGCGTGGTATAAACATAAAGGAATCCTGTTCAGAAGGAATGGATCCTCAGAAGCTTAGCTGAGATTGGGAGGCGGGGCTGGTGTTTGGGAGGCGGGGCTAGTGCTGGGCAAGACTTCTACGGTCTGTGCCCTGAAAATGGCAGATACAAATCAAAGTAAGGTATACACAAAAAGTAGCACATATGAGTTTATCTTGTTGGGCAGACCAGATGGACCGTGCAGGCCTTTTTCTGCCGTCATCGTCGTCATCTACTATAAGTACATATAAGTGCATAAGTATTGCCACACTGGGACACACCAAAGGTCCATTAAGCCCAGCATCCTGTTTTCAACAGTGGCCAATCCAAGATCCCGAAAAAGGACTGGGTGTGCTATTCCTGAGGTGATGGTCTCGATTTGAATATTTTTATTTGAAGTTAAGATAGGTTGTCTGGTCTGGCCAGTCCAGGGACCTCTTCTGCGTCCTGCCTCCTGATGTAACTTACTGTTTCCTTGTAGGCAGGACGCAACAGAGACAGCCTGTATTAATCATTGCCCGCCACAGCCCTTGAGCAACAACACAAACACTTCTGTCTAGCTGACACCAACCGGCGCCTATTTTATAAAAGTCTGCTCCCCCTGAGATCAAAACCTGGCTACGCCTCTGGCTTTTGTATCTTATCGCACTTTAATAATCTCCGGGCTGTATGTTTAACCTGATTGACCTTCCAACCAGTAACATGTCTGAATCCTCGCAAAATTACCTCAACCTGCATTACCCCAATTGCAAAGGACTCAAGTACAAAACTTATTTTGGATCCAACTTCTCCTACCTGGGCAGCCAACTCTGGAATACCTTCCCCAGACCTATCCGTTCAATCTGTGACTATCTACCCTTCCAGAAAGCACTAAAGACCCATCTATTTAAACAAGCTTATCCAAATGGTCCAGACTAACCTTATGAACCCATCTACCCAACACATACCCAGAAGACAACGACATTGCTCCAGACTAAATCTCCCACCTTCCTCCCTTCCACATCCCCTATCTTTACCTATTTATCTCTTCTATTGTTCTGTTATACTTAACTTTTACTTTCTCTAATAATATTCTGTATTCCCTATTACTATGTAAGCCACATTGAGCCTGCTTTGAGTGGGAAAGCGCGGGATACAAATGTAATAAATAATAATAATAATTCCTAAAATGGCTCCACGGAAAATAACGCACATTAACACATGCTAATGTTGTAACACACTTTAATAACTCTAACTCCATATGTCACACACACAAAAAAGAAGTAGCAGCAGGCACATAACCATGCTCTGTGCCCAAAGAAGAGGGTACAGAAGGTGAATGGGTGAGGCTGGGAGGTGAAGGGCAGTGTGCTGAGATCAGGATAGGAAAGAAGGGGTAAGAGAGTGCTAGGGTCATGCTGAGAAGAAGGGAGAGAAAGACAGGAAGGCAGGGAAGAGTGTGCTGAAATCAGGCTGGAAAGGAAAGTACATATCGCCACACTGGGACAGACCAAAGGTCCATCAAGCCCAGTATCCTGTTTCCAACAGTGGCCAATCCAGGTCACAAATACCTGGCAAGATCCTAGAAAAGCTCAATACATTTTATGCTACTGATCCCAGAAATAAGCAGTGGATTTTCCCCAAGTCAATTTAATAATGGTCTATGGACTTTTCCTTTAGGAAGCCGTCCAGACCCTTTTTAAACCCCGCTAAGCTAACCGAATTCCAGTGTTTAATAATAAGAGAGTAGTGGGATCAGGATGAGAAAGAGGGAAGAGAGCTCTGGGAAGGTGGAGCAAAATATGCTGACATCAGGCTGGGAAAGAGTGCTAAAATGTGCAAAGGTTAAGCTACACTCAGAGAAGAGAAGGCCTTTTTGATCAGCAATTCTGCTACTGATGATTATTGCCCAACTCATCTACACCCTACAGCTGGATTTTTACTGATTCTCATCCACGATTCATAGCACTGCATCCCCAGCCAAGGCTACCATTGTCGGTGCATTTGTATTTGTTTGGGGTGGTCTCTGTATTTCCTACTGGTGTACTGTTTACCAGATCGACCGTGTAGTGATGATTCCCCTTTTTCCCTTTTCTTCCCTTTCTTAATTTTCCCCTCCGTCCCTAGTCTTTCCTTTTAAGATATCATTTCTTTTATACAACTTCCATTTTTGTATACCTGTTGTATACTTACTTCGAATTTTTGACCTTTGACTGTACTCTACCTAACAAACATACTTTATCCAGCCAGCCAACACCGGCTAATAAAGTAGGGCTCTATAATGCAGAGCAGTGACGTACCAAGGGGGGGGCGGTCTGCCCCGGGTGCACGCCGCTGGGGGGTGCTGCGGCGCGCGCCTGTCTGCTCCGAGTGGAGGAGTGGCCTAGTGGTTAGGGTGGTGGACTTTGGTCCTGGGGAACTGAGGAACTGAGTTTGATTCCCGGCACAGGCAGCTCCTTGTGACTCTGGACAAGTCACTTAACCCTCCATTGCCCCATGTAAGCCGCATTGAGCCTGCCATGAGTGGGAAAACACAGGGTACAAATGTAACAAAAATAAAATAGATACTATTGGAGATTCTACATGGAATGTTGCTACTATTGGAGATTCTACATGGAATGTTGCTATTCCACTAGCAACATTCCATGTAGAAGGCTGCGCAGGCTTCTGTTTCTGTGAGTCTGACGTCCTGCACGTACGTGCAGGACGTCAGACTCACAGAAGCAGAAGCCTGTGCGGCCACATTGGTGATCTGCAAGGGCGGACTTCTACATGGAATGTTGCTAGTGGAATAGCAACATTCCATGTAGAATCTCCAATAGTAGCAACAGTGGAGGAGTGGCCTAGTGGTTAGGGTGGTGGACTGACTTTGGTCCTGAGGAATTGAGTTCGATTCCCACTTCAGGCCCAGGCAGCTCCTTGTGACTCTGGGCAAGTCACTTAACCCTCCATTGCCCCATGTAAGCCGCATTGAGCCTGCCATGAGTGGGAAAACACAGGGTACAAATGTAACAAAAATAAAATAGATACTATTGGAGATTCTACATGGAATGTTGCTACTATTGGAGATTCTACATGGAATGTTGCTATTCCACTAGCAACATTCCATGTAGAAGGCTGCGCAGGCTTCTGTTTCTGTGAGTCTGACGTCCTGCACGTACAGACTCACAGAAGCAGAAGCCTGTGCGGCCACATTGGTGATCTGCAAGGGCGGACTTCTACATGGAATGTTGCTAGTGGAATAGCAACATTCCATGTAGAATCTCAAATAGTACCAACAGCGGAGGAGTGGCCTAGTGGTTAGGGTGGTGGACTTTGGTCCTGGGGAACTGAATTCGATTCCCACTTCAGGCACAGGTAGTTCCTTGTGACTCTGGGCAAGTCACTTAACCCTCCATTGCCCCATGTAAGCCACATTGAGCCTGCCATGAGTGGGAAAGCGCGGGGTACAAATGTAACAAGAAAATAAAAAAAAACTTCGTTCATTCGCTGCAGCTCCCTCTGCCCCGGAACAGGTTACTTCCTGTTCTGGGGCAGAGGGAACTGCAGCGAACGAGCAAAGTTAGCGAACTTGGAGCCGACAGGCGTGCGCCGCGGCACCCCCCCCCCCAGCAGCGTGCACCTGGGGGGATATTCCGCCAGGGGGGGAGGTGTCATTTCGCAGGGGGGGGGCTGCTCACTGCATCATGTGACCCCCGGCACATTAGCGTTTTTAACGCGCCTACAATTAGCACATGCATTAACCGTGTAGGTGCCTAATGGGATTTTGTAGGCGCGTACACAGTTGATGACCGTACATGGTTAACGCACATTAAAGATGCTAACACGCCTATAACACTGCTTAGTAAACAGGGACCTTAATCATTGGTATATATTCAGGTACATTAAGTATTTTTCTGCCCCTGAAGGACTCACAATATGAGTTTGTACCTGAGGCAACAGAGGGTTAAATGACTTGCCCAAGATCACAAGGAGCTCCAGTGGGAATTGATTTGAATTTGGTCACTGCTTTTGTCAGAAGCGTAGCTAGGTGGGGCGCAGGGGGAGCAGTCGCTCCCCTAAACAGCTGATTTGAAAAAAATCGTGGCAATATTTTTTTCTGCTTCCTCCCTCCCTGAAGCTGCGCTTTGCAAGGCTGGAAAATCTCCTCTTCTCTCTCTGCCGCCGGCCTTAGTCCCACCCCCTCTAGCAGCGCTTAACCTATGACGCGGCTCCAGAGACGCCCCGTCCCGCCTCCCCAACAGCTCCCCGCGGTCGGACGGTGCTTGCTAACCCACCTCAATCGCTGCTGAAGAGGCACCGGAGCCATTGAAAGGAGGTGCCTCGAGCTTCCTTGTGACGTGAACTGCCCACGCGGAGCAGGAAATTGCATAAGAGAAGACAGAACACATCACACGGAAGATCGAGGCACCCAGGCAGCATCTTTCAATGCTGCAGTGCCCCTGCCAGCAGCGATTGAGGCAGCTTAGCAAGCACCATCGGACCACGGGGAGTAGGAGGGTCAGAGGGAGAGACTCTGGAACCACGGGGGGGGGGGGGGAGAGACAGACAGGAAGAGGTGCTGGAGGGAGAGGGAGAGGCAGAGGGATACATAAATGCTGGATCAGCTTGGAGGGTGGGGGCAAGGGAAAGACTGATTGGCTGACTGACTAGGTAAAGAAAGGGGGGAAAAGACCCTGGAGACCTAGGAGGGAGACATACTGAACTGTGGGGGAGGGGAGTGGGATGAAAGAGGGAGACATCCTGGCCCCAGGGTGGGGGAAGAAGGGAAGAGAGAGAGGAGAGTCAAACAAGAGATGTGAGATATGGAGGGAAAGGGATAAGGACACAAAGGGGCACTACTGGATGGGGAGGGGGCTTAGTGACACAGAGGGGCAATACTGATCACAGCAGGGGACCGGGAAAAAAGAGAGGGAAATGCAGGCCAAGGCAAGACAAAGACCTAGATGGGAAACTGCTGAATTTAAGGGCTGGATCGGAACATTTCGAGGGCAGGTGCTGAAATGGAGGAAGGATAGAGACAGGGCTGCAGGTGGTAGAAAGGACGTATAAGGACACAGGAGGATGGTGAACATGGTGAGAGAAAAAATATCAAATGGAAAGAAGACACTGCATAAAACAGAAGACACTGGGACCAAAGCGAATAGAATAACTAAATGCTCAGACGACAAAGGTAGAAAAAAGTATTTTATTCAGAATTTATTAATTGCAATATGTCAGCTTTTGGAAATGTGTATCTCTGATATTTTGCATTTAAGTTTCAATTCCAGTTCCTTGTGTCATATCTGTTGTGTTGTGTTTTTTTCATGTGTGATCAAGGTGCAGTATTCTTCTAGCATGTAGTATTTGCAGTCCTTTTTGTTTTGTTTTTTTTACTAGGTAGTGTATTGGTGTATTAGTGCCCGGTATAATATTTACAGTGCTGCCGTTTCACGCATAAGGTTATAGCTCATCCTGTCCTTGGAGTTTGTCAAGGTTCTCGGTGTGTTTTTGCACAAGTTTGTGTATAGTGTTTTAGAGTGGAGAGATTGTGAGTTGGCCTTACTGAGGTGGCACCAAAACATCACAAAGGGTTTTAGAGCCTAAATCATGAGACACTACCTCTTGAAGGATCTTTAAATAGTTTAATTGTTCCATAAGTGTGTTGGCTGAGGGCAAGTAGGATGTGTAAAAGAGAGGCAGACTGACTGCAGGCCTCTATGGATGTGTAGGCATCATTTACAAAATCAGAATTTGAATACATTTGTATGATTTGTTGTCATCTCCGCTTCACTCTATTTTTTTTTTGGGGGGGGGGGGGGATATGAAGTTTGTAATACATAATAGAAGGTGCAGAGTTTTGCTGAGATTATATTCAATCCTGTTGAGAATCCAGATTTCACTCCGGAGTCCCACACAAAAGAATTTGTTGAATGATGCGATCAGTTATAACGTTGGTTTTACCTGATAGCTGAAACTAGCTGGAAGGGGATGATTTCTTTATGCATAGAAGGCCCTGCTGTCTTTCTGGGACGAGGAAGCTACATTACATTGCTAATTTAAAACTGAGTAGGTTGAACTCCGAGTCCTATCCTTTTACCATCCTTACACCATCTGTGTAGGAATGTGTAACGGTGCAGCTTGTTCCAGTTTCCCAATAGTAGGTATATTGGTGCTCCAGAGCCCAGTGTACTATATATAGCACTGTCGTCTGATAGGTGGGTTAGGGCTGTTATGGTGTGGTAAGTATTGTGTTCTAAGGCAGTCCTGGAGTACCCCCTTGTCAGTCAGGTTTTCAGGATAGCCACAATAAATATGCATGACATTGATTTGCATATACTGCCTCCATTACATGCAAATCTTTTTCATGCAGATTCATTGTGGATAGCCTGAAAACCTGAATGGCAAGGGGGTACTCCAGGACCACCTGTGAAAACACTTCTCTAGGTCCCACTGTAATATTTATAGTACTGCCTTTTCATAGGTGGGTTAGGGCTACTACTACTACTACTACTACTATTTAGCATTTCTATAGCGCTACAAGGCATACGCAGCGCTGCACAAACATAGAACAAAGACAGTCCCTGCTCAAAGAGCTTACAATCTAATAGACAAAAAATAAATAAAGTAAGCAAATCAAATCAATTAATGTGAATGGGAAGGAAGAGAGGAGAGTAGGTGGAGGCGAGTGGTTACAAGTGGTTACGAGTCAAAAGCAATGTTAAAGAGGTGGGCTTTCAGTCTAGATTTAAAGGTGGCCAAGGATGGGGCAAGACGTAGGGGCTCAGGAAGTTTATTCCAGGCGTAGGGTGCAGCGAGACAGAAGGCGCGAAGTCTGGAGTTGGCAGTAGTGGAGAAGGGAACAGATAAGAAGGATTTATCCATGGAGCGGAGTGCACGGGAAGGGGTGTAGGGAAGGACGAGTGTGGAGAGATACTGGGGAGCAGCAGAGTGAATACATTTATAGGTTAGTAGAAGAAGTTTGAACAGGATGCGAAAACGGATAGGGAGCCAGTGAAGGGTCTTGAGGAGAGGGGTAGTATGAGTAAAGCGACCCTGGCGGAAGATGAGACGGGCAACAGAGTTTTGAACCGACTGGAGAGGGGAGAGGTGACTAAATGGGAGGCCAGCAAGAAGCAGACTGCAGTAGTCTAAACGAGAGGTGACAAGGGTGTGGATGAGGGTTTTGGTAGAGTGCTCGGAAAGAAAGGGGCGGATTTTACGGATGTTGTAAAGAAAGAAACGACAGGTCTTGGCGGTCTGCTGGATATGAGCAGAGAAGGAGAGAGAAGAGTCAAAGATGACCCCAAGGTTTCGAGCTGAGGAGACAGGGAGAATGAGAGAGCAAACATGTGGACAATGGGGAGCCGGTTGATATTGTATATCTGGATTTTCAGAAGGCGTTTGACAAAGTGCCGCACGAAAGACTCCTGAAGAAATTGCAGAGTCATGGAATCGGAGGTAGGGTATTATTATGGATTAAGAACTGGTTGAAAGATAGGAAGCAGAGAGTAGGATTGCGTGGCCAGTATTCTCAGTGGAGAAGGGTAGTTAGTGGGGTCCCGCAGGGGTCTGTGCTGGGTCCGTTGCTTTTTAATGTATTTATAAATGACCTAGAGATGGGAATAACTAGTGAGGTAATTAAATTCGCCGATGACACAAAATTATTCAGGGTCGTCAAGTCGCAGGAGGAATGTGAACGATTACAGGAGGACCTTGCGAGACTGAGAGATTGGGCGTGCAAGTGGCAGATGAAGTTCAATGTTGACAAGTGCAAAGTGATGCATGTGGGTAAGAGGAACCCGAATTATAGCTACGTCTTGCAAGGTTCCGCGTTAGGAGTTACGGATCAAGAAAGGGATCTGGGTGTCGTCGTCGATGATACGCTGAAACCTTCTGCTCAGTGTGCTGCTGCGGCTAGGAAAGCGAATAGAATGTTGGGTGTTATTAGGAAGGGTATGGAGTCCAGGTGTGCGGATGTTATAATGCCGTTGTATCGCTCCATGGTGCGACCGCACCTGGAGTATTGTGTTCAGTACTGGTCTCCGTATCTCAAAAAAGATATAGTAGAATTGGAAAAGGTACAGCGAAGGGCGACGAAAATGATAGTGGGGATGGGACGACTTTCCTATGAAGAGAGGCTGAGAAGGCTAGGGCTTTTTAGCTTGGAGAAGAGACGGCTGAGGGGAGATATGATAGAAGTGTATAAAATAATGAGTGGAATGGATCGGGTGGATGTGAAGCGACTGTTCACGCTATCCAAAAATACTAGGACTAGAGGGCATGAGTTGAAGCTACAGTGTGGTAAATTTAAAACGAATCGGAGAAAAGTTTTCTTCACCCAACGTGTAATTAGACTCTGGAATTCGTTGCCGGAGAACGTGGTACGGGCGGTTAGCTTGACGGAGTTTAAAAAGGGGTTAGATAGATTCCTAAAGGACAAGTCCATAGACCGCTATTAAATGGACTTGGAAAAATTCCGCATTTTTAGGTATAACTTGTCTGGAATGTTTTTACGTTTGGGGAGCGTGCCAGGTGCCCTTGACCTGGATTGGCCACTGTCGGTGACAGGATGCTGGGCTAGATGGACCTTTGGTCTTTCCCAGTATGGCACTACTTATGTACTTATGTACTTATGTACTAACAGAAATAGAAAATGGGGGGAGCGGGGAGGTGGGTTTGGGGGGGAAAATGAGAAGCTCGGTTTTGGTCATATTTAATTTCAGGTGGCGTTGAGACATCCAGGCAGCAATGTCAGACAAGCACGCTGAAACTTTGGTTTGGATGCAAGGGCTGTTATGGTGTGGTGAGTTTTCAGTATAGGTTTTGGGTGTCTTTTTGCAGGGGTTTGTGTTATTTCACAAAGTGTCTAGCCCTATTTGAAAGTAGACTCTGGGGCAAGGGCCATCTTTGTTGGCCCTTGTCACCCAAAATAAAAAATGCTCCAGACTAGTGTTCTTCACATCCTGTAGAGTCACCACACAAACAAAAGACCATCTTGATTTAAACAAGGTGTCTAGCAGTGGAAGGACTGGGTGTGCTATTCCTGAGGTGATGGTCTCGATTTGAATATTTTTATTTGAAGTTAAGATAGGTTGTCTGCTCTGGCCAGTCCAGGGACCTCTTCTGCATCCTGCCTCCTGATGTAACTTACTGTTTCCTTGTAGGCAGGACGCAACAGAGACAACCTGTATTAATCATTGCCCGCCACAGCCCTTGAGCAACAACACAAACACTTCTGTCTAGCTGACACCAACCGGCGCCTATTTTATAAAAGTCTGCTCCCCCTGAGATCAAAACCTGGCTACGCCTCTGGCTTTTGTATCTTATCGCACTTTAATAATCTCCGGGCTGTATGTTTAACCTGATTGACCTTCCAACCAGTAACATGTCTGAATCCTTGCGAAATTACCTCAACCTGCATTACCCCAATTGCAAAGGACTCAAGTACAAAACTTATTTTGGATCCAACTTCTCCTACCTGGGCAGCTAACCCTGGAATACCCTCCCCAGACCTATCCGCTCAATCTGTGACTATCTACCCTTCCGGAAAGCACTAAAGACCCATCTATTTAAACAAGCTTATCCAAATGACCCAAACTAACCTTATGAACCCATCTACCCAACACATACCCAGAAGACAACGACATTGCTCCAGACTAAATCTCCCACCTTCCTCCCTTCCACATTACCTATCTTTACCTACTTATCTCTTCTATTGTTCTGTTATACTTAACTTTTACTTTCTCTAATAATATTCTGTATTCCCTATTACTATGTAAGCCACATTGAGCCTGCTTTGAGTGGGAAATGTAATAAATAATAATAATAATTCCTAAAATGGGATCCACGGAAAATAATGCACATTAACACATGCTAATGTTGTAACACACTTTAATAACTCTAACTCCATATGTCACACACACAAAAAAGAAGTAGCAGCAGGCACATAACCATGCTCTGTGCCCAAAGAAGAGGGTACAGAAGGTGAATGGGTCAGGCTGGGAGGTGAAGGACAGTGTGCTGAGATCAGGATAGGAAAGAAGGGGTAAGAGAGTGCTAGGGTCATGCTGAGAAGAAGGGAGAGAAAGACAGGAAGGCAGGGAAGAGTGTGCTGAAATCAGGCTGGAAAGGAAAGCACATATCGCCACACTGGGACAGACCAAAGGTCCATCAAGCCCAGTATCCTGTTTCCAACAGTGGCCAATCCAGGTCACAAATACCTGGCAAGATCCTAGAAAAGCTCAATACATTTTATGCTACTGATCCCAGAAATAAGCAGTGGATTTTCCCCAAGTCAATTTAATAATGGTCTATGGACTTTTCCTTTAGGAAGCCGTCCAGACCCTTTTTAAACCCCGCTAAGCTAACCGAATTCCAGTGTTTAATAATAAGAGAGTAGTGGGATCAGGATGAGAAAGAGGGAAGAGAGCTCTGGGAAGGTGGAGCAAAATATGCTGACATCAGGCTGGGAAAGAGTGCTAAAATGTGCAAAGGTTAAGCTACACTCAGAGAAGAGAAGGCCTTTTTGATCAGCAATTCTGCTACTGATGATTATTGCCCAACTCATCTACACCCTACAGCTGGATTTTTACTGATTCTCATCCACGATTCATAGCACTGCATCCCCAGCCAAGGCTACCATTGTCGGTGCATTTGTATTTGTTTGGGGTGGTCTCTGTATTTCCTACTGGTGTACTGTTTACCTGATCATAAGTACATAAGTACATAAATATTGCCATACTGGGAAAGACCAAAGGTCCATCAAGCCCACCATCCTGTTTCCAACAGTAGCCAATCCAGGTCACAAATACCCAGCAAGATCCCAAAAATGTACAAAACATTTTATACTGCTTATCCCAGAAATAGTGGATTTTCCCCAAGTCCATTTAATAACTGTCTATGGACTTTTCCTTTAGGAAGCCGTCCAAACCTTTTTTAAACTCCACTAAGCTAACCGCCTTTACCACATTCTCTGGCAACGAATTCCAGAGTTTAATTATACGTTGAGTGAAGAAAAAGTGTCTCCAATTCATTTTAAATTTACTACATTGTAGCTTCATCGCATGCCCCCTAGTCCTAGTATTTTTGGAAAGCGTAAACAGACGCTTCACATCTACCCGTTCAACTCCACTCATTATTTTATAGACCTCTATCATATCTCCCCTCAGCCGCCTTTTCTCCAAGCTGAAGAGCCAGGGCCGCCGAGAGCCGGGCCCGGGACAAGGCCGCCCCCGAGCCCCTCCCCCACCTGAGGTCATCGTCGTCGCCGCCGGGCCCCCCCCCCATCCGAGGTCGCCGGGCCCTGAACTAACCTTAAACACCTCCTTTCACCACCTTCGCAGTAAGCAGCAGCAGCAGGGCAGACCTCTCCTTCCTTCCGTGCCCGCCCTCGCGGACGTTACGTCAGGTGACGGCGGGACACGGAAGGAAGGAGTGGCTTGCCCTGCTGCTTCTTGCTGCGAAGGTGGTGAAAGGAGGTGTTTAAGGTTAGTTCCGGGAGCAACGGAGGGCGGGCGGGCCAGACTGCAGTGGTGCCGGGCCCCCTCCGGAGGCCCGGGCCCGGGGACTTTTGTCCCCCTTGTCTCCCACTCTCGGCGGCCCTGTGAAGATCCCTAGCTGCTTTAGCCTTTCCTCACAGGAAAGTCGTCCCATCCCTTTTATCATTTTCATCGCCCTTCTCTGCACCTTTACTAATTCCACTATATCTTTTTTGAGATGCGGCGACCAGAATTGAACACAATATTCGAGGTACGGTCGAACCATGGAGCGATACAAAGGCATTATAACATCCTCATTTTTGTTTTCCATTCCTTTCCTAATAATACCTATCATTCTATTTGCTTTCTTAGCCGCAGCAGCACACTGAACAGAAGGTTTCAACGTATCATCAACTACGACACCTAGATCCCTTTCTTGGTCCGTGACTCCTAACGTGGAACCTTGCATGACGTAGCTATAATTCGGGTTCCTCTTTCCCACATGCATCACTTTGCACTTGCTCACATTAAACGCCATTTAGACGCCCAGTCTCCCAGTCTGCCCAGTCTCATAAGGTCCTCTTGTAATCTTTCACAATCCTCCCGCGATTTAACGACTTTGAATAACTTTGTGTCGTCAGCAAATTTAATTACCTCACTAGTTACTCCCATCTCTAGGTCATTTATAAATATGTTAAAAAGCAGCGGTCCCAGCACAGAGCCCTGGGGAACCCCACTAACTGCCCTTCTCCATTGAGAATACTGACCATTTAACCCTACTCTCTGTTTTCTATCTTTTAAGCAGTTTTTAATCCACAATAGGACACTACCTCCTATCCCACGACTCTCCAATTTCCTCTGGAGTCTTTCGTGAGGTGTAGTGACTTGAATTCAGTTTGTTTGGCTTCCAGTGAGTTCCATAGGAAGAGCGGCTCTTGATTACCATTATTCTTAACGCTGATAACCACCTGATATAAAATATCTTAAATTATAATTGGGGCTGCTTTTATGGCACAGAGCAGTACCCATTACCTGCAACTGTATGTCATGATTTTATTTCTGTGATGGGGGCTGTCATTAATTGATTTTTCCGAGACATAAAGGTTTTCAATGCTTCTGGATCCTTGGTAAGATGTAAGCTTTTCCTTCCTCCCCCCCCCCCCCCCCCCCCCCCCCCCCCCCCCCGCCCCTCTTTCACATTCTTTTGAACACATTTTGCTAGTTTATAATTACCTAAAAGAAAACCTTGAGTAAATTAAAAATTAGCTTTAAATGTATAGCAATTTTTTTTTTCAATGTGCTCCAGCTCCACAACGCAACCAAGTCCACAAATTGGAATATTTTTTTTGTTCTGTTCGTTTTCCAGCAATTGTTTTAGTTCTTTTCAAGTGCCTTATTGTTTCCAAGCTTGTTAATTAAATGTTTTATCTAATAGAAAATTATAACTGATGTGCAATAAAAGTTCATGTGCACCTGCTTCTCCCTTGAAAAGATGCCCTTGGATCATCTCCAGCAAAGTAAGTATAATTGACCATTTATGGTGAATACAAAATCCACCTGTACACTTTAAACATGAGTTTCAGCACAAAGAAAGAATTATTTTCTTCTACAGTCAGTAAAATATAAGTCATAGGAAAAGAATATTAGAAAAAGTGCAAAATAAATTATGATTCCCACTCGTGTGGAATACTTCGTTATTTCATTAAGTTATGGCGTAATCTGATTGTTACTAAGGGCCTTTTTTATCGAGATGCGCTAGCGGGTTCCCACACGCCAATGCCGTCGGAGCCCATGGGCTTTGTCGGCGTTACCGCACCGGGAGCAGCTTTATAAAAGAGGCCTTAAATGTTATTCTTTACCTAATAAAGTTCTGAAGGAAGGCCAGGATGAGTTGGTTCCAGAGATATTGCCTGTTGGCGCTCGTGAGATGCAAATTTGACTGCCTTTCTAGAAACTTCTCGGGAATTTGGTCCACTCTCCTGGTTTCCTGTTCTTCAGAGCTAGATAAGGTTAGAGTTTTGAAGAGTAGAAAGAAAGATTTCCTATTTTGTGTGTGGGGGGGGGAGATATACACATTTTTCCAGATGTTTCTAGGACTATTCAATTGAGACACAAACAATTTCTTCAGTTAAAAGCAGGAGCTTTAGCACTTGGGGCTATTTTCTTTTTGAAATTTCCCTCCAAGCTGTTGAATTACTTTATTGGATGCCATCTATCTCTTCTTTGAACCCGAGCAGTTGGAAAGTCTGATATTAGATAGGGATATATGATAAAACAAAATACGAAAGTGCCATACCTCTAAGAGAAAAATCTACACTGGCTTCCACTCAAAGAACGTATTGTGTTCAAAGTCTGCACCCTGGTTCATAAAATCATTTACGGAGAGGCCCCGGTCTACATGTCAGACCTCATAGACTTACCACCCAGGAACACTAAAATATCGGCACGCACATTCACGAATCTCCATTTCCCCAGCTGCAAAGATCTAAAATACAAATTAACACATGCATCTAGATTTTCCTACATAAGCTGTGGAATGCACTACCACTTGACGTGAAAAAAATGTGCGACTTAACCAACTTTCGGAAATCACTGAAGACCTGCCTATTCAACAAGGCATACCGCAATGACCCATCATATGAACTTTAATGCAATACTACTTTCTCTTATCCCGAATTATGATCTCTTTATACTTGTTTGATTAATCTACTATGTCACTTATGAGGGGAGATATGATAGAAGTGTATAAAATAATGAGTGGAATGGATCGGGTGGATGTGAAGCGACTGTTCACGCTATCCAAAAATACTAGGACTAGAGGGCATGAGTTGAAGCTACAGTGTGGTAAATTTAAAACGAATCGGAGAAAATTTTTCTTCACCCAACGTGTAATTAGACTCTGGAATTCGTTGCCGGAGAACGTGGTACGGGCGGTTAGCTTGACGGAGTTTAAAAAGGGGTTAGATAGATTCCTAAAGGACAAGTCCATAGACCGCTATTAAATGGACTTGGAAAAATTCCGCATTTTTAGGTATAACTTGTCTGGAATGTTTTTACGTTTGGGGAGCGTGCCAGGTGCCCTTGACCTGGATTGGCCACTGTCGGTGACAGGATGCTGGGCTGGATGGACCTTTGGTCTTTCCCAGTATGGCACTACTTATGTACTTATGTACCACTTGTATCTCTCACTCTGGAATGGCGATCGCCATGACGGAGCAATGTAAGCCACATTGAGCCTGCAAATAGGTGGGAAAATGTGGGATACAAATGCAGCAAATAAATAAATAAATAAATAAATAAGTTAAGTAAGTTATCATGAGTGGTAGAATTAACATCAGCTCACTTATTGCCCAGGTTGAATTGACTATTTAGTCTTGATTTCTGTATTTAATAGATTTCATTTGCATTGCTTGTATATTGCTCTTTCCTGCTCCCCCTGATATGGATTAGAATATTTTCTTTTGGAAGTGCACAATTGATTTAATATTATGAATAAACCACCTAGGGTCTTTCTGTGTAACATAATTAATACATTGAATTGAATTGAATGGAATGCAGTCTTGAGGGATGCTGTAAAGATTATATAATGCACAATCACAATGTTTCACTGTTTTACCACAAACGTTTCATGAGGTGATGTCAAAAAAGTTGTAGGTTTGACGTGTTTTTAACTTTGGGGAATTATCGGATGCCTGAGTGCTCATTCTCTCTTTCTGGGGTTTAATTTTGCTTTGAGCAAATTAATTGGACGACATTAAGATTTGATAGTAAAGTACCTGAATGAAGTGAGTAAAAATGTTATCCATTCTTAGGGGTCCCTTCACTAAGTTGCACTAACGAATTTAGTGTGCGCTAAATGCCACGCAACTCATTATATAACAATAGGTTGCATGGCACTTAACGCACATTAATTCGTTAGTGTGTGCTAAATCCATTAGTAAAAGGACCCATTAGAGCTGCAGTTGTCATTTTTAATCTTTTTCGTGAAGGGACAAGGCAGAGTGTAAAGGGCATTGATGATACCAGGCTAAGGATGCATATTACAACAACAATGGGTACAATGCTAAAACAGGTATACTAATAGCCTCCAGGGTCCCCATGTACCTTCAGGGTTTAATGTTGGATACGTAGGGGTAAGACCCCTGCCCAATTACTAGTGTATTGCAGAGCTGGGCTAAATGCAGATCTCATCTACTGAATACAAATCATCTGCAGAGACCTTTGCTACAATTGAAACACTGCTGAAATTAAAAACAAATTTTGCATGCCTGAACGTGCCTATGTCTCTGCTAAGTAACCCTGGCTGATGCAAAATGAAGAGATATGGCCTCAGATTGCATGTTCCCTGAATCAGAAAGGAATTTTCAGAATTACATTAAATGTGGTTTTGCAAGCTATAACATAAAGGGGCCCAGCCAATCACACTCTGTAAAGATATCAGGTCAGAGATATTACTGATGGCACTCTCTAGACTATCTCAACTCATCTCATCAGCTGTTCGCTCTCCATCATCTACTGAACTGATTGGTGTTGGACCATCCCCAGGCACTGCTGGCTGTTGTCGCTATTCCTGAAGGAATGATCGGCTCTTCGATGCAGGTCATAAGCCAAGCTTTGTAATCACTGGGGTAACAAGCAGAGTACGCATATTGTGTCCAGGGAGTCGTGTGTTTGTTTTAACCAATGTCTGATTAGTGCATATACTAGTAGTGGAAAACTGAATTTGACTCTTTTATTCTGTGATCTTCTAAATGTTTAACATTACTTTTATTATTTCTACCTTCATTTATTTGCTTACACCTTACATCATATTTAACAGTTCGGTTCAAAACTCTGCTGCCCGTCTCGTCTTCCGCCAGGGTCGCTTTACTCATACTACCCCTCTCCTCAAGTCGCTTCACTGGCTCCCTATCCGTTTTCGCATCCTGTTCAAACTTCTTCTACTAACCTATAAATGTACTCACTCTGCTGCTCCCCAGTATCTCTCCACACTCGTCTTTCCCTACACCCCTTCCCGTGCACTCCGCTCCATGGATAAATCCTTCTTATCTGTTCCCTTCTCCACTACTGCCAACTCCAGACTTCGCGCCTTCTGTCTCGCTGCACCCTACGCCTGGAATAAACTTCCTGAGCCCCTATGTCTTGCCCCATCCTTGGCCCCCTTTAAATCTAGACTGAAAGCCCACCTCTTTAACATTGCTTTTGACTCGTAACCACTTGTAACCACTCGCCTCCACCTACCCTCCTCTCTTGCTTCCCATTCACATTAATTGATTTGATTTGCTTATTTTATTTCTTGTCTATTAGATTGTAAGCTCTTTGAGCAGGGACTGTCTTTCTTCTATGTTTGTGCAGCGCTGCGTATGCCTTGTAGCGCTATAGAAATGCTAAATAGTAGTAGTAGTATGTAAATACAATTTTTATTATTTCTAGAAATTTCATGTTTTCATAAGAGGCATGCTTATGATTTCCAGAGTACTACCAAAATATAGTATTGCATATCTTGGCCTGTACTACTGCTACTAATCATTTCTATAGTGCTACTAGACGTATGCAGCGCTGTACACTTGAACATGAAGAGTCAGTCCCTGCTCAACAGAGCTTACAATCTAATTAGGACAGACAAACAGGACAAACAAGAGATAAGGGAATATTAAAGTCCCATAGAGGCCGGTGAATTATTGTCCGACTCGTAGAGGATGTATGAAGGTATCTGTGGGATGTAGGGGATATGGATGGGTATGTGTGAAGGTGGGGTGAGGGAGGTGTGGGTGTGTTTCTGTATATGTGAGGGTATATGTGTGTGGAGAGGGCAGCATAACCTTTTTCAAGATTCTGCTGCTGGACTCATGATCAGTGTCCTTTCTTGACCAGTTGCTGTTCCAAGCTTATCAGTGATTGTTATGGAGAATGCATTCATGGCCCTTTATAGCTCTTAACAACAGTTATTTGCTTGTAGAAGTTGAAGAAAAGTCTATAAAGTGTCACGTAATATTCCCTTGTAGGCCTAGGGGAAAGAATCAAACCAGAATGTCATAGCCTACCCAACTTATTGCTAAAATTAATCCAATTATATAATTCTTCCAAGCTCTATAACGCTTGAACTCTAACATCTCCAGATATGGCTAGCATGTCCATTTGGTACCAATTTCAGGGGCCATTCCTGGGCCTTACTAGCAGGAGGAAATGGACTAGAGGACTAAGTAGCTAAGAGTTTTTCTCTAGCTGTCAAACCCCAGAGTAAGCCCTGGCCTACATGCTTCACCCTGTGCATGTGTATGTGTTAGGAGCATACACCTAAGGAGATCTCTAGCAAGGAAAAGAGTTCCTTCCAGTAGGGCCTATATGAGAGAAGATTCCACCTCCCATGGGGATTTCACCCACTTACCTATGTGTTCGGTCTATCACCTTGTGTGATTGCTTAAGATCAATGCTGATGGAGGGCCCCAGGACTGAAAAATGACTTTTCCAAAACTAGAACAAATATTTACTTTAATCATGATAAATATTGGGGGGAAAGTGGGTCAGACAAAGGCAATTCTAGGGACCCCACTGAGGTGAGGTCCATGGAGGTGGATATGGATTTGAGGGGTCTGAGTTATGAGCATGTGGACACATTCAAGGAGAACAGAGTGAGGGTCCACTCCTGAGCAGAGACCTTCTTCTCCATAGTCACTTCCAACTCAACTCCTCCTCCATACTGGAGACCAGCTGCTGTAGTGTAGCAGCCACTGCAGCACTGCCCTGCAATGACAAAAGGAAGCAAGTACCTATTTATACAGAAGCACTTGCTTCCTTTTACCAGTGGAAAGGCAGAACATCTCCATAGGTACACGAAGAGGAGCCACAACCCCTCTCTGAGCCTCAACAGGGGATGGTGTAGTGGACATAGTTGGGGCAGTAGACAGCAGCTAGCTCTAAATAGAGGATGAACCTCCAAATGGCAAACTCTCTCATGACCTTTCATTTTCATCCTCATGAAAGCATAACTCGATACCATGGTTCAACGATGAACTGAAAAAGCTAAAAACACAATCCAGGAAACTCGAACAAGCATGGAAAAAAACAAAAGACGAACACACATGGAAACAATCACAAAGAAAATACAAATACGCAATAAGACAGACCAAAAGATCATACTATAAAACTAAAATAGGGACACATTACAAAGACACAAAGAAATTATACCAACTTGTGAACAAACTCCTATACACTAACTTGGTCACTACAACACATACAGACATCCCATCTGCAGATAAACTTGCTAAGTATTTCAACGAAAAAATTGTAAACTTATGCAACATGCTACCTCATGACAACACTGACATCAAAAACGTCCTTAATGAGCTGGACCCAACCACTGGAGAATACCCGGCAGATCGAACCTGGTTAAACTTCACCCAACTTACCGTCAATACAGTTACGCAGGCAATCAGCAGGTTCTCCAACACTCACTACAAACTAGATACCTGCCCCAACTACCTAATGAAATCCGCCCCTGACCACTTCAAAGCAGACCTCAAAACCCACCTAAATTACATGCTTCAGCAAGGTCTCTTCCCTAAGGAAAATGGCAACATCCTACTCACCCTGATACCAAAAGACACCAAGAAAAAAACAAATGAAATCACTAACTACCGTCCAGTAGCATCCATCCCGTTGTTAGTCAAACTGATGGAAAGCATGGTAGCCAAACAACTTACAGATTATATAAATAAATTCTCAATATTACACGAATCACAGTCAGGTTTTCACCCCCTCCACAGCATGGAAACACTACTACTCACTCTTCTAGCCAAATTCAAGCAAGAAATAGCAATAGGCAAAAACATCCTCCTCCTCCAATTCAACATGTCTAGTACATTCGACATGGTAAACCATAATATATTAATAAGATTACTAGATAAGTTCAGGATCGGTGGAAACATACTTAGCTGGATCAAGGGTTTCCGAACCATAAGAACATATCAAGTAAAATCAAACTCATACATATCATCACCGTGGAAAGCAGACTGTGGAGTACCACAAGGGTCACCGCTATCACCGATCCTCTTCAACCTAATGATGATCCCACTAACCAAGTCCTTATCCAACCAAGGCTTTAACCCTTTCATCTATGCAGACGATGTCACAATATACATCCCCTTCAAATCTAACCTGACAGAAATCACCAATGAAATCAAGCTCAGCTTAAACATCATGGACTCTTGGGCTAATGCATTTCAACCAAAACTCAACAAGGAAAAAACACACTGTCTCATCCTCTCATCCCAACACAACGCGGACAACCCCACAATCATCAACACCCCAGATTACACCCTCCCTATCTCAGACAGCCTGAAAATTCTCGGCGTTACAATGGACCGCAACTTAACACTAGAGAGCCAAGTGATATCCACAGCAAAGAAAATGTTCCACTCAATGTGGAAGCTCAAACATGTGAAGCAATTCTTCCCAAGGGAAACATTTCGCACCCTGGTACAATCAATGGTACTAAGCCATAGGCGCCCGGTATAAGAGGCTTGGAGAGGCTAAGTCTCCCCCCTGCTGCAGCAGAATGGATCAGCTGTGGAGTCCAGCTGCTCTGAGGGGATTAAATTGTTGATTTACCTCCATCCTCACAGCAGGAGCTACAGTGAAAGCCCTCTAGCAGTTGTAGAAATTGGTTTATGGTTTGTTTACCTTACTGCTGGGAAAGCAGGGGGGGTTGGCTGGAGGTGTCCTGGGTTGCCAGGGAGATATTTAACGAGGATGACTTCCTGACCTGCACTGAGGACAGATAGCAGCACAACGGATACTGGGCCAGCATGATCAGAAAAACTCACCAGACAACAAAGGTAGAAAAGATCATTTTATTTTCATTATAGTGTTTGGAATATGTCCACTTTGAGAATCAGGTGCTCAACATTAAAAGTTTATATTTATTTACTTATTTATGGCATTTTATCCCACATTAAACATGAATTAGGGTGTTTTGTGGCTCTACATGAGAATTGTGATGATATGATCCCTTGTTTCATATTGTTGACAGTCTGCATTTTCCGTATGGGTGGTATATTGGTGTATTAGGTCTGCCCAGTGTAATATTTATGGTACAGTAAGGTTCTGAGTGTGGTTTTGGACAAAGTTGTGCATAGTGTTTTGCAGTTGAGCGATTGTGGTTAGAATATGCTTTGAGCAACCACTTTATTCTTTGACATATGATACATATCTAATATCTAAATTTAATAAAAGGTATTAATTGTGACTTTTATTTTTATTTATTTATTTTTTCTGCATGTTATCAGACAATTATGGATTTAAGCTTCACCCCTGGCCCCACCCTTAACCCCGCCCCCTTTAGCCTCCCCAAACAGTTGGGCCACTCACAGAAGCAGAAGCCTGCGCGGCCACATTGGTGATCTGCAAGGGCTGACTTCTACATGGAATGTTGCTAGTGGAATAGCAACATTCCATGTAGAATCTCAAATAGTAGCAACAGTGGAGGAGTGGCCTAGTGGTTAGGGTGGTGGACTTTGGTCCTGGGGAACTGAGTTGGATTCCCACTTCAGGCACAGGCAGCTCCTTGTGACTCTGGGCAAGTCACTTAACCCTCCATTGCCCCAGGTACAAATAAGTACCTGTATACAATACGTAAGCCGCATTGAGCCTGCCATGAGTGGGGAAAGCGCAGCGTACAAAATGTAACAAAAAAAATATCAGAAGAACAGTTTATTTTAAATGATTGCACCAAGTGTTGGGGAGTTTATGCAGTTGGAATGTTCCTGTGGTTTCAAGATGAAGAATAAACTGAGCTGCTGACTACAGAGTGGTCATTTTGGACCAGACAGTGTATAGCTGTCCCCTCAAGGCAGCCTAAATTTAACTGCCAGCCTCCTTTGAACCTGAACAATTACGTACATTCCTTAATATGAAGAGTACCTAGGGTTTATTCCGTATTTGTGGTCTGTTAGTAAAAGGGGAACCTCCTGCTTGTTTTCTTAAACTGTTAATTTTGTTTAGCCCCCCCCCCCCCCCCCAGGGACTTCCTTTGGCATTGAATCTATACTATATTTGTGGACTATATAACCAGCAATGCTTATTATTGCTTGTTACTTTTTCTTTAATGTATATTCCTGTATCATTTGCTAGAATATCTTGTCAAAGATTAATCTTTGTAATATTATTGAAAATGGAAAATAAAATATTTTTTTTTAAAAATGAACTGCCAGCCTTACTACCCACAGGAGTTTGGACCTTGACTTTGAGGTTCCTGGTGGAGAAGAGGGCAACCCCACCTGCTAGCACTTCTTTCCCCAGGTGGAGGCACCATGTGCCAAGTGAGTGAGTGTGTGAGGGTCTGACGGAGTCTGTCCTTCGTGGGGACTCCAGCCCACTTGGACCCCGGGCCCAGAAGCGCCCAGGTAAAGGGGCGTCACATTTTATTTAAATAAATTGTTTGTTTCTGCTGTTACAGGATATCCCCAATTTTTCAAAAAAAACCCCAGCTAATAAATAAAAATAGCAACATGAAATATTAATATTATCCATGTGATTATTTTTCAACTTGTGGTCCTTGTGGGTAATTTTTTTTTAATTCCGTAGACTCCTTGATGAAAGACCTCTTCTTACCAGTGTTCTTCCAGATTCTGTATCCATTGAAGTGGATTCGACAGATTGAGAATATAGCCAGCTGGGCTTTCAAAAGGACATATTTAATAGTCAGAGGAAAGATTACGTGACATGTCATAAAACAGCTGCTTCTGTTTCCCTCCTCCCCCAACCAGCCAGAAATCAACAGAAAAGAACAAAACCTTGAATGGGAACACCTCAACTTGTTCTGTGAAGGACAAAAGATGGTCATTACGCATACCAAGAAGGTTCTTTCATGGTTGGTAATTACATACAAATTAGAGGGACGTAATAAAAAAATTATTTCTCCATTAATCTAAAATAGTTATTTTCTGTGGCCATTATATAATTATTAGTCTTAGGAACATTGTTAAGAAAAAAAATAGTCTACTATTTCTAAAACTATCTTGTGTAGGTACAAATACGTATAACTCCTTATTATATCTTGTTGACTAGTGGGAAGAAAAGAATATTATTTTTCCGGACAGCAAAATCAATTTTTCTTTACTGTACGAGGAGGCTTAATCTCTTCCCATTTCTCTTTCAACCTGAACAAGGCCTTTCGTATTCGAAAGGCTGCATCAAAACTCTTCTCAGAAAGTAACCAGTAATCATTGACTATGAACAGTGGATGTAAGTTTTTTGTGGGGTTTTTTTTAACTCCCAAGCACTGACCAAATTCCTGAACCTGCAGGTACGGTGCTAGGGACACTTTTCCGGAATGTGCCCATTCTTAAAAATCAAGTTCAGGAATGGAATACAGGAAATCAGGGTTACGTTTCCGAGCCAATCTTCTGCTCCTTGGATTAAGGGATGTTGCAGAAGCATGGGGTTTTGTACCCAATGGGTTTTTTTGTCACATATCAAAGGAAAAGGGCTGTGTTTCTAAACCTGAAATGGAAATCTCAGGACAAAGAATCCTCATAAGGATGCATATGCCACAGTAAAGTGTCATATCTCACAGCAGGCTTCTCTCCTTCCAAAAATAATCCTGTCAATTATGTTACATGCAGAAATACTATCAAACCATGCATTAATACTGTTAAATAAGCAGAAAGAATAGATGTGATGTGTGCATGTTCCCAAGTCAAATCCACACCTGGTTGACCTTCTCTTCTGATAAAATAAGTACTAAAGGGCCTAAAAATCTTATCTTTTACCCATAAACACAGAGAGAATAATTTCATAACAGGGAACCTATGTGAAATATCTGGAAAAGCATCTATTTAATCCCTATTTTAGACTTCCGGCCAAGATGGCCGCAACATGCTGAGCTCCTGATGCCCTCTTCTACAATAACCCCCCATACTGACCGCCTGCATGCCCCATTTAATTTTAGAACTGCAGCCTCACTTTTGGCATACAGCCTACATGCCCGGGAAACTCCCGCCACGTGAATCGCCTGTTGTGGAGTGCGGTGCTGATAACCGGAGCTAGCGGTACACAATCACTCCCCTTCCCCATTGTCAGAGCAGCGTCATTTGGTCTGAGGATATGTGGAGGTGTGAGACGGAAAGGACCAGTGCGGCGGACTTGGCTGCCTGTGGAACGCTGTAGCACAGCCGCTGGGTGTCAGGAGAGGAGTGGTGATGGCCTGTGGATTCTGGCAGCGTGGTGGCATTTTGGTCCCGGGATCTGTAGAGAAGATGGCCTGGAAGGGACAAGAGCCTCTTCACGTACCGTGCAATGTAGTTACTGCGGGAGAGAGCACAGAACGGATCTAGTACCCATCAAACTTCTCCTTGTGCTGATTTCATCTCCTGGGCTGCGTTGCAGGCAAGTGCTGGGGTGTGCACTTGGCAGAGCGGAAGTGATGCTGGTTGCTGCCCCTTGGGACTTTTGATTTGCACGTGGCTGGCTCGGATTCTTTGCAGGGCCACCTTATTGGAGTTTTTCTACTGGAGGCCTGGGAAGACCTGGTTTTTATTTTTTGTCTCCTACTGTTCACGCTTTCCAAAAATACTAGGACTAGGGGGCATGCGATGAAACTACAGTGTAGTAAATTTAAAACAAATCGGAGAAAATTTTTCTTCACCCAACGTGTAATTAAACTCTGGAATTTGTTGCCAGAGAAAGTGGTGAAGGCGGTTAGCTTAGCAGAGTTTAAAAAGGGGTTGGACGGTTTCCTAAAGGACAAGTCCATAAACCGCTACTAAACGGACTTGGAAAACTCCAAAATTCCAGGAATAACATGTATAGAATGTTTGTACGTTTGGGAAGCTTGCCAGTTGCCCTTGGCCTGGATTGGCCGCTGTCGTGGACAGGATGCTGGGCTCGATGGACCCTTGGCCTTTTCCCAGTATGGCATTACTTATGTACTTATGTACTCTCCCTGCTTAATACTGGAGGTGCTCTCCGCTGAAAAGAATCTCTCATACCACCTTATGAACACTTTCCTGGATTGACAGTGTGCCTTCTCATTCGGCTGGGGTTTGGTATATAGGGCTGTATTCTGTTGCCAGTCCTAGCCTCCCCACCCTCCCGTTTTTTTTTTCCTCTGGATGTTTAATGTAAGCAAGTGCAAAGTGATGCATGTGGGAAAGAGGAACTGTTTTTAGGCTTCTATTACCCTCCCCAAATTGTAATGGGCCCATACAAATCTGGGATGAAGAAATAAAGCCAAGGCCACGTATGAGAAAGTCAAATTCTTCTTATTACTTACCAAAACAGATACAAATACAAAGAGTAATTTCTCATGGGAGAACAGGCAGTACTGTTACACAAACGTGTTAGCTGCTTCTGCCCTTCTCCAAAGTAAAGCTTGGACACTGTCACTTATATACATTCATCTTTGGCAACAGTTCAAATGCAGTTATAAAAAACTGATTAGCACTTCTCGGAAAGCCTAGTCAGCTTCCCACAGGAATCATCTTGTTCCTGTTTCCCCTATGCAACTAAATCATATTGTCCTGTTTCTGCACCCTTGTCCTTCTCCTTTTGTCTGCACACAAGGGTGTCTGCACATATCATGAGCTCTTGAGTCACACAGAAGTCACTGAGGCCTGGGCCTATTGATAACTCAGGCCTGAACCAAGGTTCATGGTTATGCCAATATTGTATATATCTACAGAACCCAAACTATAGCTACGTGATGCAAGGTTCCGCGTTAGGAGTCACCAACCAGGAAAAGGATCTAGGAGTCATTGTTGACAATAATTTGAAACCCTCTGCTCTGTGTGCTCGGCAGCAAAGAAAGCAAATTGAATGTTAGGTAATATTAGGAAAGTAATGGAAAATAAAAATTTTATTACCTCACAAGTCATTCCCATTTGTAGATCAGTACATAAGCAATGCCACAGCTGTAAACATAGTAACATAGTAAATGACGGCAGAAAAAGACCTGCATGGTCCATCCAGTCTGCCCAACAAGACAAACTCATATGTGCTACTTTTTGTGTATACCCTACTTTGATTTGTACCTGTCCTCTTCAGGGCACAGACCGTATAAGTCTGCCCAGCACTATCCTCGCCTCCCACCACCGGCTGGCTCTGCCACCCAATCTCAGCTAAGCTCCTTAGGATCCATTCCTTCTGAATAGGATTCCTTTATGTTTATCCCACGCGTGTTTGAATTCTGTTACCGTTTTCATTTCCACCACCTCCCGCGGGAGGGCATTCCAAGCATCCACTACTCTCTCTGTGAAAAAATACTTCCTGACATTTTTCTTGAGTCTGCCCCCCTTCAATCTCATTTCATGTCCTCTCGTTCTACTGCCTTCGCACCTCCGGAAAAGGTTTGTTTGCGGATTAATAATTTTCAAATATTTGAACGTCTGTATCATATCACCCCTGTTTCTCCTTTCTTCCAGAGTATACATGTTCAGGTCATCAAGTCTCTCCTCATACATCTTGTAACGCAAATCCCTTACCATTCTCGTAGCTTTTCTTTGCACCGCTTCAATTCTTTTTACATCCTTCGCAAGGTACGGCCTCAAAAACTGAACACAATACTCTAGGTGGGGCCTCACCAACGACTTATACAGGGGGGCATCAACACCTCCTTTCTTCTGCTGGTCACACCTCTCTCTATACAGCCTAACAAACTTCTAGCTACGGCCACCGCCTTGTCACACTGTTTCATCGCCTTCAGATCCTCAGATACTATCACCCCAAGATCCCTCTCCCCGTCCGTACTTATCAGATTCTCCCCGCCTAACACATACATCTCCCGAGGGTTTCTATTCCCTAAGTGCATCACTTTGCATTTCTTCGCATTGAATTTTAATTGCCAAACCTTAGACCATTCTTCTAGCTTCCTCAGATCCTTTTTCATGTTTTCCACTCCCTCCCGGGTGTCCACTCTGTTGCAGATCTTAGTATCATCCGCAAATAGGCAAACTTTACCTTCTAACCCTTCGGCAATGTCACTCACAAATATATTGAACAGAATCTGTCCCAGCACCGATCCCTGAGGCACTCCACTACTCACAGACTAACACAGGCTCTTTTGGAGGAGTCAGTAACTGGGAAACAGGAGTTGCAGGTTATCAAGGTTATCAAGGATTTAGCTACGGGCAAGGCCCCTTGGTTGGATAGCCTTACAGTTTCAATTAGGGTTCATTGGGGGGGGGGGGGAGCAGAGTGACAGTTCAGAAAACAAGGAAGTAATGTGCTTCACCCTAAGGTCATGCACAGGGAATCAGTGCCAGAGCCATTATACAAAAAGACACAATATAGTAACAAAGCTCATCACATCCACTGGAAACTTTGTAGATACTATAGCATCATGTCTGCTAGTTATTACATGGGGAAGCTACTGCTTGCCTTGGGACCAGTAACGTGGAATGTTGCTACTACTTGGGTTTCTGCCAGGTACTTGTGACCTGGATTGGCTACTGTTGGAAACAGGATACTGGGCTAGATGGACCATTTGTCTGACCCAATATGGCTATTCTTGAGTTCTTACCACAGTATTGGGATCATGATCCTGACAGAATCATAGCGAATAAAGATTTGATTATTTGAGACATTCCCATTCCCACTGAAATAGTTCCATGAAAGAAAACTGGACATTCTGGTAAAACAGAAAAACACAAGAATAACTTCGCTAATAGAAGTGTCAGTACCAAGCAGCTATCCTGTACTATGTAGAGAGAGAGAGAGAAATTCTCAGGTACCAGCAAATACAATCAAAGACCAATAAAACTGGTAGAAGAATACAGCAATAGTTTCAATCATTTTCAGTGTTACTGACCTGATGCAAAGAACTTCCATGGCTGGTGTTAGATAGGATGGGGTTCAGGATCTACCACCAGCAAGCTGTATCTCCCTCAGTTTTGGACGAGCTTGGGACCTGTTGAGCCATGGAGGCTCAGGGCAACTGCCTTGTTTGCACACCCTAACTTTGACACTGAGAACTTCCAAATGCATTTGGATATGTTCCCTGCTTATATTATACTTTGAGGCTCCAGAAGGCACTCCAATGACGGCAACACCCGGCGGCGGCGGCGGTCCAAATAACTCGAACCGGACGGACGTGTCAAGTACTCTGCATCTGCGCGTGGGAAGAACTGGGCGATGGCGGTGCCAAAGAGCCGTGCGCTGCGAGGGAAGGCAGCAGCAGCACATGCGACGATGCGCCAGTGCGGTAAGTTTTTTTTTTTTTAATTTGGGTTTTGAAATGTAACTGGATCGCGGCGCCCTTGAAGGCAGGCGCCCCCCTGCGGTGCTTACCCCGCTTACCGGGTTGGCACGGCCCTGTCCACTCCCTCCCGATTGTCCACTCTATTACAGATCTTAGTATCATCCGCAAATAGGCAAACTTTACCTTCTAACCCTTCAGCAATGTCACTCACAAATATATTGAACAGAATCGGTCCCAGCACCAATCCTTGAGGCACTCCACTACTCACCTTTCCCTCTTCCGAGCGAATTCCATTCACCACCACCCTCTGGCTTCTGTCCATCAACCAGTTCCTAATCCAGTTCACCACTTCGGGTCCTATCTTCAGCCCATCCAGTTTATTTAAGTGCCTCCTGTGGGAACCGTGTCAAAAGCTTTGCTGAAATCTAAGTAGATTACATCTATAGCTCGTCCCTTGCTCAGTGCTATTATATAATGCCCTTTACATAAGTACATAAGTATTGCCATACTGGGAAAGACCAAAGGTCCATCGAGCCCAGCATCCTGTTTCCAACAGTGGCCAATCCAGGTCACAAATACCCAGCAAGATCACAAAAATGTACAAAACATTTTATACTGCTTATCCCACAAAATAGTGGATTTTCCCCAAGTCCATTTAATAACGGTCTATGGACTTTTCCTTTAGGAAGCCATCCAAACCTTTTTTTAAACTCTGCTAAGCTAACCGCCTTTACCACATTCTCTGGCAACGAATTCCAGAGTTTAATTACACGTTGAGTGAAGAAAGATTTTCTCCGATTCGTTTTAAATTTACTACATTGTAGCTTTATCGCATGCCCCCTAGACCTAGTATTTTTGGAAAGCGTGAACAGATGCTTCATATCTCCCCTTTCAACTCCACTCATTATTTTATAGACCTCTATCATATCTCTATCATATCACTTTAAGGTAGTGACTTGGAATGTGGGTGGTATTTCATCTCCAGTCAACTGACATAAAATATGCAGGCCTTGAGCCAACAGAAGGTGTCTATTGCCCTCCACCAGGAAACTCATTTGGATTCTAAGAAAATCAGAAGCTTAGCCATTGGTAGTAAGTTCTTATTTTGAGTCCCCCGCTCATGACAAAAGGGCTGGAGTTATTATATTAGTCAGGAAGGGCATCCAGATTACTACATATAAAGTTATTCATGATGATGCTGGTAGATTTGTAATAGTTCATTTAACCCTTGAACACCACCCATTGCTCCTTCGCAATGTGAATGTACCGAATACTTATAGTAAAGACTTTTATAGGCAGATTCTTCAATACCTCCAAAGTTTTGATGGGGGTCCCTTATTTGGTGGGAGGGGATTTCAATGAGGTGGGTGACCCACAGTTAGATAAATCACATGGGAAATTGAGGGGGTTCCTACTATGCATCTAGAGGTCTTCCACTAGGGGGCATGCGATGAAACTACAGTGTAGTAAATTTAAAACAAATCGGAGAAAATGTTTCTTCACTCAACACATAATTAAACTATGGAATTCGTTGTCAGAGAATGTGGTAAAGGCGGTTAGCTTGGCAGAGTTTAAAAAGGGGTTAGGCGGTTTCCTAAAGGACAAGTCCATAAACCACTACCAAATGGACTTGGGAAAAATCCACAATCCCAGGAGAAAGACTAAGGAGGCTAGGGCTATTCAGCTTGGAGAAGAGACGGCTGAGGGGAGACATGATAGAGATATATAAAATAATGAGTGGAGTGGAACAGGTGGATGTGAAGCGTCTGTTCACGCTTTCCAAAAATACTAGGACTAGGGGGCATGCGATTAAACTACAGTGTAGTAAATTTAAAACAAATCAGAGAAAAGTTTTCTTCACCCAACGTGTAATTAAACTCTGGAATTCATTGCCGGAAAATGTGGTGAAGGCGGTTAGCTTAGCAGAGTTTAAAAAGGGGTTAGGCGGTGCTATTAGCACAGAAGTTCCAGTGATGTTACCATCTTTGACGCTGTCCTCACAGACAGTGAGTACCCTGGAGCTGGCTGCTAATGCACCACTCCCTGAGTTTAGTGCTGGGAAAATGGAAAAGCCAGCCGTAGTGACTTTAGAGTCACTATGGGATTTAACCTTTACGGCATATGCCTCCCTACAATCTTTGGTGGTTAAAAATGCGGGGACTATTAAAACTTTATCAGAGGCTGCATTATTACAAATGAAAAAGACTGACTCTCAAACCGAAGAAGTAAAATGTCTTACTGAAAGAACTTTCAAGATGGAATTTTTGGCTCAATCACTGATTAAAGAAAAGAATTTTACTTCACGACGGTTGGAATACCTTGAGAACCAGTCTAAAAGACTTAACTTAAGGTTAATAAATTTTCCTAGCTCTCCTCTGGTATCTCCAGTACAAATGGTAAAAAAATATCTTGTAGAAATACTGGGTATGTTGGACACTTCTCTTCCACCCATTACTCGTGCATTCTATTTACAAACTGACCCTAGGGTTTCAGAAAAATTTCCTCAAGAAGGTGGAGAGATGAATCTAACAGCCTTTTTGGAATCATCACTAGAGGTCATTACGAAGAGAACAACGCTAATAGTTACCTTTGCTCTAGAGATTGATAGGGATGCAGTTTTGAGGCTCTCATTAAGACACTTGGATTCAAACTTTTTGGGGTCTAAAATAAGAATTTATCCTGACTTATCAAGAGAAACTCAAAAACGACGTAAAGCCTTTTTGGCTTTGCGTACAAGAACTTTGGCATTAGGAGCTAGTTTCCTGTTGAAATTTCCTTGTGTTTGTAGAATTGTATTTCAGTCTAAACAATTTCAATTCTTCGATCCCAAACAGTTGGAGGAATTTGTAATAAGTAGGGAGGAAGTAAATGTCAAGGTGTAATCCTAAATGTACACTGATTAACCGGAGCTGGTGGAACTACCCAAGTCGGGCGCACCATTGTAAACTGTGTTATTGATTTATTTCTTTTTAGGTTATTTGAATAATCTTTCCTCTTGGATCATTTCTTTAATTTGTGGTCGATATAAAGTTTGTAACTTGAATTTAGAAATTATTTCTGTTGGATATTTCTATATAGTGTATTATCATTCATAAATGTGAAATTATGTTTGTTAAAAGTTTAATAAAATAATAAATAAACAATAAAAAAAAAAAAAAAGGGGTTAGGCGGTTTCCTAAAGGACAAGTCCATAAACCACTACTAAATGGACTTGGGAAAAATCCACAATCCCAGGAATAACATGTATAGAATGTTTGTACGTTTGGGAAGCTCGCCAGGTGCCCTTGGCCTGGATTGGCCGCTGTCGGGGACAGGATGCTGGGCTCGATGGACCCTTGGTCTTTTCCCAGTATGGCATTACTTATGTACTGCTGGGTGAAGTTCTGGATATGGTGGATGTGTGGCGCAGTTTATATCTGGTTGATCGAGATTATACTCATTTGTCTTGAGCGCACTCCACCATGTCCAGGATCAATTACATTTTTATTTCTCGCTGTTTATTTACAGTAGTACAAGGGGCGGAGATTGGACCTATTAAACTATCAGATTATGCTATGGTGGCTACTCAATTGAACTTCCATTGGACGCCCTCAAAATCTTATCAGTGGAGGTTTCCGGTTCGTTTTTACGAGAATGAGAGATTTCAAGACTTGAGGTGAACAAAGAGGTGAACGCTGCTCACATAGATGCTCCTATCTTATATTGGGGCACTGCTAAAGCAGTGCGGCAAGGGGAGATTATGTTCTATGCTAGTCACCAAAAAAAGGCTAGGGAGAGGGAACTGCTCGATTTAGAAAAAGAAATTTCTCGATTACTGTGCCTCTATGGGCTCCACCACAATATTCTGGAGGAGTGGCCTAGTGGTTAGGGTGGTGGACTTTGGTCCTGCGGAACTGAGTTTGATTCCTGACACACGCAGCCCCTTGTGACTCTTGGCAAGTCACTTAACCCTCCATTGCCCCATGTAAGCCGCATTGAGCCTGCCATGAGTGGGAAAGCGCAGGGTACAAATGTAACAAAAATAAAATAGATACTATTGGAGATTCTACATGGAATGTTGCTATTCCACTAGCAACATTCCATGTAGAAGGCTGCGCAGGCTTCTGTTTCTGTGAGTCTGACGTCCTGTGCAGGATGTCAGACTCACAGAAGCAGAAGCCTGCGTGGCCACATTGGTGATCTGCAAGGGCCGACTTCTACAGGGAATGTTGCTAGTGCAACATTCCATGTAGAATCTCAAATAGTAGCAACAGTGGAGGAGTGGCCTAGTGGTTAGGGTGGTGGACTTTGGTCCTGAGGAACTGAGTTCGATTCCTGGCATAGGCAGCTCCTTGTGACTCTGTGCAAGTCATTTAACCCTCCATTGCCTGCCACATTGAGCCTGCCATGAGTGGGAAAGCACGGGGTACAAATGTAACAAACAAAAAAAACCTCAGCTCTTAGAATTACAACAAACCTTAAATGAATTGATTCATCAGAATACCCAAAAGTCATGTACTTATTTTCAATATCAGTTATATAAACATGCTAACAAGAGTGGTAAATTACTGGCCCACTTGGCCCATTCTCATCAGGGGATCTGGAGAATAGGGATCTTCAAATTAATCTCGTCCACGCTCTCATGACCTCTCGCCTGGACTACTGCAACTTACTCCTCACCGGCCTCCCACTTAGCCATCTATCCCCCCTTCAGTCTGTTCAGAACTCTGCCGCACGTCTCATATTCCACCAGAACCGATATACTCATATCACCCCTCTCCTCAGGTCACTTCACTGGCTTCCGATCAGATACCGCATTCAATTCAAGCTTCTCCTTCTTACCTAAAATGCACTCAGTCTGCTGCCCCTCACTATCTTTCTACCCTCATCTCCCCTTACGTTCCCGCCCGTAACCTCCGTTCACAGGATAAATCCCTCCTCTCAGTACCCTTCTCCACCACCGCCAACTCCAGGCTCCGCTCATTCTGCCTCGCCTCACCCTATGCTTGGAACAACCTTCCTGAACCCTTACGCCAAGCCCCCTCCCTGCCTGTCTTCAAGTCTTTGCTTAAAGCCCACCTCTTCAATGCTGCGTTCGGCACCTAACCCTTACCGTTCAGTGAATCCAGACTGCCCCAATTTGACTGCCCCTATCGGACCGACCCTTCACTTGTCTATTAGATTGTAAGCTCTTTGAGCAGGGACTGTCTCTCTTTGTTAAATTGTACAGCACTGCGTAACCCTAGGAGCGCTCTAGAAATGTTAAGTAGTAGTAGTATTATGAGTGATTATTATGCTCAATTGTATTCTCTTCCTGTTCCTCCACTATTGGAAAGTTCTATGTATCTGTCTGGTTTGGACCTTCTGCGATTGGACCCGGAAAGTTTGACCATGTTAAATGCACCTTTTGGAGAGGAGGAGGTGGCTTGGGCTATACAGAGGAGCTCCTTGGAAAGGTTATAGGGAAGAATTTATAAGATGATGAGAGACGAGGTTGTCCCCCCCCCCCCCGCTGACTTCCATGTTCAGTTTCATAGTGGGAGGGGGACAACTGCCTGAGTCACTGCGATTAGCTCAGATAGTAGTTTTGCCAAAGCCTTGAAGAAACCAGAATCCTATAGGCCAATTTCGCTGCTCAACTATGAAGCTAAATTATTTGCTAAAGTCCTAGCAAACCCTTTGTCTCGTATCCTCCCAGAAATGATAGAGGACTCTCAAGTAGGTTTTGTGCAAGGCCGCACTATTGCCAAGAATGTGTGGAAGATTCCTGCCACTTTGGAACTGCATCCAGTCGGGATACTCATTCCATATTATTTTGATGCCGAAAAGGCCTTTGACTGGGTGGTGTAGGACTTTTTGTTTCAGGTTTTAGATGCCTATGGCCAGTGCTTTTTTTGTGCCGGTACGCACCGGTACAGTGTACCGGCACCTTTTTTTCTGCGGGCCGGCAGCTATTTCACCCACCAGAAGTTCGTTCCCTCCCTCCGAGTTCCAGGGTTGTCGTCCCTCCCATCCTCCTTCCCTCCCTTCGAAGTCCAGGCCCCCTCCCTCTGAAATTTAAAAGTCATCTTGACTTACCTCGTCGGGGTTACGGCAGCCAGCAGCAGCAGTAAAAAGCGTGCAGGCTTGGCACTTACTTCAGTTTTCCCTTCTCTCTCTCTCAGCTCTGGTCCCGCCCTCATTTCCTGTTTCTGCAAGGGTGGGACCAGAGCTGAGAGAGAGAGAAGGGAAAACTGAAGTAACCGCTGAGCCTGCACGCTTTTTACCGCTGCTGCTGGCCGCCGTAACCCCAACGAGGTAAGTCAAGATGACTTTTAAAATTCAGAGAGAGGGGGCCTGGAACTCAAATGAAGGGAGGAAGGAAGGGAGGAGGGACGACCCTGGAACTGGGAGGGAGGGAGGGAGTGAGGGAGGGGGGACCCTGGAGCTGGGAGGGAGGGCCCTGAAAGTGGGAGGGAGGTAGGGGGACCCTGGAACTCGGAGGGAGGGGAGGGGACCCTGGAACTCGGAGGGAGGGAGGGGGGACCCTGGAACAACAAAGGTAGAAAAAATCATTTTATTTTCATTTTAGTGTTTGGAATATGTCCAATTTGAGAATTTACATCTGCTGTCTTATTTTGCACTGGGTATACTGGAGCTGTAATACTTACAGAAGTTATTTATAATGAAAAAAAATCACGTTATTTTTTTTCTCCTATACTAGTATAATACTTTCAATGATGTCTGTTTATATGCGCCATGGCTGGTATAAGGGGTGTGGCTAATGTGGGTGTGGCTGTCATAGGGGTGGAGCCATATGTGTTGACCCCGCCCATAATGAGTACCGGCACCTTTTTCTACACAAAAAAAGCACTGCCTATGGCATAATGGATATTTTCAAGATGTGATTCGTGCTCTGTACACCTCTCCTCAGGCACAGGTGTGGATGAATGGCCTGCTTTCTTCCCCCTTCTCTTTACATTGTGGTATCAGGCAGTGTTGCCCATTATTGCCCCTATTGTTTGTCCTTACGCTAGATCCCTTGCTCCAAGACATTCAGAGGAATCCTGACATACAAGGCCTTAAGTGGAGGAGTAGCATCATCTCACTACTTTCACCAAAGAGCTACAGGCACAGCCTAGTGGTTAGTGCAGCGGACTTTGATCCTGGAGAACTGGGTTCGATTCCCACTGCAGCTCCTTGTGACTCTGGGCAAGTCACTTAACCCTCCATTGCCCCAGGTACAAATAAGTATCTGCATATAAGATGTAAACTGCTTTGAATATAGCTACAAAAAACCACAGAAAGGCAATCCATCAAGTCCCATTCCCTTAAGTTAGGCACAAATACTTTCAAAATAGCAGCTGTTGGGGGATTTCAGGGGTTTCAAATTAAATTTGCAAAAATCAGAGGCCAAGCAGAGGGATCAGGCTCATGGTTTGGGTTGGAGGGGGTAGGGTAGGCCACGCAGAGGGATCAGGCTCATGGTTTGGGTTGGAGGGGGTAGGGTAGGCCACGCAGAGGGATCAGGCTCATGGTTTGGGTTGGAGGGGGTAGGGTAGGCCACGCAGAGGGATCAGGCTCATGGTTTGGGTTGGAGGCGGTAGGGTAGGCTGGCTCTTTCCAAACAATAAGGGAGACTTATGTACAATAGTAGATCTTTATTACAAAGCACAAAGCGACTAACACAGTCATATTTAATCCTGCCTGAAGAAGTGAATAAAATATGAATCACCATTTCTGGTTGGGCAGAGCAATTACAAAGACCTCAAGTGCAGGCTTCAAAGAAGAGCCAAAAAAAAAACCCATACTGCTGTTGAGTCTTTCATGCCGTGATCAAAAGCTGCCAGCGTATACTTGGATCTGGCAAGAAAACACTAGCAGTAAGAATGATGAAGCCAGTCTTCATAATGCCTACAAGCCCCTCAAAGTTTGCCTTTCAGAATATTTCGCCCAGCAGGTAAAGCAGGTAGGTTAATAGCTAGAGTTTTTAGAGGTGCAAAGTACTCGTCAGAAACTGCATGCAGGGATTTAAAAATAAACTGCGCATACGTTCCCTGCCATTGTGCCTTATCTCCATGGGGGAGAGTGTGCTTGCTGTGGATATCACATACACTTTCCCCTGCTCTAGGGGGGGGGGGGGGAGGCAGTTTTTCGAAGGTGTGTTTGGCAAGTAAGCACGTTTTCACCCACCAATAAACTTTAGGATGTCCAAATACTGATTTTATAAAGCCAGAATATGGATGTTTAACACTGCGATACGTCCATATAGCGCAGGGGAGTGGTCTGGGTGTGTTTTGGGCGGTACAAGGGAAGGGCCACGAGATGGACGTCCAGCTCTAAGAGATGTCTGTATTTAGACTCTGGTACTTGGCACGTGTAGGTTACAGAAAAGTGCTCTGAAATGAGATAAAGGAAGTCACAGTCGTTATTTCAAAAATACGCTTGGCTCCGCCCCGTCACGAAGCCGGCCCCGAAGATGGCCTGCTATCGATTAGGCCGGCGCCGTTCGATTATGCCTCTCTATGTTACTATCACTATGATCCAACCACTAGACCATTCTACTACCAGAGTAGCTTAATATTTGGAGTAGCAGACTGAAAACCAGGTTCAAATCCCACCGCTGCTCCTCGTGGTTCTTGGCACATCACTTTCCTTCAATTGTCTCTGATACAACTTAGACTGTAAGACCTCTGGGGGGGCAAAGAAGTACCCACTATCCCCCTAACTCTATACAGTGTGCCAATTAAGCATCAAACTTTTGGCACTCAAATGGAAGTAAAGCACCAGAAGAGGGTGAAGTGGCAGTCAGGCGACCTAAGTACATTTTGGCTCTGTTCTAGAACTTGGCGCCTAAATGTTCTAGCATTTAACTGCAAAGAGGGTGTTCAAATGGGAGGGTCATGATCACTGTTCCCGCTTAGCTGAGCAGGAGTCCTCCAGCTGCATTGCTGCCAGTGGGGGGCGGTGCTTCAATCGCTAGGGACAGATTCCCTGGAGTCCTGCAGAGCTCGTCTGTCCCTCACTATTGAAAATGTGATAATGAAACAGCGCCCCCTACTGGCAGCACTGTAGGTGGAGGACTCTTTCTCAGCTTAGAGGGAACAGTGGTCATTGGTTTTCTTACTATTTTAGTGCCCACTTTATAAAATACTGTCAGGTGCCTAACTGCTGCTTTTAGGTGCTCATATTTACACCTGCCATAGAGCAAGCATAAGTATTCTATAATATATTAGGTGGGGCCGACCCAAGGCAAGATGTCACCCCCCCCCCCCCCCACCCCCCCCCCCCCCATGGTGTTTTACTTGGTGACATCCGGCTTATTTTCGAAAGTGATAGCTGGCCATCTTCCGATTTGTGTCGGAAGATGGCCAGCTATCACTTTCGAAAATAAGCTGGATAGTAAAACATAGTAGATGACGGCAGAGAAAGACCTGTACGGTCCATCCAGTCTGCCCAACAAGATAAACTCATATGTGCTACTTTATGTGTATACCTGACCTTGATTTGTATCTGCCATTTTCAGGGCTCAGACCGTAGAAGTCTGCCCAGCACTAGCCCCGCCTCCCAACCATTAGCCCCGCCTCCCACCACCGGCTCTGCCACCCAATCTCGGCTAAGCTTCTGAGGATCCATTCCTTCTGAACAGGATTCTTTTATGTTTATCCCACGCATTTTTGAATTCCGTTACAGTTTTCATCTCCACCACCTCCCTCAGGTGGCCTAACGGTCGGGCCGCCCCTGGTATTAAGGGCCTCTACTAAGACACGCTAGCATTTTTAGCATGCCCTAACTGCTCTACTTGGATGAAAACCACCCTGAAGTACTACTGAAAAACCATTCCTCTGCCCATGAGGAAAATCAACACCAGCACTCATATTTATTTATTTATTATGACATTTCTAGCCTGCATTTTCCCAAGAAAGCTCAGGTTCAATGCAGCTCACAGAACAAATTAAGAAGGATCATTACAAGACAATTACTATAAAACATATAAACGGCAAGTGACCGTACTCACTTGCAAATGCGCAGTACAGACTTCCTTCTCTGTCCCGCCCTCGCGTCAAGCCGTCATGACGTCAGAGGGTGGAACAGAGAGGGAAACGGAGTTGAATTGTCGGATGCTGCCGCTGCCGCCTGGAAAGGAACATCACGCGAAACAACCTCCACCCTCCATCCCCATCCCCGCTGCCGCTCCCGCCCCCCTCCGTATCGGGCCCACTGCACTGACCTGACAGCGCCTCTCACCTCCGTGTGGAAGCGCTGCAGGCAGCAGCAGAGCGATCTGCTGCTGCCTGTAGCGCTTTCACACAGAGGTGAGAAGCGCTGTCAGGTCAGTGCAGGGGGCCCAGCACGGAGGGGGGAGGGAGCGGCGGCGTTGAGGGTAGCTGGACATGGGGGGAGGGCAGGGGGGAGAAGCCATGATTGCTGGACTTGGGGTGAGAGCAGAGCACAGAGGAGGGTTGCTGGACATGGGGGGAGGGGGGGAGGCCAAGGGAAAGAGGAGGGTCGCTGGATATGGGGGGGAAGATCGGTGGACAGGGTGAGGCCAGGGGAGAGAGGAGGGCTGCAATACTCGCCCGTTTTTATGGGCTTAACGGCTAGTGAATACAAGAATACAACTATTTTAAAGAAAATTCTTTTCATATTAGCTGAACACAGATCTAAAGAAGTGGGCTTTAAGAAAACTTCTAAACGACATATAATCGACTGAGTGTCTGATGTAACATAGTAGATGACGGCAGAAAAAGACCTGCACGGTCCATCTAGTCTGCCCAACAAGATAAACTCATATGTGCTACTTCTTGTGTATACCTTACCTTGATTTGTTTCTGCCATTTTTAGGACACAGACCGTAGAAGTCTTGGCCGGAACTAGCCCCGCCTCCCAACCACCAGCCCCGCCTCCCACCACCGGTTCTGGCACAGACCATATAAGTCTGCCCAGAACTAGCCCCATTTTCAGGACCCAGACCGTAGAAGTCTTGCCCAGAACTAGCCCCATTTTCAGGACACAGACCGTAGAAGTCTTGCCCAGAACTAGCCCCGCCTCCCAACCACCAGCCCCGCCTCCCACCACCGGTTCTGGCACAGACTGTAGAAGTCTTGCCCAGAACTAGCCCCATTTTCAGGACACAGACCGTAGAAGTCTTGCCCAGAACTAGCCCCGCAACCCAAACACCAGCCCCGCCTCCCAATCTCGGCTAAGCTTCTGAGGATCCATTCCTTCTGCACATGGTTCCTTTATGTTTATCCCACGCATGCTTGAATTCCGTTACCGTTTTCATCTCCACCACCTCTCGCGGGAGGGCATTCCAAGTATCTACCACTGTACTTGGGTAATGAGTTCCAGAGTTTGGTACTTTGGTAAGAAAAATGAGCATTACGGATAGTTTTGTAGCTTAAGATTTTACAGCTTGGGAAATGTAATATGAGATATTCTCTAGGCGATGAGGTGGCATTTCGTGGTGGTAACTTAATTAGATCTATCATATAAGATGGTAGATACCATAAAGAATCTGATGAACAAGAACAATGAGCTTAAATGCAATTCTTTCATTGACGGGTAACCAATGAAGATCTTTAAGAAGAGGAGATGCTTTAACGTAACGCGATGATCTACATATAAGGCGGGCAGCCGTGTTTTGTGCAATTTGTAGCTTTCTTAAGGAGACTCCGCTCAATACCTGCATCAATTGAATTGCAGTAGTCAAATTTGGTTAAGACTAACGACTGGAACTAAAGTGCGAAAGACTGACCTTGAAAAGAATGGTCTTAATCTTTTACGTTTCCACAATGAATTAAAAACATTCGAGACTACCTTGGACATTTGGCGATCAAAAGAAACTGATCAATTGAGATCCCCAAGATTTTTATGTTACCATAGGCTTGCATGTCTAGTTTTGCTTGGACTCGCAAACGTTTGTTTCTCACTATCAGTGTTTACAGTCTGCATGGGCTTCCTTCTGCTTCTAAATGAAGACAAAACCTGCAGTTGAAAGTGAGAAATTCTGAAGAAACTCTCTCCTCAAATTCTTCAACACCACCCCTGAGTTGGCAGTAAGTTTCTAGCGTTAAAGGCTGCATTTTTTTCTGCGCTGTTCTCCGAGCATTGGGAGGAAATACCAAATGATCTCATTAGGGTGGTAGATACATAGAATGCCCTCCCGCTGGAGGTGGTGAAGATGACAACGGTAATGGAATTCAAACATGCGTGAGATAAACACAAAGGAATCCTGCTTAGAAGGAATGGATCCATGGAATCTTAGCGGAGATTGGGTGGCGACGCCGGTAATTGGAGAGTAAAACCAGTGCTGGGCGGACTTCTAAGGTCTGCTCCCTAATCGTGGCTGAATAGATATGGATGGGCTGGAGTGTAAATTTTAAGGGGCTTCAACGTTAGCTTCAGAACTTAGTACAAGAACAGTGCTGGGTAGAGTTCTATGGTCTGTGCCCTGAGAACGGCAAGGACATTTATGGTCTGTTTACTATTTCTAAAAATACTAGGACTAGGGGGCATGCGATGAAGCTACAATGTAGTAAATTTAAAACGAATCTGAGAAAATGTTTCTTCACTCAACATGTAATTAAACTCTGGAATAAGTTGCCAGAGAATGTGGTAAAGGCGGTTAGCTTAGCGGGGTTTAAAAAAGGTTTGGACGGCTTCCTAAAGGAAAAGTCCATAGACCGTTATTGAATGGACTTGGGAAAAATCCACTATTTCTGGGATAAGCAGTATAAAATGTTTTGTACTTTTTTGGGATCTTGCCAGGTATATTGTGACCTGGATTGGCCACTGTTGGAAACAGGATGCTGGGCTTGATGGACCTTTGGTCTTTCCCAATATGACAATACTTATGTACTTATAAATCAAACTCGGGTAGACATATAAAGTATCACATACCATGTAAAATGAGTTTATCTTGTTGAGCAGACTGGATGGACCGTACAGGTTTTATCTGTCGTCATTTACTATGTTACTATGTCATTTGCGGCCATCTTTGGTGCGCACGTTTGTTTCCCACGTTACAGCCCTCTGAGCATTCTGCGCACATTAACTCGCGAGCTAGTCCGGTGCTAACTAACTGCCTCTAATGCCGGCATTAGGTTTTGAGCATCGACCTCTGAATTAACTGGCAATCACTATAGTATTTTGCCCTTCCGTTCCCCCCCCCCCCCCCCCAAGCTGATTCATAAGATGCTCCATGAACTTTTATTGAATTGTTTTAAGGTCTTCAAATGAAACACTGCCCGATATTTTTACATCAAACATGGGAAAAACTCATTTACAATTGAATGTTGCTTTCCTTTGTTGGGTAGTGGAGTGCAGCTCATTTGCATGTGTTTGTTCCCATGTTGGAGTACTTACCAGCAGTCTATGGCTGGTGTGGATTATATTTGATAACTGCTCTTTTGCTATAAGGCCTGACACTTGATTCAGCTGGTTACACAGCCTTGAATCATCATCCTGAAGATGGAGAACTTGTACGAGATAAGCACTCGGGTCATCGAAGAAAGACTTAGCAAAAAGATGAAAGAAAACGGACTGCGTCCCGTAACAGCTCGTGTTTTAGTTCCTCGGCTACCTAGAGCTGACAAGCTGAAGTTTACGCATGCTGCTGCCTTTAATATTCCCTTATCTCTTGTTTGTCCTGTTTGTCTGGCCTAATTAGATTGTAAGCTCTGTCGAGCAGGGACTGTCTCTTCATGTTCAAGTGTACAACGCTGCATATGTCTAGTAGCGCTATAGAAATGATAAGTAGTAGTAGGTACAGTTCTGAGGTCACTCTGGCTTGAAACGCAGCAACCTGCCTAACACCTATGTTTGCTTAAAAAACCTGACAGGACACTAGGCCATAACCAGTGGTAATTTTATAGAAAAGATACGGGGGAGGGGGAGACTAGGCCACAACCAGTGGTAATTTTCTAGAAAGGGAAAGGGAAATGGGACTTGATATACTGCCTTTCTGAGGTTTTTTGCACTACATTCAAAGCGGTTTACATATATTCAGGTACTTATTTTGTACCAGGGGCAATGAAGGGTTAAGTGACTTGCCCAGAGTCACAAGGAGCTGCAGTGGGAAAGGAATGTAGGGAGAGATGAGAGTGGAGAGGTAATGGGGGGCTGCAGAGTGGATGCATTTAAAGGTCAGTACGAGAAGTTTAAACTGAATGCGGAAGCTGACAGGGAGCCAGTGAAGTGACTTGAGGAGTGGGCTAATAATAATAGTAGGATCTCTTTGCTGAGGCCCTGTGAAAAGTTATATTTGATAACTTGTGAGCAGCTACATGTCCTGACCTTCCCAGGCACTACTTAGATAGTATACAAATGTTTAGTTAGTGTTATAATTGATCCAAATTTCAGTTACCTGTTATTGTTCTGCTGATTGCACTTTTTCTATTTCACTGTTCCAAGTTTTCTGACAATAAACACTATTAGTTTCTTGACTCTGCTTGTCTGAACTGATTAAGAATCCTGGTGGTTTGTGTGTTGGGTCTGAGAGTGCTTTCTGGGAACTGTGGGAGCACTGGGAGTGTGGCCTCCAGTAACCTAGAAATCACTGAGGATAATTTGAGAGCAAGAGACTCACCCAGAGGCAGTTGTGACCCAGTCGGTGGGAGGAGGGTGCTAGTGTAGAGCACAAGCTTCAGGTGCAGGTGGACCTGAGTTTTGCTGAGGATAGATCCTTTAAGTGGCCGTGGGGTGACCCCAGGTGGGTGGCTAGCGGGCTTATTTTCAAAAGTGATCGCCGGCCATCTTCCGACATAAATCGGGAGATGGCCGGCGATCTCTCAAAAGCGGCGAAATTGGTATAATCAAAAGGTGCTTTTTTAACACCTTCGCCGCTTTCCGGCAAAAGTTCAAAGGAGTGTGTTGGCAGCGTAGCGAAGGCGGGACATGGGCATGCATAGGCGTGGCTACCAGATGGACGGCTTCAGCGCATAATGGAAAAAAAAGCGGCGTTAATGAGTATTTTGCTGGTTTTACTTGGTCCTTTTATTTTCACGACCAAGCCTCAAAAAGGTGCCCCAATTCACCAGATGACCACTGGAGGGAATGGGGGATGACCTCCCTGTACTTCCCCAGTGGTCACCAACCCCCTCCCATACTAAAAAAATAAAAATAAAAACCTTTTTTGCCAGCCTGTATGCCAGCCTCAAATGTCATACCCAGCTCCCTGACAGCAGTATGCAGGTCCTTGGAACACTTTTTGTTGGTTGCAGTGGACTTGAGGCAGGCGGACCCAGGCCCACCCCCCCACCCCACCTGTTACACTTGTGGTGCTAAGTGTTAAGCCCTCCAAACCCCCCCAAAACCCACTCTACCACCATGTAGGTGCCCCCCTTTCACTCATAAGGGCTATGATAGTGGTGTAGAGCTGTGGGGAGTGTGTTTTGGGGGGGATTTGGGGGGCTCAGCACCCAAATCATTGCTCAGAGCCCACCTCTTCAATGTCACTTTCGGCACCTAATCACAACACCTCTACTCAGGAAATCTAGACTACCCCAACTTGACATTTCGTCCTTTAGATTGTAAGCTCTTCTGAGCAGGGACCGTCCTTAGTTATTAATTTGATCAGCGCTGCGTAACCCTAGTAGCGCTCTAGAAATGTTAAGTAGTAGTAGTAATAGTAGTAGTGGTAGCTATGCACCTGGGAGGTATTTGTATATATTTTTTTTAATTTTTAGAAGTGCCCCCTAGGGTGCCCGGTTGCTGTCCTGGCGTGTGAGGGGGACCACTGCACTACAAATGCTGGCTCCTCCCACGAGCAAATGCCTTGGATTTAGCCGGGGTTGAGATGGCCGCTTTTTGTTTCCATTATCGCTGAAAAACAAAACCAGCCATCTCAAACCCGACGAACTCTGGCATTTGGCCGGGCCAAACCGTATTATCGAAAGAAAAGATGGCCAGTCATCTTTTTCGATAATACCGTTCGGCCAGCTGTTTGCGGCATCGCCAAAATAGATCGCCGGCAATCTATTTCTCCGACGCCGTTCGATTATGCCCCTTCCCGTGTTTCATGACAGTTACATATTATGAGGCCCTTTTACTAAGCTGCACTAAAAGGTGGCCAGTGCTATGACTAGCACATTGGCTTCCACATGCGCTGAGGCTACCTTTAGCACAGCTGTAAAATGGCTGAGTGTTTCTTTCTTCAGTTAATAGCCACGCACTAATTTCTCGATTAGTTCATGGCCAATAGCGCGTGAGCTTTTACCACCACTAAACACCATGCACTAAACAGTATGTGTGCAGAAATATAGGTGCGCTAACTGATTATTTATTTACTAGAGAAAAAGGCCCGTTTCTCTTATAAATGAAACGGGCGCTAGCAAGGTATCGGCCTGCCTGTCTGACATCGCTGCCTGGATGTCTCACCGCCACCTGAAACTAAACATGACCAATACCGAGCTTCTCATCTTTCCCCCTAAAACTTCTCCTCTCCCCCCGTTCTCTATTTCGGTAGATAACACTCTCATCCTCCCTGTCCCGTCTGCGCGCAACCTTGGAGTCATCTTCGACTCCTCTCTCTCCTTCTCTGCTCATATTCAGCAGATTGCCAAAACCTGTCGTTTTCTTTCTCTATAATATCAACAAAATTCGCCCTTTCCTTTCCGAGGACACTTACCCACACCCTTATCACCTCTCGCCTAGACTACTGCAATTTGCTTCTCGCTGGTCTCCCGCTCAGCCATCTATCTCCTCTTCAATCTGTCCAAAACTCTGCTGCGCGTCTTATATTCCGCCAGAGTCGCTATACTCACGTTAGCCCTCTCCTCAAATCGCTTCACTGGCTCCCTATCCGCTTGCGCATACGGTTCAAACTTCTCCTTTTGACCTACAAGTGCATCCACTCCGCAGCTCCTCAGTGCCTTTCCGCTCTCATCTCTCCCTACACTCCTCCCCGTGAACTCCGTTCGCTGGGTAAATGTCTCCTGTCGTCCCCCTTCTCCCCCACTGCTAACTCCCGGCTCCGTTCCTTCTATCTCGCTGCTCCCTATGCCTGGAATAGACTCCCTGAGCCGGTCCGTCAGGCTCAGTCTCTGGCTGTCTTCAAGTCTAGGCTTAAAGCCCACCTCTTTGCTACTGCTTTCAACTCCTAACCATGACTCTCTTACTCAACACCCTCACTTAGTAGTAGTAGTAATGTTTTTAATGGAAGTGTTTTTTTAGATATTTCCTGTGATGCTAATGAATAATTTCCCAGATTGTTTTATGACTAATCTGGTGCATGACGATGAGATGTCTTTTTTGTGTTATGTATTTCTGTTGTTTTCATTCTTTATGTTTGTGAGTGAGTTGTGTGCATTGGTTTTTGTAAGAGGGAAAGAGTATGCAGATTTTAGTACATTTTAAATGCGTACATAATGTTTTCCTACATTTTTACGATTTCATCATCAACAATATTTTTTGTGAACAGTAAATTACAATGAGGTAAAAGCTTTCCTTGATCAGACATTACGAACCGGGCTTCAACGTCCTGGCAGTCAGCTTCAGAACGTTGGAGGTGCAAATTATTATAGTAGATTTGTTACATTTCTATCCCACATTTTCCCACCTATTTGCAGGCTCAATGTGGCTTACATAGTACCGTAAAGGCGTTCGCCCAGTCCGGTAAAGAACAAATACAGTGTGATGTGTGGTAGGAAAAGGTTCATGTGTTACAGACACATTTGGGAATCGTAGGATAGATTCAAATGTTACAGACACATTTATTTATTTATTTGTTACATTTGTATCCCACATTTTCCCACCTATTTGCAGGCTCAATGTGGCTTACATAATACCGTAAAGGCATTCGCCATGTTCGGTAGCGGACAAGTACAAAAGATGTTATGGAGGTATAGGGAAGATAAGATTCAGTCATGTGGGGTTAAAGGTAGGAGGGTTTGATAATGTCCAATACGATCTTTGATAGTGAAGTGTTGCAGGGTTGAGGCATTTAAGTTGGGTCAGTCGGGTATGCCTTTCCCAATAGGTGAGTCTTTAATGATTTCCTGAATTTTAGGTGATCATGGGTTGTTTTCACAGCTTGTGGCAATGCGTTCCACAGACGTGTGCTTATATAAGGAAGTTGGACGCGTGGGTTGTCTTGTATTTTAGTCCTTTGCAATTTGGGTATTGGAGATTGAGGTAAGTCCGTGATGAGCTGGTACTATTTCTGATTGGGAGATTAATCAGGTCAATCATGTAACCTGGGACTTCACCGTAGATAATCTTATGGACCAAGGTGTAGGAAACATGGAAAGGAAGAGTTATGAATAGATTGCGTTTTAGTGATCTCCGGAAGTCTAGGTGGTCGTAGGTTGCTTTTAGCACTGGGCACGCCTACTCTCCACCCCCAAACACTCCCCCAGCGCTAAATAATAACAAGTATTTTTTCAGCACCTGGGAAGAGCGCAGAGATTCCAACGCTACCACGGGACGCCTGAACGTGCCCCGCTGTAGTGCATTTTCCCACGCCACAAGCACGCACTAGTGCTTACTGCCGCTTAGTAATTTGACCCCTATGTTTGCTGTTACTAAATAAGGGATCGATTTACTATAACAAAGAACAATAGTTATTGAATGGTACATCAAGTTAAATAAATTAATTTTTGTTCACTGATCATCATCACAGCGCCTGAAGTTAAGTACTTTTTGTGCTTCTAACTGGTTATTCTTTAAAGACAAATGAAAGACTGTCCTGATATATAATTTCGTATGAACCAGTGATTGCAAAATGGTTTTTTGCTGGCATTCACATCCCGTTACCACTTCAGCTCTCATGTGATGGTCCGTAAAGTCTGTGCTGAATGACTGATATATTTTTGACTTGATATTGAATACTTTTGGATTAGATTTGATTGATTTTATTATGTTTATGCTTATATTTATTTTAAACTTGATATACTGCCTTTACATTAAAAAAAAAATAAAGGTCAAAGCGGTTAACAGTATAAAATAACACACAATCAAATCATGGAAAAGGAATGCCATAATGAATAGGAAAGCTGACAATTATCCAAACAATCACCATACAATCAGCAATGGCATAAGGCGCATAAGGATGAAACTCTACCCCACTTCTACAATATACTACTACTACTACTTATCACTTCTATAGTGCCACAAGGCATAAGCAGCGCTGTACATTAAACACGAAAAGACAGTCCCTGCTCAATGAGCTCACAATCTAAATAAGACAGGTAAGCAGACAGAACAACTAAGAGGTAAGGGAATTAAAGAGGTGGGGATAAAAGGGTACAGGGCAAGTGAGTAGAGGTTAGGAGTCAAAAGCAGTGTCAAAGAGGTGGGCTTTTAGTCTGGACTTGAAAACAGCCAAAGATGGGGCTAGACGTACAAGCTCGGGAAGTCTATTCCAGGCGTGAGGTGCAGCGAGATAAAAGGAACGGAGTCTGGAATTAGCAGTAGAGGAGAAGGGGACAGACAAGAGAGATTTATCCACAGAACGGAGTACCCGGGGGGGGGGGGCGTAGGGAGAGACAAGAGTGGAGAGGTACTGGGGAGCGGTAGAGTGAATGCACTTATAGGTCAGTAAGAGAAGTTTGAATTGAATGCGGAAACGTATAGGGAGCCAGTGAAGTGACTTGAGGAGAGGGCTAATGTGAGCATAACGACTTTTGGCGGAAAATGAGTCGCGCAGCAGAGTTTTGGACTGATTGATGAGGAGAGAGATGGCTAAGTGGGAGGCATGCTGCTGCCCTTTAACAGTCAGAGGGACCTTCAGACCCTTATGCATGTCATTCCCATGTGCTAAGGCCATTTTTACCGCTGGGGTAAGATGGCCGAATTTCTTATATTTTGTATTAATGGTCACACTAATTTTGCTAGGCAATTTGCCATTCGCCTTGAGAGAATGATTACCCTTTGCTGCGTTTTTCCCCCAAGGTCTGTTTTAAGACTGCTTCTTTTCCATGCCAATTGACACACTTACCATTAGATGGTTTCACTCTCCAGATATTGTAGAAAGACTCCTGAGGCAGGCATTTGGCCAAAACACAGTGCTGTGCCAAGTCTTCTTTCAATAAAATTTATGTCGTTAAGAATTTGAAATTTCTTGATTGTCCCCAGAGAGCCTGGTCCATTTCCAACTGTTCTTGTTTCTTTGCATCATTCGTGGGATTTCAGGGTTCCTCCACTTAGGCGGAATTTGTACTGTCCTCTTCAGGGCACAAACCGTATAAGTCTGGCCAGCCCTATCCCCACCTCCCAACCCCCAACCCCGCCTCCCACCACCAGCTCTGGCACAGACTGTATAAGTCTGGCCAGCCCTATCCTCGCCTCCCAACTACCAGTCCCGCCTCCCACCACTGGCTCTGGCACAGACTGAATAAGTCTGCCCAGCACTATCCTCGCCTCCCAACTACCAGTCCCGCCTCCCACCACCAGCTCTGGCACAGACCGTATAAGTCTGCCCAGCACTATCCCTGCCTCCCGCCACCGGCTCTGGCACAGACTGTATAAGTCTGCCCAGCAGTATCCCCGCTGCCCAACCACCAGCTCCGGCACAGACCGTATAAGTCTGCCCAGCACTAGTCCCGCCTCCCAACCACCAGCTCCGGCACAGACCGTATAAGTCTGCCCAGCACTAGTCCCGCCTCCCAACCACCAGCCCCGGCACAGACCGTATAAGTCTGCCCAGCACTAGCCCCGCCTCCCAACCACCAGCTCTGCCACCCATTCTAGGCTAAGCTCCTGAGGATCCCTTCGTTCTGCACAGGATTCCTTTATGTTTATCCCACGCATGTTTGAATTCCGTTACCATTTTCATCTCCACCACCTCCCACGGGAGGGCATTCCAAGCATCCAGCACCCTTCTCTGTGAAAAAATACTTCCTGACATCTTTCCTGAGTCTGCCCCCCTTCAATCTCATTTCATGTCCTCTCGTTCTACCGCCTTCCCATCTCTGGAAAAGGTTTGTTTGCGGATTAATACCTTTCAAATATTTGAAGATCTGTATCATATCACCCCTGTTCCTCAGGCTAATTTTGCCATTACGGTGTGGCCTTTAAAACAGATTAACGTATGAGCCCTTAATCACAACCCATTATCCAAAAATCGCCAGCAAGACTGATATGCAAAAAGCTCCTCTGCTCAAAACTCTACACTGGCTGCCCATTGGGGCAAGACTACTCTTCAAAGCGAGCACCCTCATTCAAGACACTGTTTGGAATGGCGCCTGAGTTCATGCTAGACATGATATCCCCGAGACATGGAAGCCCAGAAACCAGAAGCTACCTACTCCTTCATCTACCCAACTGCAGAAACAAACTATAAAACCATCAACATACCAGGTTTCAGCTACCTGGGTTCCAAATGGTGGAACTCAATACCAAAAGCCACAAGAAGCATTGCCAACTACCTTCAATTCAGGAAAGAAATGAAAACCTACCTCTTCAAAAAGCCTATACCCAGTGGCGTTCCTAGGGGGGCGGACACCAGGGGTGGCGCCCCGCCCCCCCCGGGTGCAGCACCCCCCCAATGCAGCGCGGACCCCCCCCCGGGTGCACGCAGCTGGGGGAGGTGACGCAGCGCACGCCTGCTCAGAGTTCCCTGACTTCGCGCGTTCGCTGCAGCTCCCTCTGACCCAGAACAGGAAGTAACCTGTTCCAGGGCAGAGGGAGCTGCAGCGAACGCGCAAAGTCAGCGAACTCAGAGCAGGCGTGCGCCACGGCACCCCCCAGCGGCGTGCACCCGGGGCAGACCGCCCCCACCGCCCCCCCCCCTTGGTACGCCACTGCCTATACCTAACAACATAAACTATCGGCCAAAAAAGAATTCTCAATGCTCTACACTAAGAGTATGCTAATTTTGTGCGTGCTGTTAGCGCTGAGCATTGGGAAGTTAAGGGGGGGAGGGGAACGTGCCTGGCACATGCGCACAAGAACTGTGTGGTAAGCACAGCTCTTGTACACATGCCTAGTCGAACTGGGGAGCCCATGCAGGAACTCCTCCCCCCACCCCCCAAGCGCAGCGACTCTAGCCCAGCCAGAGTTTGGAATTACTTTGCAGTAAAGCTGTTCTCGCTAGTGCCAATTAAGAAAGGAATTCTAGGATTTATGGTGGATCTCGCAGTGGGACTTATTTTCCTCCCTTCCAGTCTCTATTGTCGCCTGACCTGCTCTGCCCTCCTGTTCCTTTGCCTCCACATAGCCCCACAGTGACCTGTGCAGCATCTTTGACCTTTATAACTTCCCATCAAGTCTGGGCTACAGTTACTTTTACCGGCCAATGCCATCTCCAAGATGGCAGTAGGTTTTGCGGGTTAAGGCAGGGTATTTTGGTGCTCTGTTTCTTTGAGCATTGGGAGGGAATAGCTAATTACCTCATTTGCATTAGTTTGATGCCAATTATTTATTTTATTATTTTTATTTTATTTGTTACATTTGTACCCCACATTTTCCCACCTATTTGCAGGCTCAATGTGGGTTGCATAATACCGTAAAGGCGTTCGCCAGTCGGTTGATAACAAATACAAGGTTGTATTGCGGTCAGATGAGGTAGGTGTGTGTCAGGCACCGTGAAGGTAGAAGGGAATGAGGATTGAATATTAGTCAGTACGATCATTGGTTGTGCTGTGTTGCTGGGTGTGGGGATTTACGTTGGATCAGTGGGGTATGCCTTTTTGAAGAGGTTGGTTTTTAGTGATTTTCTGAAGTTTAGATGGTTACGGATTGCTCTTACAGCTTTTGGGAGTCCATTCCATAGTTGTGCGCTTACGTAGGAGAAGCTGGATGCGTAAGTTGTTTTGTATTTAAGTCCTTTGCAATTTGGGTAGTGTAAAATTTACATTTTACGTGTGCTGATCTTCAGCACCCTCACTGTTCCTTGCGCTGCTGCCCTGTGAACACTCTGCGCAGCCTAACGCCGGAGCTATTCCGGCGCTAATCGCTGGAATAGGGCATTTGGGACCTTAAAGACAACTGCTGAGTTGAAGCAACACTGGTAGAGTTCATTTTAGTTTCTGCTCTGTTCACATTTTATTTTCCACAGGTAAGATCAATGTATGGAATTCTTAGCAACAGAGAGTAATGCAGCTTGGGAAGTTAACAAGGCATGCGAAACCCCTTAACTGACGCTAGATCAACTCAGCAATATTCAATTGCACCCGTCTCCATGTGATTAGTAGCAGGTTTACTGAACAAGGTCACCAGTCTCGCCTGAGCCATGAGTTCCATTATCTGAAACATGAACTGACCCTACTGCTACATCAATCAACCCCCTGCCCCAGTGTGAATGGCGGGCCACATACTAAAACAAAAGTCACACAATTTGGGTTTAATCTCCAGAGTAAACTTTGCTCTTAGAGCAGAAAGTCCCCCATAAAGCCATTCTTGCTTCTCTGGTAAAATTACTTTTCTCTGCTTTTAAACTCAAATTGTCCTTAGTTTGGACTGTAGGCATTAACATTTTAAGTCAGAAGAAGGGTTAAAATGGGTCATAGACCTCTGCTTTTTAACATATTCATAAATGACCTAGAGATGGGGGTAACTAGTGAGGTAATCAAATTTGCCGATGACACAAAGTTATTCAAAGTACTCAAATCGAGGGAAGATTGTGAAAAACTACAAGAGGACCTTACGAGACTGGGAGACTGGGCGTCTAAATGGCAGATGACGTTTAATGTGAACAAGTGCAAAGTGATGCATTTGGGAAAGAGGAACCCAAACTATAACTACGTCATGCAAGGTTCAGCGTTGGGAGTCACGGACCGAGAAAGGGGTCTAGGTGTCATCATTGATGATACGTTGAAACCTTCTGCTCAATGTGCTGCTGCGGCTAGGAAAGCAAATAGAATGTTGGGTAGCATTAGGAAAGGGATTGAAAACAAAAATAAGGATATTATTCTGCCATTGTATCGCTCCATGGTGCGACCACTTCTCGAGTATTGTGTTCAATTCTGGTCACCGCACCTCAAAAAAGACATAGTGGAATTGGAAAAGGTGCAGAGAAGGGCGACAAAGATGATACAGGGGATGGGACAGCTTCCCTATGAGGAAAGGCTGAAGAGGCTGGGGCTCTTCAGCTTGGAGAAAAGGCGGCTGAGGGGAGATATGATAGAGATCTATAAGATAATGAGTGGAACGGAATGGGTCGATGTGGAGCGTCTGTTTACGCTTTCCAAAAATACTAGGACAAGGGGGCATGCGATGAAGCTGCAGTGTGGTAAATTTAAAACGAATCGGAGGAAATGTTTCTTCACTCAACGCGTAGTTAAACTCTGGAATTCGCTGCCGGAAAAGATGGTTAAGGCGGTTAACTTAGCGGACTTCAAAAAAGGGTTGGATGGCTTCCTGGAGGAAAAAGCCATAGAATGTTATTGAATGGACGAGGGAATACAGTATTTCTAGGATGGGCGGGACAAATTGCTTGTTCTTTTGGCCGCTGTCGGTGACAGGGTGCTGGGCTCGATGGACCCTTGGTCTGTCCCAGCATGGCAATGCTTATGTACTTATGTACTTAAGTAGATGATGGCAGATAAAGACCTGTACGGTCCATCCAGTCTGCCCAATAAGATAAACTCATAGTGTGAACTACTTTATATGTATACCTGACCTTGATTTATCCTTGACATTTTCAGGGCACAGACCTTAGAAGTCTGCCCAGCACTAGCTTTGCTTCCCAATTACTGGTGTTGCCACCCAATCTCCGCTAAGATTCCGTGGATCCATTCCTTCGAAACAGGATTTCTTTGTGTTTATCCCACACATTTTTAAATTCCGCTACCATTTTCATCTCCACCAGCTCCCAGGGGAGGGAATTCCAAGTATCCACCACCCTCTCCGTGAAAAAATACTTACTGACATTATTCCTGAGTTTACCCCCTTCAACCTCAATTCACGTCCTCTATTTCTAATGCCTTCCCATCTCCGGAAAAGGTTTGTTGCAAATTAATACCTTTCAAATATTTGAATGTCTGTATCGTATCACCCCTGTTTCTCCTTTCCTCCAGGGTATTCATGTTCAGGTCAGTAAGTCTCTCGTTGTACATCTTGTAATACAAATCCCATACCGTTTTTGTAGCTTTTCTTTGCACTGCTTCAAGTCTTTTTACATCATTAGCAAGATACGGCCTCAAAAACTGAACACAATATTCCATTAATTAAAGTTGGATGTCTCATAATGCTTTATTCCAGTAGCATAAATTTGCATAAGGGAAACAAAGGGGAACATGAGATCTTTGAACCTAATCAGTAAAAAGTATAGTAGCAAGGAGTTACAATAGTGTTACTAATTCAGGAGAGAACTGGGATCTTCCTAGGCTGTGACACCTTTCATAGAACCAACAGCAAAAAAAATGTTACAGTATATGAGATTTTCTGACCAGTGTGGCCTCAAAAGTCCATGTTCTATAAAAGTTTCTGTGTTGGTCTAATACTACTATGAAATATGGACGCCCATGTGTTAAGCACGCCCCAGTCCCGCCTTCGGTATGCTTTCGACACCCCCCCTCCCCCCGTGGACTTTGGTCATCCCTGCGACGGAAAGCAGTTGAGAATGCCCAAAATCGGCTTTCGATTATGCCGATTTGGGCGACCCTGGGAGAAGGATGCCCATCTCCCGATTTGTGTCGAAAGATGGGCGCCCTTCTCTTTTGAAAATAAGCCTGTAAGTAACATTCTTTGATGTTTTGGATTTTGCACTGTTGTAATAGTCTAGAGACTATTGTCCGTTGCCTTCTGGCTTACACCGTAAACAAATCAGCTGACCTTTAGAACATTTGCTGTTCCTTAATTGGCCCTTGTATTTTGTACATGCTCTGTTGCTTTACGTTAGATAAGTTGTTTTGTTCTTATCATGCAATATACATGTGATCACTATATGCTGATTGAGAGGAAAACCCATAAAAGGAATTAAGCAAAGCTTGTCTGGGTCATTGCCGGCTGATCCAGACAGGCAGGATGTGAATCAGGAAGAAACACCATTATCTAACTAGGCTGCAAAGTTCTAGAAGTGGAAGGCTCATCTCCAGATTGTCAAGCTGCCGGAGAATTCCATATCACTCCTAATTTTGCCTGCTGGTCAGAGAGACTTTCCCAGCCTAAGCTGAATGAAATGACTGAGCCAGGATGTCATCATCATTTGTTGCGGTGAAGTATTATTAATATTAGCTATAAATATATTGCATTTGCTGTTAAAGTCTTGGTACCGGCTGTAAATAAACTGCATTTATCTTTGATAAAGTTTGTGTGCTCTCTCTTCCTTTCTGGGCATCATTTCAGGCCAAACCTTTTCACCATAAACTTGTTTATTTTTGAAATTTTGATAAGCGTCCATGCCTGATTTAAAGTCCTAACCTTTTAGCTTCTTTTTAACCATTTTCCTCGTTTTATCATAGTTGCCCTTTTGAAAATTAAACACTGCTACAATAGACCTCCTTTGTGACCACTCCAGATATTCGTTCAAATTTGATCATGTTATGCGCAGCTGTTCTATAACTCCCTATAGTGTCTATCCCAAAAGAGGGCATGGGTGTGTCAGGGGCGTGTTATTGCATGTAGTCATAATCAAAGCAATTTAACTACTACTACTAATTTCCATAACGCTACTAGATATACGCAGCGCTGTCCACTAAGCATGTTTGCGATAGTCCCTGCTCGACAGAGCTTACTTTCTAATCAAGGCAGACAAACAGAACAAATAAGGGATTAGGGAATTACTTATTGTGGGAATGATTAAAGCACACTTGAGTACTGAACAGGTGACTAGGATTTGGGTGTTAAAAGCAGCCTCAAAAAGGTGGGCTTTTAGCCTACATTTGAATATGGCCAGAGAGGGAGCTTGATGTACAGACTCAGGAAGTCTATTCCAGCCATACGGTGCAGCAAGATAAAAAGAACAGAGTAGTTGGCAGTGGAGGATAAGGGTACAAATAAGAGAGACATCCAATAAACAGAGATCCCAGAGAGGGATGTAGGGAGAAATAAGAACAGAGAAATACTAGGAAGCTGCAGAATGAATGCACTTAAGCTTTTTAACATATTTATAAATGACCTAGAGATGGGAGTAACTAGTGAGGTAATTAAATTTGCTGATGACACAAAGTTATTCAAAGTTGTTAAATCGCGGGAGGATTGTGAAAAATTACAAGCGGACCTTACGAGACTGGAAGACTGGGCGTCTAAATGGCAGATGATGTTTAATGTGAGCAAGTGCAAAGTGATGCATGTGGGAAAGAGGAACTCGAATTATAGCTACGTCATGCAAGGTTGCACGTTAGGAGTTACGGACCAAGAAAGGGATCTAGGTGTCGTCGTTGATGATACGTTGAAACCTTCTGCTCAGTGTGCTGCTGCAGCTAAGAAAGCAAATAGAATGTTAGGTATTATTAGGAAAGAGATTGAAAACAAAAATAAGGATATTATTCTGCCATTGTATCGCTCCATGGTGCGACCGCACCTCGAATATTGTGTTCAATTCTAGTCGCCACATCTCAAAAAAAGATATAGTGGAATTAGAAAAGGTGCAGAGAAGGGCAACGAAAATGATAAAGGGGATGGGACGACTTCCCTATGAGGAAAGGCTAAAGCGGCTAGGGCTCTTCAGCTTGGAGAAAAGGCGGCTGAGGGGAGATATGATAGAGGTCTATAAAATAATGAGTGGGGTTGAACGTGTAGATGTGAAGCGTCTGTTCACGCTTTCCAAAAATACTAGGACTAGGGGGCATACGATGAAGCTACAATGTAGTAAATTTAAAACAAATCAGAGAAAATGTTTCTTCACTCAATGTGTAATTAAACTCTGGAATTTGTTGCCAGAGAATGTGGTAAAGGTGGTTAGCTTAGCAGAGTTTTAAAAAGTTTTGGACGGCTTCCTAAAGGAAAAGTCCATAAACCGTTATTAAATGGACTTGGGGAAAATCCACTATTTCTGGGATAAGCAGTATAAAATGTTTTGTACATTTTTGGGATCTTGCCGGGTATTTGTGACCTGGATTGGCCACTGTTGGAAATAGGATGCTGGGCTCGATGGACCTTTGGTCTTTCCCAGTATGGCAATACTTATGTACTTATGATGGGCAGGAGCGAATGAGGATCGCTCCTACCCCAATGACCTTTAGACCACCAGGGACTTGAAAGGTAGGTCTGGGGAAGGCCCACAAGCTATGTAGGGAAGGCTTGTTGGGGGCTACAAGGCTCTGGGGGAGGGAGATCAGATTTTAGAGGTGGGCCTTTGCTTTTGGGGAGGGTGATCAGATCTGGGGGGGGCAGGAGAACCTGCCCAGAAACCTTTATGTGGGTCCCAGCTGAATATCGAAAGGGACCTGCATAAGTACAGGAGCTACCTTGAATCCAGTCAGGCCCAGATATTCAATACCAGTGCTCACAGCATCGAGTATCTGGGTCTGGCAACGGTAATCATTTTTTTTAAATGCTCACTACTACTGGCTGAATATTGACTGGTTAAAATGTACCTTCATCCTTTAAGGGGTTTTGCCAGTATCTATACAGGTGATATTATGTTAGTAAAAGGGGCGATCAAGGAAGATAAAGACGAAGCAGAGAGATTGAATGAATTCTTTGCTTCGGTCTTCACCGAGGAAGATTTGGGTGGGATACCGGTGTCGGAAATGGTATTTCAAGCGGACGAGTCAGAGAAACTTACTGACTTCACGGTAAACCTGGAGGACATAATGGGGCAGTTCAGCAAACTGAAGAGTAGCAAATCTCCTGGACCGGATGGTATTCATCCTAGAGTACTGATAGAATTGAAAAATGAGCTTGTGGAGCTACTGTTAGTGGTATGTAATTTATCCTTAAAATCGAGCGTGGTACCGGAAGATTGGAGGGTGGCCAATGTAACGCCGATTTTTTAAAAAGGTTCCAGGGGAGATCCGGGAAATTATAGACCGGTGAGTCTGACGTCGGTGCCGGGGAAAATGGTAGAGACTATTATCAAAAACAAAATTACAGAGCACATCTGAGGACATGGATTAATGAGACCAAGTCAGCATGGCTTTTGTGTGGGGAAATCTTGCCTGACCAATTTACTTCAATTCTTTGAAGGAGTGAACAAACATGTGGACAAAGGGGAGCCAGTTTTGCAGGAAGACGTTGATATAAAGTTATTCAGTAGGAAGGTTAAAGCGTTGCTTCAGGAGGTGTTTGGGAGTGAGTTTAGCTTGCTGAGTGGTTATTGTTGATAATGTGTACTTTGTGTGTACTTTTATGTTGTTTTCATGCTGATAAATGTTGTATTGTTCATTGCCAAGGGTAAAGGTTATAAACATACACTAAAAATTTAAATAAGCAAAATCATCAAAACTGCATTGTAGCCACTATTCTGGCAAGAAAGATATAGTAGAATTGGAAAAGGTGCAGCGAAGGGCGACTAAAATGATAGCGGGGATGGGACGACTTCCCTATGAAGAAAGACTAAGGAGGTTAGGGCTATTCAGCTTGGAGAAGAGACGGCTGAGGGGAGACATGATAGAGGTATATAAAATAATGAGTGGAGTGGAACAGGTGGATGTGAAGCGTCTGTTCACACTTTCCAAAAATACTAGGACTAGGGGGCATGCGATGAAACTACAGTGGAGTAAATTTAAAACCAATAGGAGAAAATGTTTCTTCACCCAACGTGTAATTAAACTCTGGAATTCGTTGCCGGAGAAAGTGGTGAAGGCGGTTAGCTTAGCAGAGTTTAAAAAGGGGTTGGACGGTTTCCTAAAGGACAAGTCCATAAACCGCTACTAAATGGACTTGGGAAAAATCCACAATTCCAGGAATAACATGTATAGGATGTTTGTACGTTTGGGAAGCTCGCCAGGTGCCCTTGGCCTGGATTGACCGCTGTCGTGGACAGGATGCTGGGTTCGATGGACCCTTGGTCTTTTCCCAGTGCGGCATTACTTATGTACTTATGTACCAAAGTTACACTGTTACACTCAGAGATAGTTTAATGTGTTTTTGAATTGATATTTTACAAATACCTAATTTTGCTAGTTTCCTATGGGGCCCTTTTACAAAGTGCGTAAGGGCCTAAGCGCATCCAGCGCACGCCAAATCGGCATTACCGCCCTGCTAACTGTATATAATGAACCGGACTAGGCCCCTCCAAAAACAGGTTCAGAGGCCTGAAGCTGTCAGCCAGCCCTAAAAATCATGCCCTCTGTGTAACCCAGAGGCTCACAAGCTCTTGTAACATGAAGCAATTTTCCATGCAAGGCGTTTACGAAAGAATGTAGTTTAGGGGCTTTTTGCAGATATAATGATTGGAACATAGATAAGTGGTTGCTGGCGAAATGGACCAAGGTCCTGGAACATAGATAAAGGATTGCTAACGAAATAGAACATGCTAATCAGTTAGCCCTGTCTAATAACCATGATCAATGTGGTCGAAACTAATAATTATCTACATTGTGGTCGAAACTAATGCTAACAAACTATAATGTTAGAAGAGTATAAAAGATGACGGATGGCAAGACTGAATTGGAGAAGTACTCAGAGAAAGCACTCCTGTGCAGCTTTGTTGTAACTCTCTCATGAGAAAAGAAACGTAGTCTGTATTCTTACTTGGTAAGTAATAAAGGGAATATTTTCTCTTCTCTGCGTGGCCTTCGCTTCTTCTCTCCCTAACTGTATGAGTGTGTGGAACATGTTATTAGGTTGAGGAGGGCAGAAGAATTTACATAACGCACACCCCGGGTGGTAATTCTGAATTTGGCGCATGCCAAAAACATGCGTTATAAAATGTTTTCTATTTTCTACCACATGGCGCTTACCCGATGGTAAATGACAGTGGGCATGTGCTGCATGCCTACCATCTAGGTAGCATGTGAGACTTTACCACTAAGTCAATGGGTGGTGGTAAGGTCTCAGTCAAAAATAGATCAGCCAAAGAGAGTCCAAATCTCCCACAAAATGCACAAGCAACCACAAGAAGAGCGGAAGAAACCAAAAGGACCAGACTGAAAACCGATAGTAAGAGCACCAAAATAGTTTTATTAGGCCTACACGGTCCGTGTTTCGGCCGGAAAGGCCTTCCTCAGGGGTCTTCAAATTGACGTATACAAATGTTGCCTCCAAAGTTGCATGGAATAAAAACAACTGAGTGCATAAACGCTGGTGCTATCTAGAGAGCGAAGCCTAGACACAAAATGTGTCTGATCCTTTTGGTTTCTTCCGCTCTTCTTGTGGTTGCTCAGTCAAAAATAGACACGCACTCGTTTTTATTTTGACGCGCATCTATTTTTCAGCCACTTAAAAAAGGCTCTTCTTCCAGGCCGTGGTAAAAACTGGCCCAGCGCGAGCCCAATAGACGCGCTCGCGCTGCTGCAGGCCGCTTTTTGCCAGAGCTTAGTAAAACGGCCCCTATATTTCTGCTTCAGAGGAAGATTTAACATAAACATTTCACCAAGGAATTAATCTTATGTCAGCAAGACCTGAAAGGCAGAAATCACATGCCACAGAATGGCATTCTACAACAGCTGTGGGTGATCTACGTGCGATGAAGCTACAATGTAGTAAATTTAAAACGAATCTGAGAAAATGTTTCTTCACTCAATGTGTAATTAAACTCTGGAATTCATTGCCAGAGAATGTGGTAAAGGCGGTTAGCTTAGCGGAGTTTAAAAAAGGTTTGGACGGCTTCCTAAAGGAAAAGTCCATAGACCGTTATTAAATGGACTTGGGGAAAATCTACTATTTCTGGGATAAGCAGTATAAAATGTTTTGTACTGTTTTGGGATCTTGCCAGGTATTTGTGATCTGGATTGGCCACTGTTGGAAAAAGGATGCTGGGCTCGATGGACCTTTGGTCTTTCCCAGTATGGCAATACTTATGTACTTATGAATGATGTACAAATTTAATGATGATCACATCTTGAAGTTACAAGTCAAATACCAAAGCAAGACAGAATAAAAGACTTTAAAACAGAGCTAGCATAGCCTGGCACATTTGGAAACCTGTGATCTCAATCTCGGAATATATCATCGCAAACAAATTGTGATTCTTTGCACTTTGCAGTGCAAGATACTAAAGACCCAGCTTCTCAGATTTCTTGGCTGATGTGTTTTTATAGAATCCGACAGGCAGAGGAACCTTTTCTTTAACCAGGTAGACAGTGTTTATACTTGATAACGCTTTGTTGCTCCTAGATTTATCTGCTACACTCCAGAGATCTCCAGCAAACCTGAACCTGACCTTGGCATACTCCTGTTTGCTTTAGGGTCATCATTCAGGAAGGAGTGCCACTGAGTCAATGGTACGATTCTTCCTTTTGCCAGGGCTTAGGATAGCAACAGTCCATGACCTTCACCAGTTCCTAATCAGAAACTGTTTCCCCCACTGCCCATATATCTTTTGTCAACTAAGTTCTTAACCCAGTTTACAAGCTCTATCTGCCTTTTTCCCTGTCCCAGGGTAAAACATGCAGGCCATCTGTATTTTTTTGTCATATTCAAGATTACAGCAAATGACTATAACATTGTACAATTTCAGACAGGCGAATTTGTTTGTTTATTTGAAAAAAGTTGTAGCCCGGCTATCAAAACAATACATACATTGACATGCTACAACCTAACATTGAGCTATGGTGGTTTCAGCAAAAGGATTTGAACTAAATGACTACAAAAAAAAGAGATATTGTGGGGAGTATATCTAAGACAAATCTTACGAGGCTGCAAAACTCAATCTAGTGCCCAATATAAAATGACTCTTGCAGGACTGATTATGACGGAGTTTGCTGCAAAAGTGTCCAATAAATAATATCTATGTACACCTTCAGTATAAAAGACTAAGGGGTCCTTAACGAAGCTGCGGAAAAAGGGGGCCTGAACCAGGGGCGTAGCTACGCGGGGCCACGGGGGCCTGGGCTGACTTACCGAGTCAGCTTTAACAATAAAAACTACTACTACTTATTATTTCTATAGTACTACTAGATGTACACAGGGCTGTACACTGAACATGTAAGAGACAGTCCCTGCTTGAAAGAGCTTACAATCCAATCAAGACAAACAGGATAAATAAGGGATAAGGGCAAAGAGTAGCAAGATTCTAGAATCCCAAACAGTAGCAAGATTCTGTGCAGACTCTCAAAGAGCAACAAGATTCTGGAATCCCAATGAGTAGCAAGATTCCATGTAGAATGCCAAAGAGTAGCAAGATTCTATGCAGACTCTCAAAGAGTAGCAAGATTCTGGAATCCCAAAGAGTAGCAAGATTCCATGTAGAATGCCAAAGAGTAGCAAGATTCTATGCAGACTCCCAAAGAGTAGCAAGATTCCGGAATCCCAAAGACTACTGCTAGTACTACTTATCATTTCTATTGCGCTACTAGATGTACGCACCACTGTACACTTGAACATGAAGAGACAGTCCCTGCTCAAGACAGAGCTTACAATCTAATTAGGACAGACAAACAGGACAAATAAGGGATAAGGACAAAGGGTAGCAAGATTCCGGAATCCCAAAGAGTAGCAAGATTCTGTGCAGAATCCCAAAGAGTAGCAAGATTCCGGAACCCAAATAATAGCAAGATTCCGGAATCCCAAAGACGACGACTACTACTACTACTGTTTATCATTTCTATAGCGCTACTAGACGTACGCACCGCTGTACACTTGAACATGAAGAGAGAGTCCCTGTCTGACAGAGCTTACAATCTAATCAAGACAGACTAACAGGACAAACCAGGTAGACAGTGTTTATACTTGATAAGGGAATTACTAAGGTGGGAATGATAAAACAGACATGGGTACTGAACAAGTGAATAGGAGACAGGAGTTAAAAGCAGCCTCAAACAGGTGGGCTTTTAGCCTAGATTTGAAGACAGCCAGAGATGGAGCTTGATGTACTGATTCAGGAAATCTATTCCAGGTGTAAGGTGCAGCAAGAGAAAAGGAACGGAATCTGGAGCTGGCAGTGGAGGAGAAGGGTACAGATAAGAGAGATTTACCGGATGAACAGAGTTCCCTGGGAGGAGTGTAGGAAGAGATAAGAGTGGAGAGGTACTGAGGAGCTGCAGAGTGAATGCACTTGTAAGTCAATAACAGGAGTTTGAACTGTATGTGGAAACGGATAGGAAGCCAGTGAAGCGACATCAGGAGAGGGCTAATATGAGCATAGCGACACTGGCGGAATATAAGTCGTGCAGTAGAATTTTGAACAGATTGAAGGGGAGAGAGATGGCTTAGTTGGAGACCTGTGAGAAGCAAGTTGCAGTAGTCTGAGAGGTGATAAGAATGTGGATAAGGGTTTTGGTAGGGAGGGATGAATTTTGGTGATATTATAGAGAAAGAAATGACAGGTTTTAGCAGTCTGTTGGATATGTGCAGAGAAGGAGAGAGAGAGGAGTCAAAGATGACCCCAATGTTACAACCTGATGAGACAGGGAGGATGAGAGTGCTATCCACAGAGATAGAGAATGGGGGAAGAGAAGAGGTGGGTTTAGGGGGGAAAAATAAGAAGCTCGTTCTTGGCCATGTTTATTTTCAGATGGTGGTGAGACATCCAGGCAGCAATGTCAGACAGGCAGGCCGAAACAGGATACTGCTAGGTCGCATCGGCACCAAAACGTCATATCTATCAAAGGAAGAGAAAAGAATTGTGTGGTAAGCTCATTTAAGTGTAAGGATATGAATATGTATAAAATCAAAAAAAGACGAACAAGCAGGAAACAGACCTGTGTCTAAATTTGTGGTAAATACATGCCTTGATACAGCGATTTTTTTGCGAAACTGAGGCCTGAGTCGGTGTGTTTGGAACCCATGACACTTCTTCATCTATACCTGCATGCTTAAAAGTTAAGTTCAACTTATTATTATTAGTTCTTTTGATATGGATCCCTCCCCATCCCCTTTTTTGGGGATTTTGTGGATTCTTTTAGTATCCTTTACCTTTTGAAACACAAGGGTTTTTCTGTCTGTGATGAGAACCCCCTCCGATGTTAGAAGAGCACTACGGCTCTCAATGTGAAGCCTTATATATATATATATATATATATATACTAGTAAACAAAGGCCCGTTTCTGAGCGCAATGAAACGGGCGCTAGCAAGGGTTTCATGGCTGCATGGCTCATCGCGGTTTTGCCTGGTTCATGGCGTGCACCGCTGCTGTTTCCATTGTAGCTCTGTGTGGGTGGCGGTTTTCGTGCCCCTCCCTCGACGTCATCATGTTTTGACGCGAGGGCGGAGCAGAGCTACAGTGTGGAAATCCAGAGTTTGTGGCCTGAGTAGATCGTTGGAGGTGAGAATCTGCTCCGCCCTCAACGTCATAACATTTGACGCGAGGGCGGGGCCCAGAGACTGTGATTTTCGTGCCTTCAGAGCTTCGAACATACGAACCTTGGCTTCAGTGACGTCAGCAGACAACAGAACGTTGAAGGTGAGTTTTATATATATATAGATAGGCTGGAGGTTGGGGAATTCTGAGGCTTTTCCCTTGTTGTATTTTCAAAATTCGAACAGATACACTCCGCAGAATCTTTAGTGGGATAGATTCAAGTACTTTTTTCTGTGCCTCAGCTATTTTGAGAGCTTTTTTACTTTTTTTTGATTACTTGGCAGTATTGCTCTCTTTCTCTTTTGTGATATATGTATAAAATAAAAACACAAGCAAACAGGAAGTAGGTCACTCTTTGTATTTAAATTTTTAAAAAGTGAAATTGTGGAAAGAGGCAAAATCCAAGTCTGGAGGCAACTGCTGAGAAACAAAAACAAAACAGTGACTAAAGGGATTAAGCCATGACAGTAAATTTATCTCTGGACATCACCCCCTAATCTTCCTGGTCCAGATCAACAAGGATATCACAAGGGACCTTTCACACATGCAGAATGAATCAGATCAGGTACAGCTGCATTATGGCTGACTCCAGTACAGCCTGGCACTTCCATCAAAATTTTTATAGAAACAAGTGCGGAAGTGAATTTTAAAATTCCTAGAGGTAGGTACAGGCCCCTTTGAAATGAAATCCCTTTGCATAATGTACAGTGCATTTTTTTCGCATGCTAATTTGAGTAAATCAAATGGTGAATTTAATTTGCATTTAACAAGAAAAAGTAATAATTTGTCTCCACAAATTGTGAGCAAAATACCATACACTCAGATCAGCAACGATTCCTATGTAAGTCTACAAAATTCTATTATTTGTGTCTTCTAGAAGTTTTCTTTTGCAGCTTCCAAATATACCTAATAAATGTAACAACCAGAATGAAGAGATGAGACAGCTTCGGGTCGTGCTGTCTAAGCACCTGCTTTTTGGCAGGTCTTCCTCATAAAGCTGCAGAATGTTGCCTGGGTTTGTGGGCTAAGCTGCCCATGGGGGTTCGTTGCCAGAGAATGTAGTAAAGGCAGTTAGCTTAGCGGGGTTTTAAAAAGGTTTGGATGGCTTCCTAAAGGAAAGGTCCGTAGACCATTATTAAAATGGACTTGGGGGAAATCCACTGCTTATTTCTGGAATAAGCAGCATAAAATGTATTGTACTTTTTTGAGATCTTGCCAGGTATTTGTGACCTGGATTGGCCACTGTTGGAAACAGGATGCTGGGCTTGATGGACCTTTGGTCTGTCCCAGTATGGCAACACTTATGTACTTAGGATTCTGAATGGAATCTTGCTACTCTTTAGGGTTCTAAATGGAATGTTGCTATACACATTGAAATTCTGCATGGAATCTTGTTATTCTTTAGAATTCTAGAATCTTGCTACTCTTTGGGGTTCTACATGGAATGCTGCTATTGTTTGGGTTTCTGCCAGGTATTTGTGACCTGGATTGGCCACTGTTGGAAACAGGATGCTGGGCTCGATGGACCTTCAGTCTGTCCCAGTATGGCAACACTTTTGTACTTAGGATTTTGAATGGAATCTTGCTACTCTTTAGGGTTCTAAATGGAATGTTGCTATACACTTTGAAATACTGCATGGAATCTTGTTATTCTTTAGAATTCTAGAATCTTGCTACTCTTTGGGGTTCTACATGGAATGTTGCTATTGTTTGGGTTTCTGCCAGGTATTTGTGACCTGGATTGGCCACTGTTGGAAACAGGATGCTGGGCTCGATGGACCTTCAGTCTGTCCCAGTATGGCAACACTTATGTACTTAGGATTTTGAATGGAATCTTGCTACTCTTTAGGGTTCTAAATGGAATGTTGCTATACACTTTGAAATACTGCATGGAATCTTGTTATTCTTTAGAATTCTAGAATCTTGCTACTCTTTGGGGTTCTACATGGAATGTTGCTATTGTTTGGGTTTCTGCCAGGTATTTGTGACCTGGATTGGCCACTGTTGGAAACAGGATGCTGGGCTCGATGGACCTTCAGTCTGTCCCAGTATGGCAACACTTATGTACTTAGGATTTTGAATGGAATCTTGCTACTCTTTAGGGTTCTAAATGGAATGTTGCTATACACTTTGAAATACTGCATGGAATCTTGTTATTCTTTAGAATTCTAGAATCTTGCTACTCTTTGGGGTTCTACATGGAATGTTGCTATTGTTTGGGTTTCTGCCAGGTATTTGTGACCTGGATTGGCCACTGTTGGAAACAGGATGCTGGGCTCGATGGACCTTCAGTCTGTCCCAGTATGGCAACACTTTTGTACTTAGGATTTTGAATGGAATCTTGCTACTCTTTAGGGTTCTAAATGGAATGTTGCTATACACTTTGAAATACTGCATGGAATCTTGTTATTCTTTAGAATTCTAGAATCTTGCTACTCTTTGGGGTTCTACATGGAATGTTGCTATTGTTTGGGTTTCTGCCAGGTATTTGTGACCTGGATTGGCCACTGTTGGAAACAGGATGCTGGGCTCGATGGACCTTCAGTCTGTCCCAGTATGGCAACACTTATGTACTTAGGATTTTGAATGGAATCTTGCTACTCTTTAGGGTTCTAAATGGAATGTTGCTATACACTTTGAAATACTGCATGGAATCTTGTTATTCTTTAGAATTCTAGAATCTTGCTACTCTTTGGGGTTCTACATGGAATGTTGCTATTGTTTGGGTTTCTGCCAGGTATTTGTGACCTGGATTGGCCACTGTTGGAAACAGGATGCTGGGCTCGATGGACCTTCAGTCTGTCCCAGTATGGCAACACTTATGTACTTAGGATTTTGAATGGAATCTTGCTACTCTTTAGGGTTCTAAATGGAATGTTGCTATACACTTTGAAATACTGCATGGAATCTTGTTATTCTTTAGAATTCTAGAATCTTGCTACTCTTTGGGGTTCTACATGGAATGTTGCTATTGTTTGGGTTTCTGCCAGGTATTTGTGACCTGGATTGGCCACTGTTGGAAACAGGATGCTGGGCTCGATGGACCTTCAGTCTGTCCCAGTATGGCAACACTTATGTACTTAGGATTTTGAATGGAATCTTGCTACTCTTTAGGGTTCTAAATGGAATGTTGCTATACACTTTGAAATACTGCATGGAATCTTGTTATTCTTTAGAATTCTAGAATCTTGCTACTCTTTGGGGTTCTACATGGAATGTTGCTATTGTTTGGGTTTCTGCCAGGTATTTGTGACCTGGATTGGCCACTGTTGGAAACAGGATGCTGGGCTCGATGGACCTTCAGTCTGTCCCAGTATGGCAACACTTTTGTACTTAGGATTTTGAATGGAATCTTGCTACTCTTTAGGGTTCTAAATGGAATGTTGCTATACACTTTGAAATACTGCATGGAATCTTGTTATTCTTTAGAATTCTAGAATCTTGCTACTCTTTGGGGTTCTACATGGAATGTTGCTATTGTTTGGGTTTCTGCCAGGTATTTGTGACCTGGATTGGCCACTGTTGGAAACAGGATGCTGGGCTCGATGGACCTTCAGTCTGTCCCAGTATGGCAACACTTATGTACTTAGGATTTTGAATGGAATCTTGCTACTCTTTAGGGTTCTAAATGGAATGTTGCTATACACTTTGAAATACTGCATGGAATCTTGTTATTCTTTAGAATTCTAGAATCTTGCTACTCTTTGGGGTTCTACATGGAATGTTGCTATTGTTTGGGTTTCTGCCAGGTATTTGTGACCTGGATTGGCCACTGTTGGAAACAGGATGCTGGGCTCGATGGACCTTCAGTCTGTCCCAGTATGGCAACACTTTTGTACTTAGGATTTTGAATGGAATCTTGCTACTCTTTAGGGTTCTAAATGGAATGTTGCTATACACTTTGAAATACTGCATGGAATCTTGTTATTCTTTAGAATTCTAGAATCTTGCTACTCTTTGGGGTTCTACATGGAATGTTGCTATTGTTTGGGTTTCTGCCAGGTATTTGTGACCTGGATTGGCCACTGTTGGAAACAGGATGCTGGGCTTGATGGACCTTTGGTCTGTGCCAGTGTGGCAATACTTATGTACTTATGGGATACAACCACTACCGCAAAAATGCAAAAGGCGAGATTACCTGCCATTCAGGTCCCATAGAAAATGACTTCTCTGTAAACTGCTATGACCCAATTAAATCTGGTGGTATAACAAATGCTAATAAGCAGTAAAATGGAAAGCAAGGAACACCAATGATGTAGGAGAGGAGGAAATAAGAGGTAGCAGAGTAAGAAGCAAATAGCAATATAGACTGTAGGTTGTGCTACCAAAACCTGACTCCATGGATGAGGTTTTTAGTTCTGTCTTAACGTTCTTATAAGAGGACTTTTTCCTTGGGAAGGCCAGTAGCAAAATTCACAGGGAGGGACCAGAAAAGAAAAATGCAATGGTGGGGGGAGGGAGGGGGAATGAAGACATTTGTTCTGTGAGCAGAGGAAGTGGGACGGGGAATAAGGAATAAAAGAAGAGAAATAGGATGGGATACCAGAGTAGAAAGCCTTGTGGTCTCATCTGTGCATTTAATGTATACAGTTCAAGCTTCTCCTTCTTACCTACGAATGCGCTCAGTCTGCAGCCCCTCATTACCTCTCTACCCTCATCTCCCCTTACGTTCCCGCCTGAAACCTCCGCTCACAGGACAAATCCCTCCTCTCAGTACCCTTCTCCACCACCGCCAACTCCAGGCTTCGCCCATTCTGCCTCGCCTCACTCTATGCTTGGAATAAACTTCCTGAGCCCTTACGCCAAGCCCCCTCCCTACCCATCTTCAAATCCTTGCTCAAAGCCCACCTCTTCAATGTTGCTTTCGGCACCTAACCTTTTATACCTTTCAGGAAATCTAGACTGTCCCTACTTGACTGACTGTACATTTGTCCTTTAGATTGTAAGCTCTTTGAGCAGGGACTGTCCTTATATGTTAAATTGTACAGTGCTGCGTAACCCTAGTAGTGCTTTAGAAATGTTAAGTAGTAGTAGTAGTAGTAGTGTTAGGATTTTATAAAGACATCTAGACTCATGTTTTCCCACAAAACAGGCAAAAGAATCAGCACTTTCTTGCCCCGTTAACCTGGGTGACCTGTTATCACAAATAATGTGGACTATTCTGGGTTTTCACATGTGACGCCCCGTTGTTTGTTTTTTGCGCAATAATACAGTGGCCTCAAAGTTAGCAATCAGTAGGAAAACTGACAACTAGATGTCTAATTCTGGTTGCAGTTTTGACGAAGCTTTGTTAAACATTGTACAGAAGGCGTGTGAGTCATTTTTATGCCTGTACTGCTGACTGCTGGGGGGAGGAGGGGCAGCACTAGATTCTGTGAAGCTGCTTGTCCTTCAGGCCTATAGATCTCCCACTCATGTCCTGAAAACAGGCGGTGCCTGCTGTTAGACCTTGTGCCCAAAATTTTTTTTTTTTTTTGTTACATTTGTAGCCCACGCTTTCCCACTCATGGCAGGCTCAATGCGGTAGGCAATGGAGGGTTAAGTGACTTGCCCAGAGTCACAAGGAGCTGCCTGTGCCGGGAATCGAACTCAGTTCCTCAGTAGTAGTAGTAGTAGTAGTTCCCTAGGACCAAAGTCCACCACCCTAACCACTAGGCCACTGCTCCACGAATTTGCTGTGCACTAAAATTGTGAGATAATAATGTAACAGGTTTGACTACAGTCCGCAAGGGGAGCAGGAGGATGACCTGCCCTCTTCTGGAAACAATGGAAGACCAGAAAAGAAGGAGCAGAGGGTGACGCATGGCTGACAAGATGAGAAAATTTACATCTAAAGCCTTTACTAGGCTCCAAAAATGGCTGGGCCATAATTTGTAAGCTGGGGCTTTCTTCTGGATGACAAAGAAAACCTACATTCCCACCCCCTTCCCCTAGCTGTCTTTTCTTTGTGAGGGTGGGTAGTCACAGGGCAGCAGGGCCAGTTTAAGGCATTACCCAGCTGAGGCACTGGCTTAGGGCCCCAAAACTCAAGGGTGCCAAAAGCCTGCTTCACCGGATCGCCCTTCACAGCGGTCAGTGTGCTGTTCTGATCCATGTTCTGTGCTCCTCTTATCACGCTGCCGCAGGCATAATTGCAGGTTTAAGCACAGGGTGGCAGTGCCAGCAGCAACACAGGGAATCTGAGGTCCCCTGGAATCCCCTCCTTCCTTCAAGACTATGAATGCCATGGGCACTAAATGATATGGGTCCAGAGGAAAATAATTGAGGCTTGTTTTCCTTATATAGCAGCTTCACCGCTTAGTGGTAGTGTGCAAGAAGACCACTAGGGGTCAGAAGTGCATTATTGAAGAAGACAGTCACTGTAGCAGGGATGACTGGGGACCATTCCTGCCCCTGTAGCCCTCAGGACCCATGGGGTGAGTTGAGGCTAGGCGGGGGTGGGGGAAGCAGGCTGGAAGGGAGCTAATGTAGGTAGGCTGCCAGGCTAGAAGGATGATGATGTGGGGAGGTACTGAAGTGGGAGGCGGGTGCTGATGCAGGGGAGGGCACCAAAGGAAAAGTTTTCTCAGGCTGCCACAATCCTTTGAGGGAGCCCTGCAGGCCAGTAGCACAGGGACACAGTAAATACATAAGCCCAGTCTCTGTGGTTGCTACATTTTAGCGGGCTGTACTATATCCGTAGAGAACAGAAGTTCATGCCTTCACTCCATGCAACTGACTTGCCACCATTTGCATGGATGAAGCCACAAAGAAGCTAAAGAAACTTGGAGATGAGAGAGAAGAACCATGACGATATGGAAGATGAAGCTGAAAAGGAAGGTGAGATAGGGGGTAGAGACCTTTAACGCAAAGGTAGAAGGGGAAGAAAAGGAGCCTGAAAGAGAAAGGGGTAGAGAGGGAAGGAGACATGGAGAGAAGGATAGAAGAGGAGGAGAGCTTAAAAAAAGGGGAACGTGGTGAGGAACATAAAAAGGAAAATAGGACAAGAGTCTAACAGGGAAAGAGGAGAAAGAACCTGGGGTGAAGTAGACCTGCCACCTCACCATATGGTATTTTGTTTTATTTTGGTTTTTTGGGTAAAGTTTGCAGCGCTACTATCCTTCTCTCTCTCTCTCTCTCTCTCTCTCTCTCTCTCTCTCTATTTCTTGACACCCTCCCATACACACACACACACACATCCAGCATTTCTCCCTCTTTCTCCCTCCACCTACACCTCCCATGGGTCCAGCATCGCACCCTCTTCTTTCCTCCCCACACCCCTACTACTACTACTTATCATTTCTATAGCGCTACAAGGCATACGCAGCGCTGTACACCATACACAAAAAAGACAGTCCCTGCTCAAAGAGCTTACAACCCCTGCCTGCAATCCTTCAGACCAGTCTCTGCTAGCTGCAGCAGCAGTTAACGCACCCTGTCTACAGCCAACCCTGGAGCCTTCCCTCTGCCACATCCCACCTCCTCTGATGTAACTTCCTGTTTCCACATGGGTGACACATGGCAGAGGGAAGGCTCTAGGGCTGCCGGCAAATCCAGATATGAAGGATCATGGGCAGGAAGGAAGGAAGGAAGATGCTGGATTAACGGGGAGGGAACAGAGAACAGAAGAGCTCCCAGACCACAAGGGGGGACCAGAGAGAGAGAGGAGAAAGGCCAAAACATGGAGGACCGTGAGATGCTGGACTGCAGGGGAAAAGAGAAGGGGAGAGAACTGGACCTACAAATGGGGGAAATGCTGTGGAGGTGGTGGAGAGTAAAGAGATGAAGAGACGCTGGCCATGTAGGGGGAAGATAGGAAAAATGCTGGACCATGTTGGGAGTAGAGATGTTGGACATGAGGAGGGTTAGGGACACAAGAGATACTGGGCATATGGGGAACATAAGGACAGAGACACATAGGGGCAGCGCTGAAGGGGATAGGGACACAAAGGAGCAATGTTATTAAATCACGTGTGCGCTCTGTGAAATTGCAGGAGGACCTTGGGAGGCTGGAAAACAGGGCATACAAATGGCAGACGAAATTTAATGTGGATAAAGTGTGAAGTGGTGCACATTGGGAGGAATAACCCAATACATAATACTAGGTTCCACATTAGGAGTCACGAGTGGGGGAAAGGATTTAGTGGTCATTGTGGACAATACACTGAAATCTTCAAGGTCGCCTTCGGCACCTAACCTCTACACCTCTACCCAGGAAATCTAGACTGCCCCAACTTGACATTTCGTTCTTTAGATTGTAAGCTCCTTTGAGCAGGGACCGTCCTTTTTGTTTATTTTGTACAGCGCTGCGTAACCCTAGTAGCGCTCTAGAAATGTTAAGTAGTAGTAGTAGTGTGCAGCAGCGACCTAAAAAAGCAAACAAACTGTTTAGGAAAGAATAAAATAAAGAATATGTTTACTATGTATAATGCCTTTATATGAGAACACGCTTTGAGTATTGTGCGATTCTGGTCACCAAATCTCAAAAAATATATAGTGGAACAGGAAAAGGTACAGAGAAAGGGCAACTGTTTGCTTTAAACCTACCTGGCTGTAGTGGCGTAGCCAAAGGTGGGCCTGGGTGGGCCAGGGCCCACCCATTTAGTGCTCAGGCCCACCCAGCAGTAGCACACGTTTAGTGGTAGCTGGTGGAGATCCCAAGCTCTACCAGCTGAAGACTTCCCCCGATGGTAACAAAAACGCTACATACTGCCAAGGTGGAAAGAAGCATTTTCCCGCCAGCTGAAATTTTTTTTTTGGTGGTGGTTGGGAGGGGGAGAACACTTGGTGCCCACCCACCTCTTGCCTAGGCCCACCCAAAATTTGTTGTCTGGCTACGCCCCTGCCTGGCTCTTTTCTCAATGTCATCACAACCAAAAAGGATTAAGGGGATGGAACGACTCTCATATGAGGAAAGGCTAAAGAGGTTAGGGCTCTTCAGCTTAGGGAAGAGATGCCTTAAGGGAGATATGATAGAGGTCTATAAAATCCTGAATGGGGTAGAGCAAGTAAATTCAAATCGTCTGTTTACTTTTTCAAAAAGTATAAAGACTAGGGGACACCATGAAATTACATAGTAGCACATTTAAAACAAAGAGGAGAAAATATTTTTTCACTCAGTGTTTGATTTTGCTCTGGAACTCATTAATGGAGCAGGTGGTAAAAGCAGTTCATGTCGCTAGGTTTAAAAAAGGTTTGGACAAATTCCTGGAGGAAAAGTCCATAAACAGTTGTTAAGGTAAACATGGGGAAAGCCACTGCTTATCCCTGAGTCTAACCACTTTCTGGGACTCTACTAAGTATTTGTGATCTGGAGTAGCCACTCTTGTAAACAGGATACTGGCCTAGACGGACCCTTGGTCTGACCCAGTAGGGCAACTCTTATGTTCTTATGTAGTGCTGGACACAGGGGAGCATATCGACAGAGAGGGGCAATGCTAGACATGGGGGGAGGATATGGGCGAAAATAATGCTTAACATGAGGGACGGTCTGAGAGTGGCACTGCTCTGCTTTAACATAAGCCTCTTTGGATAGTGGATGGATGGTTCAAATATTGACATAGTCAGGATCCACCATCTCCTGGCACTTTTGAGCCAATCTTCCGAACAGGCTAGCATTAGTTCCGATGATGATTGGGGTGTTGGCACTGGTGTGTCCTGAAGCTCAAGGAAGGGACATCACTGGTACCCTTGAATCCCGGTGACCTTCTCTGGAAACTTCACTTTTACTATCACATAATCTTGGTATGGGTAGCTGCTTTCACTGAGGCCTCATATGGCCAAGCTCTCTACAAGGTGAAGAGGCAGATACCTCAGGTAGGCAATTATACCAGTGATCAAAGACGATGGTGATCAAAGACGATGGTGATCAATGACCTACTGTCTAATAGTGCCTTCACTGGTTTCTGCTCTACTTTCACAGACACTACCAGTGTGGGTCCAGTCAATCCTTTTGGTATTTTTTTATTTGTTACATTTGTACCCCACATTTTCCCACCTATTTGCAGGCTCAATGTGGCTTACATAGTATCGTGAGGCGTTAGTCGCCTTCGATGATGAAACAAATACAAAGTGATGTTATTATCAAAGAGGTTCATGTGTTACAGACACATTAGGAGAATCGTAGAGAAGAAGAGTTATACAGTGTTCATTACGGGCTTTGGTTTCGTTGTGTTGCTGGGTTCAGGCACTTAAGTTGGGTCAGTAGGGTATGCCTTTTCGAACAGGATGGTCTTTAGTGATTTCCGGAAGCTAAGGTGATTGTAGGTTGTTTTCATGGCTTTCGGTAGTGCATTCCACAGTTGCGTGCTTATATAGGAGAAGCTGGATCCGTAAATTGATTTGTACTTAGTCCCTTGCAGCTAGGGTAGTGAAGATTTAAGTATGTTCATGATGGTCCGATTGTGCTTCTGGTTGGCAGGTCTATGAGGTCGGTCATATATTCAGGAGCTTCGCCATAGATAATTTTGTGGACCAGGGTGCAGATTTTGAAAGTTATACGTTCTTTAATTGGGAGCCAGTGCAGTTTTTCTCGGAGGGGTTTGGCACTTTCGAATCGCGGTTTTCCAAATATAAGCCTGGCTGCTGTGTTTTGAGCAGTCTGTAGTTTCTTTATGAGTTGCTCTTTGCATCCCGCACAAATTCCATTGCAGTAGTCTGCATGGCTTAGTACCATTGATTGTATTAGGTTATGGAATGTTGCCCTCGGGAAGAATGGTTTCACGGGTTTGAGTTTCCACATTGAGTGGAACATTTTCTTGATTATGGAGTTAACTTGGCTCTCGAGTGTAAGGTTCCAGTCGATTATGACACCGAGGATTTTATAGGTATAGTAGAGGCAGTATCTCAAGTTGACACTACTTTGGTATTGGAGCTGTTTGCCTTGTGGGTCCCCCTGAAGTTTCCCTGTGGCTTGGTGGGCTTAGTCTCACGTGGAGCCCAACATCACCCTCTCCAGCCTGTGGGGTTTTGCACCTGACCCACACCCTCACCTCTACCTGTACCTTTACCTTTACTCGTACCTGTACTTGCCGAAACAAAATGGCGGGACACAGGCCCTGCCCACTGCTGCTCCTTGTGATCTTGAGGAAGTCACTTAACCCTCCATTGCCTCAGGAACAAACTTAGATTGTGAGCCCTCCTGGGACAGAGAAATAGCCAGAGTACCTGAATGTAACTCACCTTGATACTACTACTGAGCAAAATATAAATAACTAAATAAATAAATAATCAGGATTACTGTTGGCCCAATGTGCTTGCCAGCAGTAGTTCCACCTCGAGCATGTGCCCTTTCCTGACCTGATGTTTGCACCATTCTACTTTAGAAAACTGGTGTGGCAGGATTAACTAGGGATCATTCCTGCCCCCTTTACAGACTGTGGAGGGGGTAAAATGCCGGGGATCCAGGGCTTGGGGGGATGGTAGATACCCTGGAGGACAGTTGTGCTTTTTGCTTTTGGTGCATAGTATGAACTAGTGGGCACTAAAAAAAAACTGTGGAATTCATTGCCAGAGAATGTGGTAAAGGCGGTTAGCTTAGCGGGGTTTTAAAAACGATCTGGATGAAAGTCCATAGACCATTATTAATTGACTTAGGGAAAATCCACTGCTTATTTCTGGGATAAGCAGCATAAAATGTATTGAACCTTTTCGGGATCTTGCCAGGTATTTGTGACCTCGATTGGCCACTGTTGGAAACAAGATGCTGGGCTTGATGGACCTTTGGTCCGTCCCAGTGTGGCAATACTTATGAACTTATGGAAGTGGGGAAAAAACAGAAAATGAAAAAACAAGAGCAAATTAGGCAATGTATATAATGAATTTTAGAAAAGCTATGTGCATGCTAACACATAGGGCCCTGTTTACTAAGCATTAACCATGTATGTGCCTACAATATCCCTATAGGCGCCTACATGATTAGCGCACACACTAAGTGTAGGCGCGCTAAAAACACTAACGCACTTTATAAACAGGGCCAATAATAGGGAAAAGTCCTTTTGGAATAAGGCTCCAAAACGTTCAAGAATTGAAACCTTAAACTGGCAAAGGTCTGAATGCACATCCTCCCACAGAAGTCCCCCGATGATCAACACTAATAACGCACCTAAATTTGCACGTTATTAGCACTGATCATTGGGGAGTTAATTCCCTGCACTGTTCCAGCAGTATTTTCATGACACTGTTTAGAATAGCGAAGGGGATTGATCATCTGCCCCCAGGTGAAGGTTGAACTCACAACCTCAGCATGTTTCTAAGCAAGGACTGCCTTATAAGTACTGCACTAATGGGCCGATGATCAGAAGCAAACACGGGCACTAGAGGCCAGTAGTGCCATACTAGCACCTGTGTTTGCGCCCGTCCGATGATCAGAGCTGGTGAACATGTGTAATAATGCGCTTGCTGGCTCTGAACGCTAATTGCATGCAAACAAGGGCCTCCCGTATTCATCCCTCATGATCAGCGGGCAGCGTGCCAAACAAGGGCGCTGATACCGCTGCAAATCTTATGCCAACTAGGAGCTAGCATTAGGGTTTTCTAGCGAGGAAGGAATGAGGGAGATTCACTGAAGAGGTTTGATAGGTAAGGGATTTTCTCCCGGACCTCTCAAACCTAAACCCGCCCCCCCCCCCTAAAATACAAGACCTGGAGGTCTGGTGGACCTCCAGGCCCCCAACCCCAAAGCACAAAAACCCTGGTGGGCCAGTGGGACCACTAGCTTCCCATCCTCCCACCCTCCCCCCCCCCCCACCACCACCAAACAAAAACTCCCTGGTGGTCCAGTAGAACCACTAGCTTCCCCCTCCCACCCCCCACTGAACAAAAATGCCCTGGTGTAATTAAACTCTGGAATTCGTTGCCAGAGAATGTAGTAAAAGCGGTTAGCTTAGCGGGGTTTTAAAAAGGTCTGGATGGCTCCCTAAAGGAAAAGTCCATAGACCATTATTAAAATGGACTTGGGGACAATCCACTGCTTATTTCTAGAATAAGCAGCATAAAATGTATTGTACTGTTTTGGGATCACAGGTACTTGTAACCTGGATCCACTGTTGGAAACAGGATGCTGGGCTTGATGGACCTTCCATCTGTTCCAGTATGGCCTGCAGGTGCCATCTTATCCAATGGGACCTAGTTATTAATAACATTTGCTAATGATGTTAGTGTAGGCTAATCCAGTAGAAAACATTAGTAACCCCATCTCCTCATTTTTCTCTACCAGTGTAATATTTTTTCAAAATTAGGTCTTGTTGCATTGAAATTTATGTTCTCAATATTTATTTTTACATCTGTAACTCAGCCATTCTGTTATAAATAATCACAATTTAATCAAATTATAGATATAGATATATAAATATATACACATATATATGTGCCTATGTACACACTTGCTATATACATATTTTAATTCTGCATACATATATACACACACAGTCAGTGCTGCAATTGTTATCTTGAAGAGGAAGGAAGGCGTTCACGTGCCTCCTACTTCAGAGAAACATGAGGAACTGTCTTTAAATACAAACTGTGACAGAAAAATTGAATGGGTTGAAAATATACAAAAATTAGGGAGTCAGGGTTACAAAACACTGCAAAGTAGAATTGGCAAAAAAATCAAGGACAATATTTGAAGCTGATGAGAATGTGCAGGACTCTTTCCCTAACACAAGGGCCTCTTGCTGGAAGAATCCGCTGTATTAAAGTATATCTAACAGTATGAGCTGAAGAGGATACTTCTACACCGTGTAATATATCATTTCAATAATCCACTTCCTAGTTTAGCAGTTTATAACAGGTTGGCATCAGTTAATACCATCCGTATCTATCGAGTTCTTAGACTGAAACAGGGCGGATATGTGGAGGATGAAGACGCCCTCTAAAGTGCACCCTTTTTAATTGTAGCTTAGCCTACTTCAACTGGGAGCAATGATGAGAGTGATTATGAACTATTATGCATATTATGAACTAGTGGGCACTAAAACAAAACTGTGGAATTCATTGCCAGAGAATGTGGTAAAGGTGGTTAGCTTAGCGGGGTTTTAAAAACGGTCTGGATGGCTTCCTAAAGGAAACGTCCATAGACCATTATTAATTGACTTAGGGAAAATCCACTGCTTATTTCTGGGATAAGCAGCATAAAATGTATTGAACCTTTTCGGGATCTTGCCAGGTATTTGTGACCTGGATTGGCCACTGTTGGAAACAAGATGCTGGGCTTGATGGACCTTTGGTCTGTCCCAGTGTGGCAATACTTATGTACTTATGGAAGTAGGGAAAAAACAGAAAATGAAAAAACAAGAGCAAATGAAGCAATGTATATAATGAATTTTAGAAAAGCTATCCAGACCTTTTTAAAACCCCGCTAAGCTAACCGCTTTTACTACATTCTCTGGCAACGAATTCCAGAGTTTAATTACACCAGGGCATTTTTGTTCAGTGGGGGGTGGGAGGGGGAAGCTAGTGGTTCCACTGGACCACCAGGGAGTTTTTGTTTGGTGGGGGGGGAGGGGGGAGGATGGGAGAGTGATTGCTCCCAGTTGAAGTAGGCTAAGCCATAATTAAGAAGGGTGCACTTTTGAGGCAACTTCATCCTTCACATATCCTCCCTGTTTCAGTCTAAGAACTCGATACATACGGATGGTATTAACTGATGCCAACCGGTTATAAACTGCTAAACTAAGATCTGTATTAAAGTATAACCTGTGGAGGAGCCAGTGGTGTACCAAGGGGGGACGGTGGGGGCAGTCCGCCCCGGGTGCACGCCGCTGGGGGGGTGCCACGCGCCGGTCAGCGTCGTTCATTTCCATGCTCCCTCTGCCCCGGAACAGGAAGTAACCTGTTCCGGGGCAGAGGGAGCATGGAAACGAACGACGCTAACCAGTGCGCGGCACCCCCCCCCCCCCCAGTGGCGTGCACTCGGGGGGGTCTTTCACCGGGGTGGGGGTGTCCCTTCGCCGGGGGGGTCGCGCTGCACGGGGGGGGCGCTGCACCCGGGAGGCGGGGCACATCCACCCTGGGTGTCAGTGCCCCTCAGAATGCCACTGGTGTAGCCACAGGTGAGCCTGGGTGGGCCGGGGCCCACCCACTTAGGGCTCAGGCCCACCCAACAGTAGCACACATTTAGCGGTAGCTGGAGGGGATCCAAAGCTCCGTCAGCTGAAGACTTCCGCCTAATGGTAACAAAAACGCTACTCTCAACGATACCGGAACCTGCGCATGCTCAGTTTTCAGCGCATGCCTTCTGCAGACTGCCAAGGTGGAAAGAAGCGTTTTTCTGCCAGCTTAGATATTTTTTTGGTGGTGGTGGTGGTGTGGAGAATACGTGGTGCCCACCTACTTCTTGCCTAGGCCCACCCAAAATTGGTTGTCTGGATACGCCCCTGGGAGGAGCATTTTCGATATGACGTCTAAGTCTGACTTTGGACACTTTGCTCAAAACGTTCAGAATCCAGGTGGTGAATATAGTGATTTTTTTCAAAACAGCAAAATGTATATCTTTTTTTTTTTTTTTTTCAAAAATGGCCATTTGCTAGATGTTTTTTCTGCTCCGTGCATTTATATTTTGGTCCATTTTTGAAGAAAAAGAAAAACACATCCAAGTGAAAAACTCACAAAATCAAGCCATTGGGATGGAAGAGGAGCCAGCATTCTTAGTAGACGGGCCACACAGACATCCCAGCAGAGCGGTGGGGCACCCTAGGGGGCGCTGCAGTGGACGTCACATAAAAGCTCCCACTCTCATCCTTACTCCTTTATGTTGTATGGTGAGCCCTCCAAAACCCACCAAAAACCTACTGTACACAACCGTACACCACTACAATAGCCCTTATGGCTGCAGGTGTCACCTATATGTGGGTAAAGTCGGTTTTTGGTGTGTTTTGGGAGGATTCACACTTTCCACCACAAATATAACAGTTAACGTGGACTATGGGCTTGGGTCCTCTTCTCTGCAGTTCACTGCATCGACCACTAGGGACCTGCTTGTTATTCTACCAGGACTGGCCATAATATCTGATGAGGCCATAGAAGCTGGTTTCTTTCAGGGGAAGTAAGGAGGTCATTCCTTTATTTCTTCAGTGATCATTTAGGGCACTTTTTTCTGGCTTGGTCATTATTAAAACAGGTGTAGCTCAAAACATCTTAGTTTTAGTCCCAGACATTTTTGTTTTGTTCTGTTATGACAGAAAAATATTCAAGTGTTAGGAACACCCAAGCCCTGCCCTTAACATGGCCCTGATATGCCCCCTTATGATTTGAATGCATTGCAGACAAACAGCACAGAAAAACATTGAGAGAATATGTTTTGAACAGAGCGATTTGAACGTTTTGGCAGGCGTGATGTCCAAATGCTGCTTTATGCCACTTTTTCAATGTTTTTTTTCTCTTTCAAAAATGAGCCCTATTGTAATTAAACACAAACAGCACTGCTGCTTCAAGATCTGCTGAATGACAGCTAGCAAAAAAAAAATGCATGAGTGTAAGAAACATATCTGTTTGTACCCCTCAAGGGCTGGAGCTGAGATAGTGGAGGAGTGGCCTAGTGGTTAGGGTGGTGGACTTTGGTCTTGGGGAACTGAGGAACTGAGTTCGATTCCCACTTCAGGCACAGGCAGCTCCTTGTGACTCTGGGCAAGTCACTTAACCCTCCATTGCCCCATGTAAGCCGCATTGAGCCTGCAATGAGTGGGAAAGCGCAGGGTACAAATGTAACAAAAATAAAATAGATACTATTGGAGATTCTACATGGAATGTTGCTACTATTGGAGATTCTACATGGAATGTTGCTATTCCACTAGCAACATTCCATGTAGAAGGCTGCGCAGGCTTCTGTTTCTGTGAGTCTGACGTCCTGCACGTGCAGGACGTCAGACTCACAGAAGCAGAAGCCTGCACGGCCACATTGGTGATCTGCAAGGGCCAACTTCTACATGGAATGTTGCTAGTGGAATAGCAACATTCCATGTAGAATCTCAAATAGTAGCAACAGTGGAGGAGTGGCCTCCATTGCCCCAGGTACAAATAAGTACCTGTATACAATATGTAAGCTGCATTGAGCCTGCCATGAGTGGGAAAGCTCGGGGTACAAATGTAACAAAAAAAATCCTCTAACCTGAAAAGATCCAAGGATTTGGTAAGGGGAATCCAAGGGGCCGATGCTGAAACATTCATGCCAAAGCCCACAGTGCAGAAACCCCTGTAGCATGACAACGGCAAAGAAAAATAGCTAACCAATGCTCGAAGCTAATCATATTTAAATTATGTGCATGGTGAAACCACACTATGAAACTGAAAGTAAGGGAAGTTACATGCCTGGCACTTGCGTGTAAGGGTTTGCAGTAAGCAGGGCTCTTGTGCACGCGTCGAGACGAATCTGGAAGTCCAGGCACACGTCAGCGCTGCTCATCTGTGCTTTTAAATATGAGCCTTTTAAAAATGATTTGCACTTTAAGGCTCATAATTAAGCGCAGATAAACAGGCACCAATGTGAGCTTTCATTTTCTGTTCTGCTTGCGCTCACACGCCATGTTGGTTTCTGATTATTAGCCAGGGCTTTTTTTTTTGAGGGGGTACTTGGGGGTACTGAGTACCGGCACCTTTTCCATTGTCTGCTAAAATTGACCCAAGTTTTAATGAAAGAGCTCAGGCTCTGCACACCAATTCTGCCTTGTCATAGATTCTATGACAGGTCACAGGGGGCCTGGCTATTGTGGGGTGGGTCCCTCAGTGATCACCCCACCCCGAAGAGTGACCTAGCATTTGAGTACTGGCACCTTTTTTGCTAGAAAAAATGCACTGCTGTTAGCACTTAAAACTTTCACGGGCTTCCTTTCCCTTACAAAAGAGGACAAAACCAGCATGTGAATGTGCCAAATGGACAAGGAACCTTCTCCTGAAAGCCGATAACTTTTCAGCATTAGGGCCAGCATTTGCCTCTGTGCTGCCGTCTGAACATAGGGAGGGAATACCCACCGACCTCATTAACAGCCATTTGAATGCATTTAAATACAATGTTTGGACATCTTTGGCACACACATTACTACTCATACAAGAGCCCTCTCAACATTCTGCGTACATTAATGTGTGCGTAATTCTGGCGCCAACTGCCTTTAACACTGCCATTAGCTTTTGAGCATTGACACCCCCCCCCCCCCCCCCCAGGGCAGCAGGACAAGGGAGAGGGGTGGAAAAGATTTACATGTCAAAAAAAGTACAAAGCAAATGTCCTCTACCCAGCGCTCAGAACCCATCCAGCCAATTTTTTAGGGTACAATTATTTGATGCCCAAAAAAGGGAGTGCATGCAAATTTATCTCATGAATATTCATTGTGGATATCCTGTAAACTAGACTGTTTGGGTGTGAGCACTGATACAGTGGCGTAGCCAAGGGTGGGCCTGGGTGGGCCCACGCCTACCCACTTTGAGCTCAGGCCCACCCAGTAGCAGTACACCTATGATGTGGCTGGCAGGGATCCCCAAGCCCCACCAGCCGAAAACTCCCAACAACTGTCCCTCCTGCATACTTTGTAAACAGCAGATCTTCGCCTGCAGTGAACAGCGACTGATACATACTGTTCGCACTGGCCCCACAGCCTTGCCTCTGATGTATTCCCGCCTATGCGGAAACAGGAAGATGCATCAGAGGGATGGCTGTGGGACCAGCATGAGCAGTGTGTATTTGTTGCTGCTCGCTGCCAGTGAAAATCTGCTACTTAAAAGAGATGGGATGTTTGAGAGACCATCCTGCTTATAATCGAACGAGAAAAACGCCCAAGTTCCGACCTAAATCGGGAGATGGGCGTTTTTCTCACAAAAACAAATAAAGCGGTATAATCGAAAGCCGAACTTTGGACGCTTTCAACTGCACTCCGTCGCGGATGTGGACAAAGTTGACGGGGGCGTGTCGGAGGCGTGGTGAAGGCGGAACTGGGGCATGGTTATCACCCGAACAGAGATGGGCGCCTTTCGCCGATAATGGATACGTTTGTAGCTAGAATTTAGGGCACTTTTCCTGGACCCTGTTTTTTCACGAATAAGGCCCCAAAAAGTGCCCTAAATGACCAGATGACCCCCAGAGGGAGTCGGGGATGACCTCCCCTGACTCCCCCAGTGGTCACTAACCCCCTCCCACCACAAAAAAATGATGTTTCACAACTTTTTACTTTCACCCTCAAATGTCATACCCTCCTCCCAAGCAGCAGTATGCAGGTCCCTGGAGCAGTTGTTAGGGGGTGCAGTGGACGTCAGGCAGGTGGACCCAGGCCCATCCCCCCCCCTACCTGTTACAATTGTGCTGCTTAATGCTTAGTCGTCCAACCCCCCCAAACTCACTGTACCCACATGTAGGTGCCCCCCTTCACCTCTTAGGGCTATAGTAATGGTGTAGACTTGTGGGCAGTAGGTTTTGAGGGGGATTTGGGGGGCTCAACACCCAAGGGAAGGGTGCTATGCACCTGGGAGCTCTTTTACCTTTTTTTTTTGTTTTTGTAAAAGTGCCCCCTAGGGTGCCCGGTTGGTGTCCTGGCATGTGAGGGGGACCAGTGCACTATGAATCCTGGCCCCTCCCACGAACAAATGCCTTGGATTTATTCGTTTTTGAGCTGGGCGATTTCATTTTCCATTATCGCTGAAAAGCAAAAACGCCCAGCTCACACCTTGGCGAATAACACATGGGCGTCTATTTGTTTTTAAAATACGGTTCACTCCGCCCCTTCACGGACCCGTTCTCGGAGATAAACGCCCATGGAGATAGGCGTTTCTGGTCGATTATGCCGCTCCATATAGCATGCAGGTGAGAGAAGAGAGACCAAATCACTTGTGGGACAAGGCACAGTTCTTCTGCCCACCCATTTTGGACCCAGGCCCACCCAAAATTGGGTGTCTGGCTACGCCCCTGGCACTGAATCGAGAATCCCTGTTTTAGAGAGTTTCTTTCCCTGGTTGTTTTCTTAACCTAATTCTGCAATTGGCCCTTGTCCTTATTATTTTTTTTTTGTTAACGACTTACGCCTATGATTACTAAAGGTGCGCTATAGGTGCATTAGCGTTTTTAACACGTGTAAATGGTTTATGCGCATTAAGCCCTAACGCACCCATAGAAATATATAGGCGTGTTAGCGTTTAATGCGCCTTAACTTTAAAGGCGTGTTAGAAACGCTAACGCACCTTAGGGTAAATCAACACCTTATTTTGGTAGCGTTCGCCAGCCCTGGTCCATATTGACGAGAGGTCAACATGTTACATTTATGTTATTGATGTTGTTAAAACAGATGAACAGGTGTCTCTCCCTTGGAAAACTGCACATCGTGTGTCTATAATGCTCTGCCCTGACAACTGCCCTCCTCTTCGCTCTGATCATCAGTAAAACACACATCCACATCACTCTCCTCCTCGCTCTTAGGCTCCCCCTGCTGGCGGGGGCCCATGGTGGCTGCAGAGGCCAGGGGCTCCCCACCTGGGGCCGAACTCTGTCCAGGGTGGCGGGACTTGATGTGGCGCTCCAGGTCTCGACGGCGTACTAACACCTTGCCACAGAAGTCGCAGCGGTAGGGTGTGTTACCCTCGGCGTGCAGCCGGATGTGTTTATTCAGGTTGCTCGGGTCTCCAAAGGGCCTCAGGCAGACCTTGCACTTGAGAGGCTTGTAGCCCGTATGCGTGCGCATGTGGATTTTCAGGCCATACTTGCGTGAGTACAGCTTGCCACAGTACAGGCACAGGTGACCCTTCTTGGGCTTGCCCTGCTGGGGTGGGGCTGGGCCAGGGGATCGGGGGAGGCTCTTGTCAGCTGTGATCTCGCGCAGCTGCTGTGTGTGCAGGGCCAGCTCCTGCTCAAGGCTGGCCAGCGAGCTCAATTCGGGAGTGCCCAGGTAGGGCACTGGATCAGGGTAGCGGAGCAGGCCACCCAAATGCAGCTTGAGGGGGTAGCAGGAGGGTGAGCCATAGAGCAGCTCCCCACCATACAGTGTGAAGGGCACCACGGGCATCCCGCAATCAGCAGCTGGGCAAGGGGGTAGAGAGAAGCGATCCAGGGGCAAGCCAGTGGGCGCCTGACCGTAGGAACCTGGGGAGGGGCCAGCAGGCACCTGCTTGAAGGCTGAGGCCTCATCCACATGTGAGAGGATGGGGAAACCCCGGAGGCCTCCAGTGCAAGGGAGCAGCCCATCCTCTGGGGGTACACACTTGGGCAGCAGTGGCTGCTGCTGGTGGCTCCCCAGGCTCTCGATCCCCAGACGGGTGGCTTTGGGAGCTTTGCCATCCAAGCCCAGCCCACTGCCCTTTGTGTTCATCTTGCGCTGCCCAGCAGGCTTGAAGGCAGAGTGTATCCCGGGGTAAAAGGCCAAGCCCTGGCTTAGACTGCCCACCATGCCCAGGAGCTGTCCATGGTGCCTCACTGACCCCAGGCTCATGTCCAGCGCATGCTCTTGCTGTTCTCTCCTTCTGGTCGCCCCTGCTTTGCTCAGGGCTTGGGTGCTGGCCAGTTCTCTCTTGATGTCCTCCCTGGGCCCACAGTTGGGGTGGGCGTGTAGTAAGGTGTCTGGAGGTTTGGATGAGAAGTGCTGAAAGGGCTCCGAGTTTCTCCCTTGCTCCTGGCTGATGAAACTCCGACCGTTGTTTAAGACGCAATGAAAATGGATGTGAGATTTCAGGGTGTTGGTATACTTGAAAGCCCTCCAGCAGTACCAGCAGATGTAGCGTTCCTCACCTGCAAAATCGAAAAAGAAAGAGTAAAACATGAATTACTGAAACTTGCTAAGTAAGGATTTTCTTGTGAACAAAATGTATTTACAGAGGTTAGGGTGGTGGACTCTGGTCCTGAGGAACTGAGTTCGATTCCCACTTCAAGCACAGGCGGCTCCTTGTGACTCTGGGCAAGTCACTTAACCCTCCATTGCCCCATGTAAGCCGCATTGAGTCTGCCATGAGTGGGAAAGCGCAGGGTACAAATGTAACAAAAATAAAATAGATACTATTGGAGATTCTACATGGAATGTTGCTACTATTGGAGATTCTACGTGGAATGTTGCTATTCCACTAGCAACATTCCATGTAAAAGGCTGCGCAGGCTTCTGTTTCTGTGAGTCTGACGTCCTGCACGTATGTGCAGGACGTCAGACTCGCAGAAGCCTGGGTGGCCATATTGGTTGCAAGGGCCGCCGACTTCTACATGGAGTGTTGCGCTAGTGGAATAGCAACATTCCATGTAGAATCTCAAATAGTAGCAACAGTGGAGGAGTGGCCTAGTGGTTAGGGTGGTGGACTCTGGTCCTGGGGAACTGAGTTTGATTCCCACTTCAGGCACAGGCAGCTCCTTGTGACTCTGGGCAAGTCACTTAACCCTCCATTACCCCATGTAAGCCGCATTGAGCCTGCCATGAGTGGGAAAGCACGGGGTACAAATGTAACAAAAATAAAATAGATACTATTGGAGATTCTACATGGAATGTTGCTACTATTTGAGGTTCTGTTGCTACTCTTTGAGATTCTACATGGAATGTTGCTATTCCACTAGCAACATTCCATGTAGAAGGCTGCGCAGGCTTCTGTTTCTGTGAGTCTGACGTCCTGCATGTACGTGCAGGACGTCAGACTCACAGAAGCAGAAGCCTGCGCCGCCACATTGGTGATCTGCAAGGGCCGACTTCAGGCACAGGCAGCTCCTTCTGACTCTGGGCAAGTCACTTAACCCTCCATTGCCCCATGTAAGCTGCATTGAGCCTGCCATGAGTGGGAAAGCAGGGTACAAATGTAAATAAAATAAAACGTTTGTTTAGCATGACCGCAAGACAGCGAGATGCCGGCTGCTACTTCACAACTTTGTTAAGAACTGTTGAACCGAAGCTTGAAAACAGAATTCTTTCAAAAATGGTGCATTTTCTATCTGGCAATCAACTGTAAATTAAGAATCCTGGTTTTCACACCAGCTAGAATGGATGTTTTTTTTTTCTTTTTGTTCTGTTTTATGGTTAAATTGCATTTTATAATTTTTATGAAAAAAACTTTTTCAATAAAAAGATTTTTTTTTTTTTTTAATCCTGGTTTTCTTCCCAGCCAATTAATAGTTAAAAATAATTTAATGGAGTCATAGCACCAAACCGTTTGGATTTTAACATTCAAATTATTTTTTTTCTCTCAACTTATTTTGTGAAAATGCATCTGAGTGTTTGAAATGTACATTCTAACAGTCTCTCATCATGCAATGGGTGTGACTTTTACAATCTTTTTAAATCAGAAATATTTTCAGGTTTCAAGCATTTAAAAAAAAATAATAATAAACTTTGGATTGAAAGGGTCAAAAAGTTGTGGGAACTGAGAAGAGCGAAAGGGAGCGAGTTGTTTTGGGTTTGTTTGTTTGTTTGTTTGTTTGTTTGTTTGTTTTAGGAGAGAGTACGAAAATGAAATGTTAGTCTGCAAGGGAAGATTTAAAGTGTAAAGAAACGGGAAAGACAGACAGACCCTGAGCAGTGACAACTCTGGAATGGAAAGACTCGGGGGGTCTCTCTGCAATGACAGGGTGGTCCATGAAGTCGATTCGATTCAGGTTATGAATGCTCAATGTTAACCCGTTGGTTCCCCGTCCCGGCAGGTTGGGCCAGCTGCTTCCTCGTGGGGCAGGGTCTCTCTAGTCTGTGCTGGGCTCTGGCCCATCTGTTGGGGTTTAGAGAACAGGAGCAGCGTATGTCAAGAAGTCCGAGACGTCTCCGAACAAAAGAGCAACTTAATGTTCGTGAGATCCCGAGACAAAAGCCAGACAATAATCGGTAAGGGCCGTCTGTAATCTTTGCCGTTCCCAAAGGACAAAATGCCCTTTGTCTCAACCTCTCGAGGATTCTTAAAACAACCCATCTTGCCTTTCCAGAAACTCAGCAAATATCAGACATCATTTTGTATGTATGGACTGAATTTAGAGAGTGGGTATTTGTAAACTGGAATCCGATGCACGTCGAGTGTAACACAAAAAAAAGCATTTTTTTTAAAGTGTGTTTGACGAAGTTTGGCACCTTTTTCCTAAATGATTCTTATTTTTACTGATATTAAACGGAACAAAGTCCTGCTTATCAGTGTGGGAGGTAATCAAAGTTAAGGTCCCTGTCATTTAAAACGTTTTCCCTCCGGCAAAACTTTGGAACTGGAGATCTGAGCTTGCCTTAAACCAAGTTCTTACTTTTTTGAGGATAGTAACATTCACATCAGGTGACATAACGTTTGAAATTCTGGGAACTTCTTTTGTTTTAAAATCCCCCGCAATAAAAATCGCACATCTGATATACGTATAACAGATATGACTAGAACTGCAGATCAAATCCTATAAGTGACTCTTTTTTTAATTCTTGTTTGGGGTTTAGATCCTACACATGGGGAAAAGTCTCTCTTTTCAGAGAGATCCACAATTTTTTACGGGAAACTGTTATTTCTAGCTTTTCCCTATCATGAAAATATGTTTGGTGTAGGTTAACTGGTTCAAAAGATAATGGGCACAGAGACAAAGTGAATTCGTAAGAATTTAATAAGAAAAAAAAAAGCACCAGAAGAAGAAACGATTTAACCTCAGGCTAGCAAAGATCTCCTTAATTCCGAACGGTAAAGAAATCGACCCTTAAAAAAAAAAAAAGTGGCCAAAGGGTGTTTGCTTGACACCTAGTTCAGGCAGGGCAGGATTTCCGGGTTTCCTTTTTTTTTTTATGAGTCTTGGGAGCACCTCCAACAGGTGGTCTGAGTCTGTACCAGTTCACTAATGCTAGTTCTTAACGAGTAAGGGCCCGTCTCGTGTTGATCTAAGAAAATCTGATAATTTTGTGAACCGCGTACGTCTATGCGGGTATAAAGCTTTTAATTAAATAAATGCATAAAACTTTAGCGTGATTCTTTTAAAAGTTACGTGAGCTGCCCCCCCCCCCAAAAAAAAAAGATCAAACATACGCCATAAACTGTTTCTGAAGTCCTGATGTGTAAATAGTCTCAGTACCTCTTGATTTCCCTAGTTGTCCCCCATTTTCAGTGAAACTTAGTCATACATAGGATCAGACTCCTCGTAAGAATAGAACTGAGGTTGGGAGTTTTAAGGGGTTTTGTTAGGTATTTGAACAGAACGGGAGAGAAACTCGTTAGCACTGGAAACGGGCTTTCTTCATCTCAAGGCGAGCAGTAACCGCTTAACTACCGGAACGCCTTCCTTTCCATATGAAATCGAAATATCTGCAATGCAAACGTTTTTTTTTAAATTAAATCGCAAGAGGAAGGTAAATCTCCCAGTGCTATTCGACCACATTTACTAAATAATGCAGGCCATTGCCTAGATGGTGCTCCCTTTGACTTCCGTTGAAAAAAAAAGGGCGAATTTGGTCTATAGGAGTTTTTTTTTTTTTTTACTTTGTCTAAAAGGTTCTTAATGATGGGAGGAAGTTGTTTCTCACTTGTACCTGACCTAGGTAGGGTTCTGCGCAGCGTTGGGCTGGTGATCAGTGGGGAAAATAGAGATTCCCTCCCCGGCCATGAAGGAAATAGAAGGAAGACTAAACACATTTCAAAATTTGAATTACATTTTTTCTACTTTCAAGAAGTTGGGGATTTTTTTTTAATAGTGTTTAAATGTTTCCAGCGGGAACTAAAATTTTTCTACTTTCAAGAAGTTGGAGATTTTTTTTTTAATAGTGTTTAAATGTTTCCAGCGGTAACAGTTGCTAGAGCGGGGTTGTAAACCAAAGCGCAGGTGTTTCAAAAAAAAAAAACTGCCAACAGCTCTGTTAACTTTAAAAAGTTTTGCAAACGTAATGATTTCACACTTACATTCCCTCGGATCAAACGAAATCTTCGCTTGAGCTGCTTGTTTAATTAAGTGCGCGTGCATTCGGTTCCGGTTTCCTACACTTTCAATTTGTTTGGAGCGTAGCTCTCGGGAGTGGACCGAGTCCCCTTCTGGAGAAGGTTAAAGTAAGCTCCCGTTTTTGGAGCTTTCCAAGTTTCCAGAAACAAGTTTAAACTGCAGCACCGAAGCGGATCTTGACCCGGTACCAAGAACCCAAGATCCAGCTCCTTTGTCAGATATAATTGGCCTAAATTGGAGACACATCGGAGCTTCATCTCTTTCAGAAATAAATATATGGATGCTGTATACACACACATCTACTCCCGGATAATTTGAAAGTAATTCATAGCCCGTTTTGCTAACTAGTTATTCAAATACGACAGTGGGGTTATAACGGGATGAGTTGCTGAATGTTTGGCGTTTTAACATAAAACCTAAAGATTTTTTTGTGTGTTCTGCCTGCCAACCCCATAATTTTGTAAAGGCCTGATTCGCCATTATTTCGATTTTCCCCTTAGTTAAGCCCCTATTCTTTATGTTATGACTCGTTATTGTTTTGTGCAATGGGCTTTAACTTAGATAATGCACCATATCATCGCATGCGTAATGTCAGTAAAAAGCTTTTGCCTGGTTTGATAGGTCACCATTTAACAGAGATCCATAACCATGTCAGGAGAACAGTTTCTGACTTCATGTTCCTTGGAGGGTGACATAATGACATGTTAAAACTTTAATTGTTGAATACATCCTCATACACACTGGTGTGATTAAACTCTGGAATTCGTTGCCAGAGAATGTAATAAAAGCGGTTAGCTTAGCGGGGTTTAAAAAAAAGTTTGGATGGCTTACTAAAGAAAAAGTACATCGCACATTATTAAAATGGACTTGGGGAAAATCCACTGCTTATTTCTAGGATAAGCAACATAAAATGTATTGTACTTTTTTGGGATCTTGCCAGGTACTTGTGACCTGGATTGGCCACTGTTGGAAACAGGATGCTGGTCTTGATGGACCTTCGGTCTGTCCCAATATGGCAATACTTATGTACTTATGGTTACTGGTTTTGTAGTAACTTTCTTTTTTAGGACCTTGATATGCAATCAACTGGGTTAATAATAAAATTAACCCTTGAAAATTGCTATGCCAGAGGAAAACAGCATAAAACAGCGATCATGTCTACAAATTCATAACTATAGTCTATATACAAACCTACATACTTTTTTTTAAATACCGTATACACCCTGAATGATACATTTGCATGTCAAATTCTGACAGAAGGAAGATGGAAAATTCCTATCTTACACTTTTGCTGCTTTCAAATATAAAATCGTTTACCTAGTGTGTTTTGAAAAAAATGCAGTTTGATAATACCTAGTTACACTGTCAACATTTGGTTCTTTTATTTTCCCCATCTCCAGCTGAGTTCTCCAAAAACCGTTACTTAAGGGCTGGCTTCTTTCAGAGGCCTGCAAACAAGCTGAGCTTCTGACTGAGGGTTTGCCCGTCTTTACAAACACTGTACCTTTCTCATCATGAACTGGGGTGGCTGTAGTCGGGATGTCAAACCACTGAGCCAAAGAGCTGGAATACCAAACCGTCAGCTCCTCCCCTGGCTGCACATCCCGGAGGACTCGGTAGAAAATCTAAAAGAGGGGAAAACAAATGAAAACCGTGCGATCCAACATATAAATTATATATATATATTTTTAAACCTCTAAGTTCTTCAGTTTAAGAAGAGCAATAAATCACCTGTCCTCCAGGTAGGTCTGCAGTAGCCTCCAAATTCTGTTCCTGGCTATTCCTGGCAGGCCGGATTAACCCTATCCACTCCGGAGAAGAGTCACCGACTTCATCCACTAATTCTCCCCTCACCATTCGCACCTGAAACACAAGAAACGCCCACGCTGTGACTCCCAGTATCACTTTGTATAGGAGACTGACATCCACCACCACTTAAAATTTAAAAAAAAAATAGCTAAGCTTCTTAAAACTGTTCCCCCAACCCTCAACCTTTTCTCTAAGCACTAACAAGCAAGAAGTGCCTTTAAAAGCGTGCATTAGAACCCCATACACGTCATAATAGCGTTAACTTCGGGTTATTCTTTTTGACGTGCAAAATAAAACGATATTATACAGAAATGTTTATCCGTACAGGCCGTCTTTCTTATATTATTGTACCAAGAAACAAAAGTGCTTAAAAGAAATATCAGTGTTTTATAAGAACATCCTCCTTCATTGTTTTCAAAGTATTATGAAACAATATTTTATTTTTCATATTGCTATTTTAAGGGACACTAATCAGGGCAGATACGAAATCAGCACTCGAAATGGTATAAATATTAAGGGCTTTATGCTTCAGTTGAATACCAGCGCATCTCCGAGCTCCATAAAGCCTATCATAAAATAAATCTTTTTTAAAAAAGAGAGAGAACGAAAGAGAGAAAAATCACAGTTGAGGAATAGGTTTCCGAACAGCCCGGTAGTAAAAGTATTTTAACAAAGCAAACTAATTTGAGCGAAACCGTGGAGGCAGATGATGAGAAATAAATTTGAGTGGGTTGGCAGGGCGTTTAAAAATAATTAAATGGCGTTCAAAAAATCAGAGCGGAACGTATGACAAAAGCCCTGCCCGGGGGGAGTGGGGGGTTGTGTCTGTGGTAATTATTTACGGATAACTGTTGGGGAAAGCCAGTGGAGGGGGGGGACATGGTTGCATATTTCAGTTACTCCACTTTATAAAAGTTTTCTTGATTAAAATTGATAAATTGTAAATAATATGCTACTTACAATTTATTATTTTTGAAAACTACAACTTACTATCTATATTTTCAATAATTTCCTATGTGTGTGTGTGTGTGTCGGTATAGATAAACAGATATTACAATTTATCGATTATTTTAAATGCTATTATTTACAATGGATATATTTAGATATAGAGATATTTCGGTGATTCGGTTATCCAGATTTCTGCCTGCTTATTACCTGCCTTATAGTTTAAGCCACTCTTTACCATATTTCGTCCTATGCCCTTGAGTTTCCAGTAACAAATTTGGCTCAGTCAACGATAAAACCTTTTATAGACCTGAGATTTATTAGAATATTTATGATCATCTTATGGTTAAAGGGTCAAATTAGGTAAGTACCATATAATTTTGTGCGTACAATTCTTGAGTATATTATCTAAATGGATGCAAGCATTTCAATTTTACACAGGAAAATCTCGGAGCAAGCATGTTTCTGTTCGGTTTTCCAGACGATCTAATTTTTGGCTCAGTTGATTTTACACTAGGGATTAAAGTCAGCGCCAGAATCCATTTCAAATATGTTGCTTTAGCCACGTTTACATTTGACCAAAGAGAAGAACAAAAAAAAAATTGCCTAAGATTAAAAAAAAAAAAAATGGTTACCCAACAAGTTGATGGAGAGTGTTTTACTGAACTAATCCGTAAGTGACCAACTTTTCCTCCCCTCATCAGGTCAGGGAATGTTAGCCACAAAAGTATTAAATTAATCCAATACTTTTTTTTTATTCAAGATTAATTCAAATTAAGGTTTTAGCCACAAAAGTATTAAATTAATCCAATACTTTATTTATCCAAGATTAATTCAAATTAAGGTTTATATAATACAAACCGCTAAAACAATTTAGCCTACCATGGGATTTAACAATAGAGAATGCCATTAAAAATATATATATAGCTGAAACTCAACTGATTTCCTTTTTTTTTTTTGCAAATGACCCATTCTATTGAAGTTAATCCAATAAAAAAATATATTATCTATTTGCAGCCACACTACTGTATTAAACAAAAAAAAAGCGAAATGTGTACGTCTGAGTAAGTAGAAAGCCAATCTCCAGAAGCTGTTGAAATAAATGTCCACAACTGGGCGCGCAAGTGCCCTGCAAATGCACGTCAAGAGCTTTAAAAGTCAAGTCCACCTTTGATAGGTAAAACTGCCCAGCACCTGTCTTTTCAAAGTTTCGCCCACCTCTGCAAAGCGTGGCCATATTTCCCTTGTTGGATCGCCCGTTCTGGGCACACCAATCAAAACAGCTGCGTTGCCTCTTTCCAAACTAGAGTATTTTGTAATCTTACAGTCAAGTGGTCGCTGAGTTTTCAGAACATTTTTCTGGCGATCAGTTGGTTTTGATTTATTCAGACCTAGAGACTCTGCATGAGTCCCGGAGTACTGAGGATGTTAGCACACCAGACAAGTGGGGGTTCATGGGGGGGAGGGGTGATGATAGAGATCCCAGAAAACCGCAGAAGAATTTTAGGGTAGGGTAAGCAAAAAGAGATGTTTCTATTCTAAAAGAGAGAGAGAGATTGTGATACAAACTCATGCAATGGGGAGGAGGGGGCAATTTTTTAAAAATTCCACGCAAACGAAGCAGAGCGAAAGGAAATACCTTTTTCTTGGATGCCACTTCTCTACGGTCTGTCAGGTATTTGCCCAGTTTCAGGACGCCTGGCACCGGCCCCAGGCGCAGCCCTTCTGGGATACGGCTGTCTGCGTTAACGCTGATGGCCGGAGCCCGGCTGCTTTGCATGCTGCCGGCGGGTGTGGGCAACCAGGGAGGACCCCCAAGTACTTGAGAAGGACGGCGTGACAGAGGCGACCACTCCGCCCTATCTCCGCCTGCAGAGTGACGCGGGGGGCTCTGTGCACGCGGGCTTTTCTATTGGAGCACGAGGGGCTACCCCCTTGGCACGCCGGTGCACTAGGGGCTCACTCTTTGGTGAGAGAGTTGAGCCCTTCCAGCAGCTGCACGGTTCCATCCAAGTGGGTCACATGGAGACTTTCCCTAACCCTGCTGCATAATCAGGCACTTTGAATGGCTGGCGAACAATGGAGCAGGCGACCTTTCTATTCCTAAAAAATCCAATTTGTCAAGGGCAAAGAAAAGGCTCTGGTGAATCAAAGGTCTGGAGGGACCATTAATCCTCAGCATGGGGCATTGTCCCCTAGACAGTTACGATATTTTAAGTGACAAATCCACTGTATAATTCCTCCATAAATTTTACTTCTGCTCATTGTTCCCCGACAAACCAGTTTTGCAAAATAAGTGACAGCTTTAAGTCTACTCGGTTGATTCTTTTCAGCTTTAATATACTTCAAAGAATTTTTAACTCTCTTCCCATTGGCTTTATTGTAAAGGCCCGTTAAACAAAGAGATGGGGGGGGGGGGGGGGGGGGGAATGTTTTCAGGACTTGTTAACTTCTATTGATTCCTGGCGTGTGCCCTACAGAAACGGGGCAGGTACTTGACCAGAAAACACCAGAACATACCTTCACTTTTTAAATAGCGACCATACTACCGGTTCCTTGGCCTGTTTTTCAAACCGCTAATACACCTTGTAAACTGCTTGATCGCCTCACTTCCTTTGGCTTCGACTCGGTTATCAATCACAGACGAAGATATGAAAGGTTATTTCTGCATGCAACCTGCCCCAGCTTGCAGAAGTGAGCTCTTCATTCTGGATTCCGTTCAAAAACAGAGATGCTTGACAGCCAAATGTGACATAAAGACCCGGGGGTGTGCTTGTGGACACAGAATATCCATCTCTTCAGCTTCAATGTCTATTGCTCTGTCTGTACATTCTTCAAACTTTGATGGTAAAACACAGGGTTTCGGCAACATTTTGAACACAGATTGCAGCCAGGCATTAGGTTCAACTAGGGCCTGCCTTCGTTTCTGCCTGGAAATCAAGTATTCTATAACAATGCACCTAACTTAATTGGTTGACTAGCTAATCCGCGCTCAGTGTGCTGCTGCAGCTAAGAAAGCAAGTAGAATGTTAGGTATTATTAGGAAAGGAATGGAAAACAAAAATGAGGATGTTATAATGCCTCTGTATTGCTCCATGGTGCCACCGCACCTGAATATTGTGTTCAATTCTGGTCCCCGCATCTCAAAAAAGATATAGCGGAATTAGAAAAGGTACAGAGAAGGGCGACGAAAATGATAAAGGGGATGGGACGACTTCCCTATGAGGAAAGGCTAAAGCGGCTAGGGCTCTTCAGCTTGGAGAAAAGGCGGCTGAGGGGAGATATGATAGAGGTCTCTAAAATAAGGAGTGGAGTTGAACTGGTAGATGTGAAGCATCTGTTTATGCTTTCCAAAAATACTAGGACTAGGGGGCATTTAGTAAATTTAAAATGAATCGGAGAAACTTTTTCTTCACTCAGTGTGTAATTAAACTCTGGAATTCGTTGCAAGAGAATTATGGTAAAGGCGGTTAGCTTAGCGGAGTTTAAAAAAGGTTTGGACGACTTCCTAAAGGAAAAGTCCATAGACCATTATTAAATGGACTTGGGAAAAATCCACTATTTCTGGGATAAGCAGTATAAAATGTTTTGTACTTTTTGGGGATCTTGCCAGGTGGATTGGCCACCGTTGGAAACAGGTTGCTGGGCTTGATGGACCTTTGGTCTTTCCCAGTATGGCAATACTTATGTACTTATGATGTTAACAATTATCAGCACTAATTGGCATTAATTGAATTTACCTGCACAACTTGCTATGGGTCCCCTACAGCAAAAGGGGGCCTGTGCAGGTGTCAGTGCATGTTTTTGATGCCGTCCAAGGTCCCCTTTTACCACAGCAGGTAAAAAGGTAGGTCTTTCTTTTCTTCAGGAAATAGCCATGCGGCAAGTGAAGCACTTGCTGTGCTGCCATTTGGGGGTGGAGTCCTTACTGCCACCCATTGAGGGGGTGGTAAGGGCTCCTGCACTAATTTAGCATAACCGGGCCTCACACGGCACTGCCCAATTACCGCTGGGTACACCAGGGCCACCAAGTGACTGGGCCAGGCCTGGGACAAGGCCGCCCCCGGGGCCCCCCACCCGAGGTCGCCGGGCCCCCCCTCCACCCACCACCGGGCCCTCACTCTTCCCCGGGCCCTCTGCACTGACCTTAAGCGCCTCACCTTCAAAAGCGCAGCAACAAGCAGCAGCAGACCACTCCTTCCTTCCGTGTCCCGCCCTCACGGAAGTTACGTCAGGCAAGGGCGGGACACAGAAGGAAGGAGTGGTCTGCCGCTGCTTGCTGCACTTTCAAAGGTGAGGCGCTTAAGTTCAATGCCAGGGAGCGACGGAGGGCGGGCAGACCCGGAGGCCCGGGCCTGGGGAATTTTGTCCCCCATGTCCCCCCCTCTCGGCGGCCCTGGGGTACACACCAGTGCTACAAAAACAAAAACATTTTATAGCGCCGGATATGACAGTGCGCTGGGGTGGAAACTACTGCCAGGCTGTAGGAGAGGGTGGTGGATATGCAGAATGCCCTCCCACGGGAGGTGGTGGAGATGAAAACGGTAATGGAATTCAAACATGCATGGGATAAGCACAAAGGAATCCTGTTTAGAAGGAATGGTTCCGCAGAATCTTAGCAGAGATTGGGTGGAGATGCCGGTAATTGGGAAACAAAATGGGAGCTGGGCAGACTTCTATGGTCTATGCCCTGATCATGACTGAATAGATAGGGATGGGCTGGAGTGTAAATTTTAAGGGGCTTTGACATTAGCTCCAGAACTTAGTACTAGAACAGTGCTGAGTAGACTTCTACGCTCTGTGCCCTGAGAAAGGCAAGGACAAATCAAACTCGGCCATACATATAAAGTATCTTGTTGGGCAGACTGGATGGACCGTACAGGTCTTTATCTGCCATCATTTACTAAGTTACTCTTTGGGGCTCTACATGGAATGTTGCTACTAACTGGGATTCTAGAATCTTCAGAACTTTTAGTACAAGAAGAGAGCTGGGCAGACTTCTACGGTCTGTGCCCTGAGAAAGGCAAGGACTAATCAAACTCGGCTATACATATGAAGTATCACATACCGTGTAAAATGAGTTTATCTTGTTGGGCAGACTGGATGGACGGTACAGGTCTTTATCTGCTGTCATTTACTATGTTACTCTTTGGGGTTCTACATGGAATGTTTCTGCCCTTCAGAAAAGCGCTGAAGACCCATCTCTTCAAGACAGCTTACCCAAATGATCCAACATAACCAAAACTTGCCAATCTGATTCTTATTGACAATAGTCATAAACTGACCATGTTCCCCATTATCCTTCTTGCTACCCCATATCCATCCCTTTCCATCTTTTTATGCTTACCTCCTAATGCTCATTTCCTTCTGAACCCAATTCCTCCTATGTTTTACTTACTTTCCGCTAACTCCATCAGTTTTGCGTTTACCACAAACTGTATATTCTTATTACGACTTTGTATTATTTATATTGTTGCTATATAAGCCGCATTGAGCCTGCCACGTGTGGGAAAGCGCGGGGTACAAATGTAATAAATAAATAAATGTTGCTACTAACTGGGATTCCGGAATCTTGTAACTCTTTAGGATTCCAGAATCTTCAGAACTTTTAGTACAAGAACAGTGCTGGGCAGAATTCTACAGTCTGTGCCCTGAGAATGGCAAGGGCAAATCAAACTTGGGTATACATATATTGTTGGGCAGACTGGATGGACCGTAAGGTCTTTATCTGCTGTCACTTACCACGTTACTCTTTGGGGTTCTACATGGAATGTTGCTACTAACTGGGATTCCGGAATCTTGTAACTCTTTAGGATTCCAGAATCTTCAGAACTTTTAGTTCAAGAACAGTGCTGGGCAGAATTCTACGGTCTGTGCCCTGAGAATGGCAAGGACAAATCAAACTCGAGTATACATATAAAGTATATATATAAAGTAACTTGTTGGGCAGACTGGATGGACCATACAGGTCTTTATCTGCCATCATTTACTATGTTACTATGCTGCTACAGTAGCCTGGCGGTACTTCCTTTTTAGCCAGCAGTAAGCCCGCATTGGGCTTTCCACTGCTTTGTAAAAGGACCCCTAAGTGTATTCTGTAACATGGTGTGTATAAATTCTGTTGGTTTTTTAAAATCTTTTTATTGAAAAGATTTTCTTAAGTGTTTACAACTTGCAATTTAACAACATAACAGAATAAAATAACAATAAAAAAAACCATCCATTGTATCTGGCGTGGAAATTCACAGACTGCTTATTTAAAGTCCAGGGAGATCTAAAGGATAATAAGGTAGTAATAAAGGTGATCAGTGTAGTTAAGTTATACCGGTGTGTGTAAATTCTGAGTCACTTAGTTGAAAAGGGGGCGTGGCCATGGGCGTTTCTACCATCTATACGCATGATTATAGAATAACACCCGCTCTGTGCCTAATTTAGTTGTCAGGATTTATACCAAGTAAAACATGGCCTAAATGGACATGACCAAATTTGGTCTCATGGAGAGGCACTCTGGATATTCTATATACTGCATAGAAATTTAAGCCTATTCTATAAAATTTAGTGTACTTTGGAGAATACCTACTACTACAAATCATTTCTATAGCGCTACCAGTCCTCCGCAGCGCTTCACAATTGAACATGAAGAAAAGACAGTCCCTGCTCAAAAGAGCTTACACTCTAAATCAGGACGGACAGACAGGACCAATAAGGATAAGGGTAGGACAGACAGAAGGACACATAGCAATGATTCTAAATGGAATGTTGCTACTATTGGAGATTCTGTTGCTACTATTTGAGATTCTACATGGAATGTTAATGTTGCTATTCCACTAGCAACATTCTATGTAGAAGCCTGCCCTTGCAGATCAGCAACGCGGCCGCGCAGGCTTCTGTTTCTGTGAGTCTGACGTCCTGCACGTACGTGCAGGACGTCAGACTCACAGAAACAGAAGCCTGCGCGGCCGCGTTGCTGATCTGCAAGGGCAGGCTTCTACTACTACTACTACTACAAATCATTTCTACAGCGCTACCAGTCGTACGCAGCGCTTCACAATTGAACATGAAGAAAAGACAGTCCCTGCTCAAAAGAGCTTACAATCTAAATCAGGACAGACAGACAGGACCAATAAGGGATAAGGGTAGGACAGACAGAAAGGACACATAGGGAAAAGGGGACTATTGAAGAGAGGAAGACAAGATAAAGGTTACGAGCAGGTGACAAGTTAGGAATTAAAAGCAGCATCACCAACACGCCAGCAATGGAGAATGAGGATGTTGTGGCTACTACGAATGGAGCGCTTGGGCATAGCGGACTTTGACACAGAACAAGGGAAACAATTCCAATATCAATGGACACCCTTCTGGAACACATTAACCCCATCAGCACCTAGCTATCTGTTAAACCTGTAAAAAGTATACTGTCAGAACTGGATATCTAATGGACAAGGGGAGGGGGGATAGAGGGTAAGGGGGGCTCGGGGGGGGCATGTTGGGAGGGGTTAGGATAGTATTAATGTCTATGTTAGAATTAAGGGAAAGGTGCAGTAGTAGGGGGTAAAGGGGAGAAAAAATGAAAATGATTGTTGGTAAAATGTTGGTGAAAAGTAAACCACTTAAATTCTACAATGACATATCGCATATACCATCAATAAAAATGAGTTAAATATAAAAGCAGCATCAAACAGGTAGGCCTTTAGCGGGGAATACCCCTAGGTGTATTTTCTTTCCCTGTAGATTTTTCAGGTTTTTTTTTTTACATAGAATCTAGCCCTAAATGTAGGAACTCGTATCGTCCAGAGCAAACCTCCCCATTTTTCAACTGTAGTCGGTGAAATTTTGAAATGTAAATATAGTCCAGTAAAGCCTGAATTGTTTACAAGCAGCTCAAATTTCAGACAGCAACACACTTCTTTAAAGGATGGGATTTAGAAATGTTTATAATTTACAAGTGCTCATATTTAAGTGCCCACGCCCTTAAAATACACATAAAAATCGGAAAACTTTCCTGCTTCTACCCTGTGTGCATTGTTTAAAAACCTGCTATTTTTCGGAAAGTTACTAATAAATCATTAGATTTTATTGAAAGAGCAGCTTTAAAAGAAGCAGTTTCCTGTTCTCCACAAGTGACCATGCCAACCTCTATGTAGTTCTCTATCCCTCAACATCCATAATTTGTGCACTGAAATTAACCAGGCACCTGTAGAAATCGGCTTTTTCCCATGACCGATAAAGAATTGTACAAAAGCGCTGTAACGAATGACCTCAAGGTTTTCATACATATATTTTATCTTTCAAAAATATTTTTCAGATTTTATCTGTCGCTTTAAAAAAAACTTTTTAAAAATGTTTTTGAAATCCTTGCAAGGCATTATGCTCGTGACTCGGGAAAGCTAAACTCTAGGTCTGTAGAGTTTGAAAATTGTACAAGCAAGTACATTGTAATAAAGTTTACTGCCTGGCAGAAGGAAAGATAGTCATTATTCAAATCAGTTAGAAAATGCTTGTATGGAACCTTTTATTTTAACTAACCACAGAGTACTGAAAATAATCTGTATGAAAATATTCAACACAAAACTAAGCTATATGTATCATTATAAAGCTTGAATTGCAAGAGTGAAACCCACTTTCTAAAAAGATAGGCAAGAGATGGCTTACATTATTTGTAAGTTGTCTTTAACACAGAAAGAACAAAATATGAGAATTTAAATTATTTTAGTTATAAAAAGAAATTGATTTTTTTCCTAATAAATTGCCTAGCCATATATGTAGGGGGTCCTTGATTCTCTGTTCTTCCGTGATCTGCTAAGACCTAGTATGAAGCGAAGTGGACTAGTTTAAAGGCAAAAGCAGCGTGTAGAGGAGGTTCCCAAAACTGGTTAAACTCAAGGACAGGGATTCAGGTTAGGGATCCGTTTTCCTAACGATGCCCTGGCTCATACCTAATACTTGAATGTATAGTCAATCCCTATATAGGAATAGGGAGTACTCAGAAAGGAATTCCACACTCAAAAATCCAATCACACATTGAGAAAGGAGAGCTCAAATCCCTCAGCCAAGCCACGTTTCAGAGAGCTCCATACATCATGGATACTCCTTACACCGAAACCCTTCAATGTATTATTTCAATGCATTGTATACCAAAACATAAGTACATAAGTAATGCCACACTGGGAAAAGACCAAGGGTCCATCGAGCCCAGCATCCTGTCCACGACAGCGGCCAATCCAGGCCAAGGGCACCTGGCGAGCTTCCCAAACCTACAAACATTCTATACATGTTATTCCTGGAATTGTGGATTTTTCCCAAGTCCATTTAGTAGCGGTTTATGGACTTGTCCTTTAGGAAACTGTCCAACCCCTTTTTAAACTCTGCCAAGCTAACCGCCTTCACCACCTTCTCCGGCAACGAATTCCAGAGTTTAATTATGCGGTTGGGTGAAGAAAACTTTTCTCGGATTTGTTTTAAATTCACTACACTGTAGTTTCATCGCATGCCCCCTAGTCCTAGTATTTTTGGAAAGTGTGAAGAGACGCTTCACATCCACCTGTTCCAAAGTGTGAACACCCTTAATGAGAACCCCCCCCCCCCCCCCAACCCTCTATCAAGGAGTCCTTTCAAAGAAAAAAATGGTTTAATCGAAAATGTCAATCCAGGTCACAATATGTGACTGAAAGAAAAGCAAAGCACCAGAATAACAGGGACCCAGTCCGGAGCCAGGGTCTAACTTAAACTTTTCTCTGCTTGCTCCAAAGACCGTCTGCTCATTTCTACCCTGCAAAAGGGGTGTCGTCACCCAGTATCGGTATTTCCCATCGCCTGGTCGATCAGTGGTGGAGGGAAAACCCGAGAATGGCCCCCCTTTGATCAGCAGCATGAATGGCAAGGAAAGGATTTTGGGTTTTTTTTCCTTCCTTAAAGGAAGCCCTAGAAGTAGAAGGCAGCAATAAATTGAAGCCGTGAACATGTCTTTATAACCTCTGGCCTGGCGACTTTAGGATGACACCCGGCTTAAATTACAAGGGGAGAAAGTACAGGGGCCTTTAGGGACGTGAAGGTACCCCTACTGCTCCATTCGGGCAACTTCTCAATCCCCTCCTTAATGAGTCAAAAAGCGTGAACGACACGCGAACAATTTTCTCAATAGAAGCTTGTAAAGGCTGACTGCGAGGAAGGTTATTTATTAATATGGTCAATTGTGGCTGGTTCCCATCCACCAGGGGGAAGGGGGGTGGGGGGAAAAGCCCCTGCTCTGGGACCATTCACACCAGCTACCCAATTTTTATTCTGTCCTGTGGCTCAAAGTTGAAGTTCTCCAAGTGAAATAAATTGTCCACAAAAGAGGAAAGAAACACATTTTCTTTTTTCTTTCCCTAAAAAAGCAAGGGGGTGAAACCAATCTAATGTGCCCACTGGAGCAAAAATGCGGCATGAAAGGCTGGGTGTTAAAAGTAAACGCAGTGTTTGGAGCAAATGGGATGGAAAATTTAACTGAAATTAAATAGCTTGAACGGCCGTATTGTCCCTTATTAAAAAGACACATTAATTACATGGTTTCAGCTTTATTCACAGACAATGTTTAGACTCAATCAAATCATTCCACTAGCGCTTTTATAGACTTCAACTGTGTTTCCAGGGGCTCAATTAAAAAGCGAAATAGCTTTGGCATAGAGATAACTTTGATAAAAAAAGGGGTACTTTAGCAGGCTGGTCTTGTGTATGCCCACCGCTGAACTGCCAATGCCCTAGAGAGGAATAGTCTGGCACACTGTTCTGTTTTTGTTTTTTGTGCGTTTAAACAGGTTGCCGCATAAAGCGGAATCGATGTTGAAGAACAGACATCCAGAGAGGGACAGTGGCAGAGAGCAATGCCCCCCACCACCAGGGATGCTCCATTCAAAACGCCGAGCTGCTCCAGCACAGATAAGTTGCAACATGAATCTACCATGAATCCCCTCCCCCCCCCCCCCCCCCCCCCCCCATATGCACGGATAAACCTCATCGGGGGCCCGGAGGATTACACTGGACCTCTTAACAAAATAATGCGTATTCAGCAGATCCAACATTCTCAAGTTGAAGTGGAAAGAGAGACGGTGGATTTGACCTAACTCTCTTGAGAAGACCACAGTCCTTGGCTGATATCCGTTTACAGTTTCACTAGGCTAGAGTTTAGGCTGAAACTAGTTTTTGTTTTGGATTTAGGGAACGCGCAAGCAGGTGTTTTAATGTTTAGATAAAGGTGGTTTGCTGTTTTCCATGTCAAAGGACAAGAAGAAGGAAAAACCTACCTACAAGAGACCAAATTTTTTTTTTTTTCCTTTGGCATTTAAGCGATCGGTATCTCCCGCCCCCGCCCCCGCCCCCACCTCAGGGGTGTGCTGGTAAATTGTTAACAGGGAGCTCTCTCTCTCTCTCCCAGCAAAGTAAAAGAGAATTCAGGAGGGGCCCAAGCCCACATTTTGGGATCCATTTGTTAAAGTAGCCATGGAGAACCGGCACACAAAATTCTTAAAAACTTAACAAACGGCTCTGAGAGCCTGTGAGAGCCTGCTCCAGCACACCACTGCCCCACCCCCACCCCCCCTACAGGATTGATAGTGAATACATTCGGTCTCCTGGGTGCATTCCCCCCCCCCCCCCCCCCTTTATTTCAGAAAGTATTTCTAAGTATGCCCACTGGTTTGTGTTTGTTTGTGTGTAACTGGTAGCACAGAGGCTCGGACTGGCAGCGGCAGAAGGGGCACATCCTAACCAGCTGTGCAGCGTGTACGAGATGCGGGTGGGATATTAGAGCAGCCTTTGAATAGTAATTAAGGTTCTATGGGAATCCCACCAGATGACATGATTGCAATTTGGAAATCTTATTATTAATTGCAAGGCTCATTCGAGGTCGGATTCAAATGCATTTTGTGCTAGCTGAAACTGCCAGAACCCTCCTTGGAGGGGGAGGGGGGGGGAAGAAAGAGAGAGAGAGAAAAAAAATAAAAGCTCTTTCATTGGAAGCGATACTTGCCATAAGTATTCAAAGCCTGTGTTAAAAGTTGCCTTTTAACCGGATCCCTTAACTGATTCTTTGGCTCCTCCGGTTGACATGGCGCAAAGAAAAAAAAAAAAGCTTGTTGTTGAATTGAAAAGTTTCGGTGCACCTTATAAATTCATACCTTTTCTGTCTCCCTGGTCATAGAATGGGCCGCTCGCTCAATTCGATTTTCCTTGCTGTTGGGCACATTTAGCAGAGATTCTATTTGTGAAGTTCATTTCTAGGCAAATGTATTCAAGAGCTGATTGGGATGAATAGGACCGTGTGTCAGCCGCCTCTAATTGGGATTAAAGCACTTAGAACCATATGCATGGGGTGACAGAAATTCTCAGGTCTCATTGTCCTCACACTTCCACCCGCTTGGACACTCCTCCTGGAAAGGGAGATTTATAAAGATTTCAGGCAAAGAATAAGAGAAGCAGAAAATGGCCAGGGCCAATGGCTCTGTGTGGGACTGCCAGCATAGTGCAAATGGCAAGGACAGCTTCCCAGAACAGATTATAGGAGGAGGGGGGGGATAATTGTATTGTGGTGGGATGGATGGCTGAAGTGCCCGATACAAAACCCACAGAAAGGAAAATTTACTTTCTATCGGCTACAGAAAGATTGAAGGCACTTGCCTTATTCTCTTTTTCAGATTCAGGAAACTCTCTGGCCTTTTTATTTATTTATTTTTTTCTCCTGAAAATGCGAATTTTTTGAACAAACGAATTCAAATACCGAACCTCGGCTGGGAATATGGCAAATGTTTCATTGAATGGGACTAACAGGGGGATGTGTACATCTAAGTAGACTATTAACACTCAGAACTGGGACTCACTCCATAAGCCATGGAGCCGGGACCCGCTCGGCCCTATCAACCCCCCCCCCCCCCCCCCCAACACACACACCTTCCCAAAGTCCCCTATAATAACTCTCTTGATAACCATTATGGTGTAACATAGGCCGCAGCTTACATTATTAAACAATTCAACTCCAATGTACTTAAACAACCAACACTTTGTCCCGAGCTACATATGTCCAAGTTTAATGCCAACTGTGGGCCCCCCCCCTTTCCACCGTTCGCCATGTCAGCAAAACGGCCATCATCCAGGCTCCGCCTTGGCAGCAAGAACCCTTCGCTGTGTGGACCTGTTCAAGCCCTGGCTCCCCCCCCCCCCCTGTGAGTCATGCCTCCTGTAACTCGGGTTTGTTGTGTTCTTTTTGCTGCTGCGACTGCCCTTGCCTTTCACCTGAAAAACACAAACACAACAGAAACCATTCCCCCCCCCTGCCCCCGCGTGAGGGTGGGCAAACACCTCCGTGGTTCTCAGTAGTGCCTTCCCTGCGTCACCACGTCTTCCTCGCACTCTCTCCTTGCTCCACCCTCCACCCCTTTCCTCCAATCAGCATCACCTGTCCTCTGCCTTTTACAAATCCCCCAATCCCGAGCCAGCATGCCTCTCCTCAATTCCCGTGTACCTTTGCTCCGCCCCCCCCGACTTCCTATCGCCTCGAGGCCCACGCTCGCCGAGCCCGACCCACGCTTAAACGGCCCCATCGAGACCAGCTCTTGGGGCCACCATTCCTGGCCAAACCTCTTCACTCTACCCCCCCCTCCCCATCTTTTCATGACCCCATCCTACCTCTACTCCCTTTAATGTCTTAAATATGACACAACACCGACTTGGAGTAACAAAAGGCTGCAGCTTCCTTTATTAACACAACTTATGACAAACCAACTTAACTGAGCTACACGCAATACTTTCTTGACACATTTGTCCCCCAGCAGATCAGCAGAATTATTCTATAACAACATGAAAATTACTCCTTAGCCATGCCCTAGACAGTAGAAGCCTATGGAGCAAGCATGGACCTCCAAGCCTGTTTACCCAAATCACCCGACCCAATAGTTAGTCTCAAGGCTCATTCTCTATGAGCCAGCAACCCTGTAGCTCTCACGTGAGGCTTCTGGCTCCCAAACCCACAAATAAGGGCTAGAAGCACTTGCATCTGAGGGGTGGGAGGGTAGAAAAGCCACCTCTGAGGAGCAGGAAAGCCCTGCAAGCCAGAAGCTGGGAGACCTTACGAGCTGTGTCCTCTTACTCCACCTAACTCCATCCCTCAGACCTGCCCCGGCCAATTCCAGCCTTGCTTATCCTCAAGTGGGCCAATCATAGTGCACAAAGGTTGTGTGCTACCTTAACTTTTCTGGCCTCCTCATCCCCGCCCTTCCTGCTCCTTCCCCCTGCACCATCACCCTCTAGAACCCTCAATGTCCTAACTTCAGGCCCCAGGTGAGTAGGCCCCGCCTTCCATTAACGTCGCCCTTGAGACAAGCTCTCGAGCTTGTTAATTCTGACCACTTTCTAGAACTCTGTCAAATCAAGCACTGTATGTCATCTATTGCCCCAGATTTTATATGTTGTATATTTTATATCACTTAATCAAAAACATTTTTTTTTAATTTTCAGATTATAATATAGTCAGAGAGATGCTTTGAGGTGATGCTACATAACGTAAAGGGATTGATTCGACAAATATTTCCCCCATTGTCATCCACAAATAGATTGCGAGCTAACTAATTTTTCCAACAGTACAACTGCCGACATCAGTGCCAACTCTGCCAAAGTTAATGGAAATGGTCTATTGAGTTACTACAGCAAGGAAAAGGTGGTGGTGGGGAAATCCCTTGATATTCACCCGCAGGGGAAAAAATGGAGTATGTCCCCCGCCTTGTCTTCTAACATCCAGCAGTAAGCTGAAAGAAATCGCTCTCCTTCCAGCACCAGAAGCTTCAAAACCCTGTAGTTATAATCCCTTAAGAAGTTCATATAACACTGGTTCTCAATCAAAGAACGCATTGCTTTCAAAATACGCACTCTGGTTCACAAAATTATCTACGGTGAAGCTCCGGGATACATGACAGACTTGATCGACCTACCAACTAGAAACACACCCAAATCAACACAAATGTACCTAAATCTGCACTTCCCAAGCTGCAAAGGACTCAAATACAAATCAACTTACGCGTCCAGTTTCTCCTACATAAGCACACAACTGTGGAACGCATTACTAAAAGCCTTGAAAACTACGTACGACCACCTAAACTTCCAGAAAAAAACTACAAACTAACCTGTTTAAAAAGGCATACCCTACCGATCCAACATAAATGCCTGATCTCTGCAACACAACAAAACTAAAGTACGTAATGGGCATAACACAACTCTTCCGTTGTACGATTCCCTAGTGTGGCTGTGCCACATGAACTTGATCTTACCACAACATCACCCTGTATTTGTTCACACCGGAGCCTGCAAAGGCATCTCCGGTACTATGTAAGCCACATTGAGCCTACAAATAGGTGGGGAAATGTGGGATATAAATGTAACAAATAAATAAATAAAGTACAATCAGTGCTGCTACTACTATTACTACTACTAATCATTTCTATAGTGCTACTAGACATACGCAGCGCTGTACACACTATTGAGGTTCAAATCTTACTGCTGCTCCTTGTGATCTTGGACAAGTCACTTAACCCTCCATTGCCTCAGGTACAAACTTAGATTGTGAGCCCTCCTGGGACAGAGAAATATCCAGAGTACCTGAATATAACTCAACCTGAGCTACCACTGAAAAAGGTGTGAGCAAAATCTAATTCTGGAATCTTAAAGAGTGACAAGATTCCATGCAGAATCTCAGAGAGTAGCGACATTCCATGTAGAACCCCAAAGAATAGCAAGATTCTGGAGTGGAGGAGTGGCCTAGTGGTTAGAACACCGGTCTTCCAATCCAGAGGTGGCCGGTTGAAATCCCACTGCTGCTCCTTGTGATCTTGGGCAAGTCACTTAACCCTCCATTGCCTCAGGTACAAACTTAGATTGTGAGCCCTCCTGGGACAGAGAAATATCCAGAGTACCTGAATATAACTCAACCTGAGCTACCACTGAAAAAGGTGTGAGCAAAATCTAATTCTGGAATCTTAAAGAGTGACAAGATTCCATGCAGAATCTCAGAGAGTAGCGACATTCCATGTAGAACCCCAAAGAATAGCAAGATTCTGGAGTGGAGGAGTGGCCTAGTGGTTAGAACACTGGTCTTCCAATCCAGAGGTGGCCGGTTGAAATCCCACTGCTGCTCCTTGTGATCTTGGGCAAGTCACTTAACCCTCCATTGCCTCAGGTACAAACTTAGATTGTGAGCCCTCCTGGGACAGAAATATCCAGAGTACCTGAATGAATCTTACCTTGAGCTACTACTGAAAAAAGTGTGAGCAAAATCCAAATAAATAACAAATTATCCGCAGGTACTTTCTGTATCCCTAGAAGGGATACAATCTAAGGACTTTTTTTTCTTTGGTACCTGGGGCAATGGAGGGTTTAAAGTGACCCACTTTCTTTGCTGGGGTTTGGAATAGGAGCCTCTCGCCTCTCACTCAGATCCCCATCACCACCAGCAGAAAAGAGCAGGTATGTTATATACCTGTTTCTTTATCCAGACCCTACATTTTCCCAGGATCTTTTTGTAGAAGCATTTGCCCTTAAATGACAGACTGGCCCCCTATTGGTAGTACTGTGTGACTACAACTAAGGTCACCGGTGCCATTTTGAACCTCGGGCAGTGCCAAGATGGGAGTGGAGGGAGACCATTCTTGTCCCGGACAACTAGACTACCAGGGTGACCCTGAAAAGTTCAAAGGGATTGGGGTAGGGGAAGGTTGGGGTATTAGGGGTGGTTTGCTTTTGGGGTGTCTGCTGTAGTAGGGATCAGATTGGAGGTCGGTTCTGAGGGGATCGGCCTGGGGGCTAGTCTGGGAGGGATTCAGATCAAGAGAATTGGACTGGGGAGGCTGCTCTGGGGGGAGTAGTTGGATCGGGGAGTGATCGGCTTGGAAGGTTGCCTCTCAGGAAAGATCAGATCATAGGGGATCAATTTGCACTGCTACAGAAGAGTTTCTTTTATGTACAGAATCTTCTCTTTCCTCATTTAAAATTTGACTTAAAATGCATTTGTTTCAGTCCACTTTTGATAGGTAACTAAGGGGCCCCTTTACAAAGGCACGCTGAAAAATATCCTGCGGTAGTGTAGACGCATGTTTTGGGGCACGTGCGGGATCATTTTTGATCACACCTGTAAAAAATGTCTTTTTTTAAATTTTTTGCCACAAATGGACATGTGGCAAAATGAAAATTGCCGCACGTCCATTTTGGGTCTGAGACCTTACTGCCAGCCATTGACCTAGCGGTAAGGTCTCACGCGGTAACTGGGCGGTAGTGGTCTACACACGTAGGATGACGATTACCGCCCGCGTGCCAGAAAATAAAAATAATTTCCGGCACGCCTAGTGGACGCGCATCAAAAATGAAATTACCGCAAGGGCCACGCTGTTTAAGGAAACTATTCTTTCATCAACATTCTAATTAGAAAAAAAAAAACCCCAATATTGTCATCATTTTCATAGTCTTACCAACCTTATCCTGTTTGGCAAGGGGAGGGAGGTGGCAGGGGGGGGTTGAAAGTGGCAGGGGGGTCGGCGGCATCAGGGGGAGGGGGCTAAACTGTGCCCCCCTACCTCGGGCTCTGGACCCCCCTCTTGCCAAGGTCTGGCTACGCCCCTGGCCTACAGCACAGCTTAGTAAACAGGGCCCTGAATGTGTAGCAATGGCATTGTGACAGGGGCAACTTATATATACTGGGTCTTATTTCATAGTTAAGGCAAACTATAGGGTATGAGAAATCCTATAAACCTACTCATTACACAGTATATTTCACATCATAAAATGTATCTTATCATTAGATCCAAATAAAAGAGTGAACAATTTACTTCTAGAAGTATGAGCACATATATTCAATAGAATCTAAAAAAGTCCACATTAAGTTTCATTAGAGACGACCAATATAAAAATGCATTTAAGCTTCAATGAGACATATGGGTTGGTGTGTATTATGTCTCATTGAAGCTTACGCCACCATCTGAAACTAAACGTGACCGAGCTTCTTATCTTTCCTCCTGTAGGGGTATTTTCCTGTTATCTCACCTTTGCTGGTCTGAGGCCAGTCCAAGCCTGAACCAACTAATATGGATTCTACAGCCTGTGGCCTGTATACATCAGAATCCATCAGAAACCAGCTCTCCGCAAAGGAAAATTACTTTTTTGGCACAGCTATGCTGCTGACTACATCAAGGACATATGTCTACGTGCACTGGTCGTCCATCTTGTCTCCTGGGAGCATGTGGAGGGGTGAACTTCTTAGCAACAGTGTCTTCGGTAACAACTGTGAACGATGGAGGGGGGCTTGCTACAATCAGGCTAATGACTGGTAAGTTATTTTAACTGGATACACACAAGCCCTCTTTGACATGACCGTGGGTTATATATGCTGGACAAAGATCCACGGTTGGTGATTGGTCCCTATGTCACCTGACCACGAACAGGACTTCAACATGAAGAGAAGAAGATTTGCCTGGTGTATACATCTCTCTCAGAGGAGCTGGAGAGACTGACTATGTAATCAGTGTACAGAGCCCGGCCCATTGAAAAAAAAGCCCTTTTTCCCAGACGCGGTAAAAACTGGCCCGGCGTGCGCCAAATAAATGCGACCACACTACCGCAGGCCACTTTTTGCCATGCCTTAGGTCAAGGACCCCTTGATAAAATAACGCATGATTAGTGCATGCTAAACAGCAAACAACCACAAAACGCTTTAATGCCTTTGTTCCCACCGAGGGGTCCTTGTACTAAGGTGTGCCAAAATATGGCCTGCGCTAGGGTAGGTGTGTGTTTTGGATGTGCACAGGTCCATTTTTCAGCACGCCTGTAAAAAAAAGGCCTTTTTGGCCGAAAATGGATGTGCGGCAAAATAGAAACTGGTGTGCGTCCATTTTGGGCCTGAGACCTTACCACCACCCATTGTAGCTGGGTCGCCCATCCAGGACCCAGCCGGGCTTGATCCTGCTTAGCTGCCTCTTCCTCCACATGACTGTTGCCTTCACTCCACAGCAATCTGGCTCCTCTGAGCCTTGGCTCCAGGCCCTGTGAACTCCCAGGACTTCCTCCTCCCTCCGTTCCTTTCACAGAGGCACATTCAAAGCCCAATGTTTATAAGTAAGAGCTTTTATTTTCTTGCTTCAAATCAAACAAAACACCCTTCACTCCAGGTTGTTTAGGCCAGCAGCCCAGAGCACAATTCAGGTTCAACACAGTCCATATAACTTCCAACTCAGGTTCAAAAACAGTCCATATAACTTCACTTCACTTTAGCTCAGATTACGTCACTTAGGGAACAGTACATTACCAGAGGGAAAAACCCAATAGCTTGGTAGGTTGCAGCCCAGACCTTTTTAGTATGAAACAGTTTACACAGTCTTTCTTGCACCTTCTTACAGCATGGTTACACAGCTTTATTCCCACCTGGTTCAGGCTGGGGTTTCAATTGTGCCCAGCTCTCTTTCTCTCCCACAGGCTGCACCTGTTTACTCTTTAGTAGAGATTTCCCCCAGTGCCTCAGCCTCTCTCCTCCGGTCTTCCACCAGTCTCTCCAAGGTACAGCTAGCCACCCTCTTACAGCAGCTTTTTGGGTTTGAGCCAGGGCTCCAATCTCCATCTGTTCCTCCCCTAGCCCTTCAGTAATCTCCATTTTATCCTCCTCTCCAACTTCCCCCGCCCCCAACCTCTCCAGCTGGCCCTCATCACCTTCCTCAGAGACCATTTCCCAATCTTCTATCTCCTCCCCTAACTCTTGCACAGCCGGGTGGGGAAGAGAAGGATTCTGGGACTGGTAGTTCCTCCCCTTCTTCCTTAACCCAGCCAACCTCTCTGCCTCTGGTAGCCCAGCTTTCTGAATGTGGGTGTTGTGCACATGAAATCTGCCCTGTTGGGATTCCCCAGATCCCTGTACCCCCTTTCTTCGGGCCTTCCCGGATCCCCTTTCACCTGCACTCTCACACCATTCACTTCACAATAAGGTCTCGCGCGTTAACCGGGTGGTAATCGTCAGCACGTGTACACTGCTGATTACCACCCGGTTAGCGCCACACAGTAGAAAATTTAAAAAATATTGTCTGCCGCACGTATCAGACACGTGTAAAAAAATGGAATTACTGCCTGGGACACGCAATAGCCGGTTGGTAGTTCCAAATTGACGCACGTTGGACGCACATAGGCGCCTTCATTCCTTAGTCAAAGGGCCCCTGAGTATGCTGGTTCTAATATGATTTCACTCCTTAGCCTGTTACGGGCTGCCCTTCTCCTATTGTTAGAGCTGTAATGATTGTTAGAATTTGATTCATGTTTGATGTTGGACTGGTTTGCACAAAAAGAAAGCAGTTTGAATTTGGTTACAGCCGCTAAAAGGCAGCTCCAGCTGAACATAAGTACATAAGTATTGCCATACTGGGAAAGAGCAAAGGTCCATCAAGCCCACCATCCTGTTTCCAACAGTGGCCAATCCAGGTCACAAATACCCGGCAAGATCCCAAAAATGTACAAAATATTTTATACTGCTTATCCAGAAATCGTGGATTTTCCCCAAGTCCATTTAATAATGGTCTATGGACTTTTTCCTTTAGGAAGCCGTCCAAACCTATTTTAAACTCCGCTAAGCTAACCGCCTTTACCACATTCTCTGGCAACGAGTTCCAGAGTTTAATTACACGTTGAGTGAAGAAAACGTTTCTCCGATTCGTTTTAAATTTACTACATTGTAGCTTCATTGCATGCCCCCTAGTCCTAGTATTTTTGGAAAGCGTGAACAGAGGCTTCATATCTACCCCTTCAACTCCACTCATGGTTTTATAGACTTCTGCCATACCTCCCCTCAGCCGCCTTTTATCCAAGCTGAAGAGCCCTAGCTCAACAACAGCCTAGCACCCAAGTCCCATTCTGAATCTCATCCCCTCCCCAACCTCTTTTCATTTCTCCCAATTATATTGCATTAGTCCTAAGTTTTCCCAGCAAGAACTGCTGTCCCTACACTCCGCTGGACTGTGATGAAGTCGGCAAGGATATCGGTCTAAAGGAAATCATTGTAAATTCATATGCTCCGTTTCGCTGTACAGCTTCATTGACTTCCACCGCGGCCTCTTTGGTGAAAGCTTTTATGGGGCCGAGGCACTTTGCACTCGCTGAATGGACGCATTGTGTAAATCTAGCATGGACTCGTTTCCAGATGAGCATTCAGGCTTTTCTCCAGCCCTGCTGACAAGCCCCCTTTGCTGTGGCTTGCAAATTGCAAACTCCATTCACTAAATCACTTCCAAACATTATCCAGGGCTTCCCCCCTTCCCCCCTCCCCGTACCTACAGAATAGGAGACAACCTTTGTATAGGGGGATATTTATTTCTGGACCTGCAGATGATCTAAAACTTGCAGTTCCCACTTTCTGCCTTAAAGTGGCCCTCCAGTCCCGTCCTGATATCAATGAGAGATTAAGACATCTGTAGTCTTTTCTCTCCCAGGTTTTTGTGTGAGAAGGCTTTGTAAGACTGCAGCCGGTGGCCTCATTGCATTTGCGACACAGCGTGACAAAGTCTGTAACTCACTGGATTTTCAGTCCTCTCTGAAACCTCCGTAAAACAGTTTGAGGGGAATCCTATGTTTATTGATCAAAGCTGCTTTATTTCTATTAATTTATTGATGTATATTTGGAGCCCAGGGATCCAGTGGCTCTGTCGGTCTGGAAAAGAATTATTCTGTTCTGGTAGGAATCAGAAGACATTGTAATGCATCTGGAGAATGCAGTGATGCACAATGTCTTTTGAATGGTTTCATTTAATTTATTTTAAATATATATAATGCGCCCTTTGCAGTCTCACTGGCTGTTCAAAAACAAATTACAACATCAGACATTAATCAAATTCTATCATTACAGTAATAAAATCAACACAAATCATTCCACACCACACAAACTATTTCTCTCCTGTACTTCCCTCCCATCTTAGAAAAAGTATAACACCCTACAAAGGCTTCATTCATTATTATTATTATGTAAAGTGTTGAAATAATTTCAGAGCTCAAGGTCACCTCTTCACTAAACATTGTTTCACAAACACAAAATAGGAGACGAGATTAGATTATCGAATATAACCCAGCTGTCATCTGGATATATTAATTTTCAAAAGCTGGGATTTTATTTATTTCATGAATCCTATTTTTTAAAAATGTTCTACTGTAATATTGTATGCATTTATTTTGTTTGTTTGTTTTGATGCGGGATCTAGTTGTTTGATTGTTACCTACCTTGAACTTGCTTGTCAGGGATATGACAGGATAATAAGTATTGATCTTAACATAACGATTATTTTTCACCTTAAGATACAGTACAAACAAGACATCAAAACGCTAGTCACAGGAGAGGATAGGCCAGATGGAATACCGAATTATAGCGCAATTTCTGATGGGTCAGATGGCCTAAACAAAAGCGGAGACAGGATACTGATACAAAAATCAGTGTAATTTTGTAAGGAAAAAACTACAGCAAGATACAGAAATTAAAGATTAACACACAAACTTTATGAAAGAAGCTAATTTTATAAACTTATCTATATGACTGAATAAAGTTAATATGAGAACATTAAAAAGCACGAAAGTTTGTCAATGTTAGAAACATGACGGCAGAAAAAAGGCCATATGACCCACCCAGTCTGCCCATCCTCTGTAACCCCCAATTCTACCTGTTCCTAAGCGACCCCACATGCTTATCCCATGCCTTTTTAAATTCTGGAACAGTCCTTGACTCCACCACCTCCACCGGGAGGCCATTCCACGCTTCCACCACCCTTTCTGTGAAATAATACTTCCTTAGGCTACTCCTAAACCTATTCCCTCTTATCTTTGTCATATGCCCCCTCATTCCAGAGCTCTCCTTCATTTGAAAAATGCTCTCTTCCTGTACATAAATGCCCGTGAGATATTCCTATCATGTCTCCTCTCTCCCTCCTCTCTTCCAGCGTATACATGTTGAGGTTCATAAGCCTGTCCCTATAATTTTTGCATTCAAGACCGCTTACTAATTTCGTAGCTGCCCTCTGGACTGACTCCATCCTCTTTATATCTTTCCGTAGGTGCGGTCTCCAGAACTGCACGCAGTACTCCAAATGGGGCCTCACCAGAGACTTATACAACGGCACTATCACCTCCTTTTTCCTGCTGGTCATGCCTCTCTTTATGCACCCAAGCATCCTTCTGGCTTTGGCCGTCGCTTTTTCTACCTGTTTGAAAGCTATAAGGTCATCAGACTCAATCACCCCTAAGTCCCGCTCTTCCTTCACACACTGAAGCACTTCACCCCCTATACTGTACCGTTCCCTCGGATTTTTGCGACCCAAGTGCATGACCCTGCATCTTTGGGGATTAAACCTTAGTTGCCAAATATCGGTCCATTCCTCTAGCTTCGCTAGGTCCTTCCTCATGTCATTCACACCATCCAGGGTGTTTACCCTGTTGCAGAGTTTAGTATCATCCGCAAAGAGGCAAACCTTACCAGACAGCCCTTCCGCAATATCGCTCACAAAGACGTTACAAAGAGCTGGCCCTAGGACCGATCCTTGTGGTACTCCACTGACGACATCCTTTTCTTCAGAGCAAGCTCCATTTACCACTACCCTCTGTCTCCTACCATTCTAAAACCTCAGTCATATATGATAATTGGTTTCATAAACAAGGTTTTTTTTTTAGAAATTTAATACATTCATTCATGACTACATAAGAATATAAAAGTAGCCATTCTGGGTCAGACCAGTGGTCCATCTAGCCCAGATTCCTTTTTCCAAACAGTGGCCAAGCCAGGTCACAAGTACCTGGCAGAATCTCAAAGAGAGCAACATTCCATGTAGAACCCCAAAGAATAGCAAGATTCTGGAATCCTAAAAAGCGACAAGATTCCATGCAGAATCTCAAAGAGTAGCAACATTCCATGTAGAAACCCAAAGAATAACAAGATTCTGGAATCCTAAAGAGTGACAAGATTCCATGCAGAATCTCACAGAGTAGCAACATTCCATGTAGAACCTCAAAGAACAGCAAGACTCTGGAATCCTAGAGTGACAAGATTCCATGCAGAATCTCAGAGTAGCAACATTCCATACTACAAATCACAGGGCAAGCAGTTACTCCCGTGTCTGTCTCAATAGCAGACTATGGACTTTTCCTCCAGGAATTTGTCCAAACCTTTTTTAAACCCAGATGCACTAACCACTGTTACCACATCCTCCGGCAAAGAGTTCCAGAGCTTAACTATTCTTTGAGTGAAAAAATATTTCCTCCTATTGGTTTTAGAAGTATTTTCATGTAACTTCCTCGAGTGCCCCCTAGGCTTTGTACTTTTGGAACGAGTAAAAAATCGATTTACTTCTACTCATTCTACAACACTCAGGATTTTGTAGACCTTTACTCTTCCACATCAAATACTTGTGACTTTGCACCTCTATCGCATTCAGTAAAATTTTTACCTATTGTATTACAATACCAAGGGGTCCTTTTACTAAGCCACGATAAAAAGTGGTCTGCGGTAGTATGGGCGCATGTTTTTGGCACACACTGGGCCATTTTGTACTGCGGCTGGGAAAAAAGGCTTTTTTTATAATGGGGGCAGTAAATGGCCGTGTGCTAGAATTAAATGTAGCACGTGTCTATTTACTGCCTGAGCACTTACTGCCACCTGAGCGCCTGAGCATTGACCTAGCAGTAAGAGCTCATGCGTTACATGCACGGTACTCATGCAGCACACGCCAATGTGGCCGCGCTGCCGATTACCACTGGGAACGCCCCCGTGGTAGAAAATAGAAAAAAATATTTTGTACCGCAGGAAACAGCGCACGCCAACTTCGACATTACCGCTGAGTGGGCATGCTAACTGGGCAATAGTGTCAATTTGGCAGGCGCTACACGCACGGTAGCCCTGCCGCCACTTTATAAAAGGGCCCCCAAGTGACTTCAAGGGTTAATGCCTTGATTAGATTAATATATTATATTCCCTGTCCCAAACCACCATAATCATTACATCATCTTAGTTATACTTTATATAAGCATTGCATCAGTATGTCACTCTGCAGCAATCAATTTCTCTTTTTTTCGGGGATCTTCAGATACTAGTGCTGCTCTCACCATATGAACATAGATTTCAATGTTCTTTCATCCTTCCTGGACAATGGTTGAGGCACAAATCTTCTTAGATCAACCCTTATTCACCTATCATTTATATTAGAAATGTTAAATAGTAGTAGTAGTATTAGAATTCCTATTACTTCTTTTCCCTTAAGTATTTGTCACGTTTTTCTTAAAAGTATATATCTGCATTTATCTTTTTCAACGGCAACACTTTATCCACAGGAGAACCTCTGCCTTTAATTGATTAGTTTAAAGCATGTGGTGTATTCTGATTATTGACTTTAAAAAAGTGATCTGCCACATGACAAATGCTTTCCATGTGGGTGATCTCCTTGCCCTCTGGTGGCCAGAACTGGTGGCTGCTATGGACTGTTTTCTGCTGTCTTCCATAGTCCAGACTTCATTGAGTCCGGTCCGGATTTTCCGGGTTGCCAGACTTGCTCTGCTGGTTTGTCCTTGAACAGCAACCTTACTTGGCTGGTGATTACTGCAGCTGAGGGTCAGCTGCTGATGGGCTTATTAGCTTCTGTGAGCCTTGGTATCAAAGGTCATCCATGACTTCCTGTTGGTTTATTGGAGTTCCTGCTCTGAAAGTTTCCTGTGTGTTTGACCTTGCCTGTTCCTGGACCTGGACTTTGACTTTGTTTGCTGCCTGCCTTTGACCCTTTGCCGGACCTAGCCCAAACCAGGGGGCAACACCCAGGTTATACTCGCTGCTTCCACTGTATGCAGATCTCTCTCCTGCATATTCATTAAGGATATCCTGAAAACCCGGTCTGCTTGCTGCCCTTGAGAACTGAACTTGGACAAGCCTGGTGTAGAGGGTACAATTCCAGAATTTTCTGGGATAAGATTCCTTTCCATCAAATTTTAGAAAACACTTTCTTGTGAAAATGGAAACTCATAAAGCAGTAGCAAATTTGATTGAGAACATTGGATGAACAGGCTATGAAAGGCTTGCAAATAATTTAAAAATACATAAATAAAATACCGTACTTTTCTGGTCTTTTAAAATATGAAACTGCCCTCCAAATTGGGTCATGATTGATGCTTTTATTTTTTTTGTTGTGGTTTTTTTTCATTTTTTTATATATTATCTTTACAAAGTGACAATAAAGTGAGCTCTTACTGCAGTTAAGTATTTCACAATAACCGTTCCAGGCTAGCACTCGATTTGCAAACACCTTCAAGAGGAAGGAAAGAGTCTTCACGCCTTATTCAAAGCACGGACTCCATTACAACCTCTCGGCCTTGAGAGTCCAGCAACATCAATTTCAGACTATTTTGCTCACAGCAAATATTTTTCTCCTGTTTCTGATACAAAACTGGTCTCTGGATACACAATAAACATATCAGTGGCAGGATCTTGCCTTGTACACAAGCACCTGTTTGAAGAGATGGATTTAAGGCTTATACTACTGTACTTCTTTAGTCAAGCATGAGCACATTGTACATTTTTCCCATTATGTATAGGTACAACAGCAAACCTCCCAGAGTATAGCTCTGTGGCTGGCTTCTCCAGGATCTCCTGGTGGTGTTTTCCAGAGGATTATTTCCAGTCTGTATCATAAACACATGAACAGAGAACATGGCAGTAGCCTAATGATTAGTGCAGCGGGCTTTGACCTGGCAACCTGGGTTCAATTCCCACTGCAGCTCCTTGTGACTCCAGGCAAGTCACTTAACCCTCCATTTCCCTAGGCACAAATAACTACCTGTATATACTATGCTTTGAATGTAGTTGCAAAGACCACAGAAAGGCGGTATATCAAGTCCCATTTCCCTTTCCCTATTTGAGATTCTACATGGAATGTTGCTACTATTTGAGATTCTAATGTTGCTACCATTTGAGATTCTGTTGCTGTTATTTGAGATTCCACATGAATGTTGCTATTATTTGAGATTCTGTTGCTACTATTTGAGATTCTGTTGCTACTATTTGAGATTCTAAATGGAATGTTGCTATTATTTGAGATTCTACATGGAATGTTGCTAATATTTGAGATCCTAATGTTGCTACCATTTGAGATTCTGTTGCTATTATTTGAGGTTCCACATGAATGTTGCTATTATTTGAGATTCTGTTGCTACTATTTGAGATTCTGATTGGAATGTTGCTAGTGGAGGAGTAGCCTAGTGGTTAGTGCAGCAGACTTTGATCCTGGGGAACTGGGTTCAATTCCCACTGCAACTCCTTGTGACCTTGGGCAAGTCACTTAACCCTCCATTGCCCCAAGTACAAAAACTTAGATTGTGAGCCCTCTAGGGACAGAAAAAAGTACCTGCATATAATGTGTACAGCGCTGTGTACATCTAGCAGCTATATAGAAAGGATTAGTAGTAGTAGCTACAGTCATATAGGGGCCCTTTTACTACATTGTGTTAAGCATTAGCGGGGAATTCTCCAAATAGCCAAGCACCCTTTATGAAATAGCACTTATAGCCAATTCCCGTGCCTAACTTTAGATGCTTACCTCAAAAAACCCCACAGTGTAATAACTCATAAATTGATGTACTGTAAAAAAAATGGGCTTACTGGGTGGGATCTCGATGGGACCCAGAGCAATGGGAAAAAGTATACAGATATGCCCATAAATATATACCAAATATGATCAACTGCAATATCAGATTCTCCACAGAACCTATTGGACACCAGAAAGAGAGGGGAGATTGCTGGAGGTTATGTGGAGTAAATGGTCGTGCGGCCATACTGCCACCCATTGAGGGCTCCCGTGCTTGCCTGGTGACAATTTTGTAGTGTCGGGGTGGGAACTACTTTGGGGCTGCTGCAGTAGCCCAGCAGTAGATCTGGATTAGCGAGTGGTAAGCCTGCATTGGGTGTTACGTCTGTGCTTTCCTCGCCCTCTGGTGGCCAGAACAGGTGGCTGCTATGGACCATCACCCGTTCCAGATTTTAGCAGAGTCCGGTCCGGATCTTCCAGGCTGCCAGGTTTGCTTGCTTGGATTGAGCCTGCACAGCCACCATAGCTTCCTGGTGATTGCTGCAGCTGAGTCTTTCCTGTCTGGGCTTATTAGCCATTTTGAAACTCTCTGGCTTTGCCTTTGCATTGCGTCTTAGGCCCTGGTCGTGGGTGCTTGTGCACTTCTGCTTGAGAGACTTTGTCTGGACCTGTTTCTGTGTTTGCTGGTTTCCTGCCTTTTGAACCTTGCCTGATCCTGGACTTTGCTTTGCTTGCCGCCTGCCTTTTGAACCTTTGCCTGGACCTGGACTTTGTTGTTGCTTGCAGCCTGCCTTTTGAACCTTTGCCTGGACCTGGACTTTGTTTTGCTTGCCACCTGCCTTGTGAACCTTGGCCTGGACCTGTCTTCTGCTTGCTTGCTGGCTGACCGCCAGAGACCTAGCCTGGATTTGCCGGTACGTCTGTTCTGCCTTGCTTCTGGTGTGGGGGGGGGGTTTGCCTGCCACTGCTGCTCCTCGGCAGTGGCCCAAGGGCTCACAAACCCAGTTCCTGTTTAGTGAACGTGACATTGGGCTTACCGCCGCTTCATAAAAGACCCCCAACGTTGCTCGTGTTTAGGAGTTGTGAGGCGTTATGGGACTGGTAAACTGGGCTGATTATATATGGAAAGGCATTAACACCTCCATTCGTTCATCTACTGGGGTTGTGAAGTTGTTATGTTAGGGGTGGGGTTGTTAATATTTGGGGGGAGGATGATGTCTGTGTATGGGAGATATCGAATCAGGGATGGGGGGATCAGGAAGGGGTTCTGACCTGGGGGACATGGAAGAAGAATCATACCATGCAAAGGTGTCCAGTATTGGAGGCTTGGGAAGGCTAAGCCTCCCCAGCCACAACTATGACCTTCCCCTGTCTCCTGGTGCCACCGTTGCAGGGCCCGTTGTCCTTCGAGGTCGGCAGCAGCAGCACTAAAAGCAATGTGAAGACGTGTGGGACCAGGTTTCCCGCACATGCAGCTGCTAGCTCTGACAGTCACACTGTTTGCATAAACAGCTGTCTTATCTTTAGCTGCTAAAAAGTTAACTGGTTAACACTGAATATCGGCATAGCCAGTTAACTTTTCAGTGGTTAAAAAAAACCCAGATATTCAATACTGGTCATCAGAATCGGAGAAAATATTTCTTCACTTAACGTGTAATTAAACTCTGGAACTCGTCAGAGAATGTGGTAAAAGTGGTTAGCTTAGCAGGGTTTTAAAAAGGTTTTTTGGGTTTTTTTTTTTAATGGCTTCCTCAAGGAAAAGTCCATAGACCAATATTAAAATGGACTTGGGGAAAATCCACTGCTTATTTCTAGGATATACAGCATAAAATGTATTGTACTGTTTTGGGATCTTGCTAGGTACTTGTGACCAGTTGGAAGCGAAGTACTCTGGAACATGTGGTGGGAGTACCCCATTGTTCAAACATACTGGAGTTCAGTTTGGGATAACCAAGACATGGACTGAGGAGGACTACAGAAAGAATAAACAGGCCTGTGTGTTGGGGCTCCTTCCTCAGGAGTCCCAGGAGGAAAGAATCCCTTCTTCTCTCGGCTACAAAAATGGGTATTGCAAGGAACTGGAGGAGTATAGGGGGACCTACGCTAGCAGGGTAGCATACAGCCAGGGCCGTGCCTAGGGTCTCTGGCGCCCCACTGCAGACCATCAGTTGGCGCCCCCCTGCAGACTATCATCAGTTGGTGTGCGCGCGTGCGCGCCCCGATTCCATGGCGCTTTCAATTTACCTCTCTCCGCCTCCGACGTCTGCGCAGCATCAGTGAAAGCGCTGCCTGTCTGACGTCTCTCCACCAGCCTTCCCTTCGCTCGTTCATTCCCTCTGTGTCCCGCCTTCTTCTGATGTCATTTCCTTGAGGGCGGGACACAGAGGGAACGAACGAGCGAAGGGAAGGCTGGTGGAGAGACATCAGACAGGCAGCGCTTTCACTGATGCTGCGCAGATGTCGGAGGGGGAGCGAGGTAAATTTAAAGCACCGGGGAATCGGGGATGGAGCGGAGGAATAAGGTTTTTTTTTAATACAACTACGGCGCGACGCCCTTGAAGGCAGGCGCCCCCCTGCGGCGCTTACCGCGCTTACTGTGTTGGCATGGCCCTGCATACAGCCATCATGGAACTTCATTTATAAGACAAAATCTCTCGAGGCAAAAGGACAGGGGCAGGAATTTGACTCTAGATGGGGAAATGTCGGTGTTCAGAACGGTCGCATGTTGCACCAGATAGGGAACTGGGCATCGCACTCTGGGAATAGTCTGACCCAGGTATGTGAATAGATCCAAAATATACCCATCTCATTGCTGGAGGGTAGGAGAGAAGGAGGGGGGGAAGAGATTGCTAGGAATTCACTTTTCCTTTGATGGTGGTATGGAGTGGGGGAGGGAGGGGACCAAATTGGGGGAGGACACTGTGGGTATCAATGATTTTAAAGGTTATCAATAGAAATCAAACAAAATAAAACATGGAAAAGAAAATAAGACGATACCTTTTTTATTGGACATAACTTTCTACATTTCTTGATTAGCTTTCGAAGGTTGCCCTTCTTCGTCAGATCGGAAATAAGCAAATGTGGTAGCAGATAGTAAGACCTTTGAAGACCTTTGAAATAAGAATGATTGAATATTTTGACACCCAACAAACAGGACTTAATAAGGATCTGGGTTTTCTAACTCATTATAAAACATAAGCTGTATTTCTCTGTTTATTACCCTCCTCTCACCTACCAACACCCATTCTGTTAGAATATCAATGAAATGCTTTGATGTCCCCATGCATACTCCCACCCTCCCACTCTGTCAGACAGTCAAAGTAATGCTTTGATGTTTCTCTCATATATACTATCTGCTACCTCATTTGCTTATTTCCGATCTGACAAAGAAGGGCAACCTTCGAAAGCTAATCAAGAAATGTATTAAGTTATGTCCAATAAAAAAGGTATCATCTTATTTTCTTTTCCATGTTTTATTTTGTTTGATTTCTATAGATTCTACATGGAATGTTGCTATTCCACTAGCAACATTCCATGTAGAAGTCGGCCCTTGTAGATCACCAATGTGGCCGCGCAGGCTTCTGCTTCTGAGTCTGACGTCCTGCACGTACGTGCAGGACGTCAGACTCACAGAAACAGAAGCCTGCGCAGCCTTCTACATGGAATGTTGCTAGTGGAATAGCAACATTCCACATAGAATCTCCAATAGTAGCAACATTCCATGTAGAATCTCCAATGGTATCTATTTTACTGTCATAGTAATGCTTGAATGTTTTCACTTATATACACTGTCAGCTAGCACATTTGCTTATTTCTGATCTGACGAAGAAGGGCGACCTTCGAAAGCTAATCAAGAAATGTATTAAGTTATGTCCAATAAAAAAGGTATCATCTTATTTTCTTTTCCATGTTTTATTTTGTTTGATTTCTATTGATAACCTTTAAGAGCGAACTAACACGGCTACCACACCTCTCTACTTAATGATTTAAAAAAAATTGATGTTGTTATTCGACGGAGGAGACTGGGCCTTTTCCCCTTAGATGACGTACCTGTGGGTTGATTGTCTAAAATGATTGTAACAATGAGTAACAATTTAGAAAGAGTAACGTTATTTCCAGCTTATTTCCAGCTTACCGGATCGTTTCATCTCTGAAATTCCTGATGAAGTTGATAACGAAACCCTGCAGAGTCGAACTTGCAGAGGTTTGAAGGGGTCTATTGGAAAGATTATTTTGGAATGGATGAGCGTGGATCATCAAACTATCAAAGTTACCAACAGTGCGTGGGACTTTTTGGCTAGACTGCAATTGTTCCCGACGCATTTTATGTGCTTCAAAGAAGTCAATGGTGGGAGTTTTGAACGCTGATATTCAAGAAGGTTTGGACTCGCATATGTCCTGTCAGCGGGACCGCCTTTATTAAAGCTAAGTGCTTTCTTTAAAATGTTTTTCTCCTTCCTCCCAGGACAATAGTAATTTTTAAGGATGAACTATCAAGGGGTTCGGAGTTTGAGGATTTAAGCGAGAGCACTTATGCTGCATTATTATTGCGTGCTAGAGTGAGTGTTTCGGGTGAAGCACTTTGAGAGAACAGGTATTTTGAGTGCTTTGAGTGAGGTTAAGTTTCCTTTAGAGCACTGTTTTCTTTTGCTCACTAAAAATTTAAAAATACGGAGTAGATCAATGATTGAGAAGCTTGTCCACCCCTAGAGGTATAAATCGCTTGTGCGTTTCCTCGCTTGGGTGATTTATTACTCTGAGATTACTCCACACATATATTAATTATTTATATATTTAATTACTTTTTGTATTATAACCTGTTCTCTCATTGTGTTTCTCCTGATAGAGACCCTGGTTTTTCTTTCATCTAAAATGATTGTATGACATTAAGATGTGTGCTATACAGCGACCGGCAGGATCTGTATTCTGTTGAAAGCTGTAAGATTATGGTTTTGTTCTTAGCAGGCATAGGGTGCCTACAGGATGCCTTCTTGTTGTAATGTTATTTGATTGGTGTTGCCTTTTCTCAATAAAAACTACATTTCAAAAAATAAAATTGTCCAAAAACTATTCATATAGATATGTGCAGAGACCATCATAAACCTGGAAAGATTCTCTTTCATCCTAACAGGGAACCCCCCTCTCATAAACTTTAATCGTTGCACGTATCTATGTAACAATGTTTTCCACATTAGCCCCAAAATTCTATATATCACGCTGAAATTCCCGTACAGAAACTGAAGTGTATTCCATAACAATGAACATAAGATAACAAGCTAATCAGCACAATTATCAGAATCATACGCTGTCCTCACTTGGATTTTCAGGGCTCTGTTCTTTCCTGGTTTTCTTCTTATCTCTCCCATCGCACTTTTAGTGTATACTCTGGTGGATCCTCCTCCACTTCTATCCCGCTGTCAGTTGGTGTACCTCAGGGATCTGTCCTGGGACCTCTTCTTTTCTCCATCTAGACTTCTTCCCTTGGTACTCTGAGCTTATCCCATGGTTTTCAGTATCATGTTTACGCTGATGACTTCCAGATCTACCTCTCCACAGCAGAAATCTCAGCCCAAATCCAGGCCAAAGTATTAGCCTGCCTGTCTGACATTGCTGCCTGGATGTCTCAGCGCCATCTGAAACTAAACATGACCAAGACTGAGCTTCTCATCTTTCCCCCTAAACCAACCTCTCCTCCTCCCCAATTCTCTATTTCTGTGGATAACACTCTCATCCTTCCTGTCTCATCAGCTCATAACCTTGGGGTCATCTTTGACTCCTCCTTCTCCTTCTCTGCACATATTCAGCAGACTGCTAAAACCTGCCGTTTCTTTCTCTATAATATCAGCAAAATTTGCCCTTTCCTTTCTGAGCACACTACCAGAAACCTCATCCACACTCTTATCACTTCTCGCTTAGACTATTGCAACTTGCTTCTCACAGGTCTCCCACTTAGCCATCTCTCTCCAATCTGTTCAAAATTCTGCTGCACGACTAATATTCCGCCAGTGTCGTTATGCTCATATTAGCCCTCTCCTCAAGTCACTTCACTGGCTTCCTATCCGTTTCCGCATACAGTTCAAACTCCTCTTATTGACCTATAAGTGCATTCACTCTGCAGCAGGGGCATAGCTACGGGTGGGCCTGGGCCCACCCAATCTCAGCTCAGGCCCACCCAGTTTTGCGCCAGCGAAAAGTACACAGCAAAGCAGCAGTTGAACGGGCCACAGCCTTAGTTTCTGCCGTCGCGATGGCAACCTGCTCAGCTGACGTCCCACCCACCTGCGTTTTGCCAGTCTCGGCAGCTCTTAACTTCCGGTCCTCCTGCGCTGCCTCAGCCTCATTCTCGCGACTCGCACTAAAATAAGAAGCTCAGCTGCTGCATGCGCCACAGCCACGCGGTACTGCCTGCTTCCCCCCGGTCCGCAGTGCAGGCAGATAGGGCTCTCAAACCCCTTCCGGGGACTCTTGAAGTTGGGTAATTTGGAACGTTGTGGGGCCAAGGGGATCTGGAAGGAATTCTACTGTGAGCTCTCACCCTTTGAGTTTCGCCTTTTCCTAAATGCTGAGGACCGAACCTGCACTGAGAACTGCTCCCTGCTCCAGTGTGAGGCAGTAGGGCCGGCACATGCCGATGGCCACTTTGATCTCTTTCTCCCAAACAAGAAGCTGTACCTACAGGCATCATCCCAGGATGAAGCTGAGGACTGGGTGGACAGACTGGAGGAGGTGCTGCAGAAATGTCGCCCCAAGCAGGAAGAGACCTGGGAAGTCCTGAAGTCCCCAGAATCTGACAGTAACACACCATGAATCCAGCTGGTGCTCCACTTGTGTTCGACTGGCCATCAGGGCTGTCTGTGGAACAGGATGCATTCGAGGAATCTGTTCTGTACATGAGAGTGGATCGGAGCTGGAGCCGCTTCATTTTCTCTTTGTCCTTGGAGGCTTTGAAGTGTTTTGTGGTGACAGACTGCACAAAGACCCTGTGCCAGGTCTATGGAATTGACATAATTCGAGACATCCTTCCAGATGCCAGCCTTGGAGGCCCTGCTTTCTTCTCTGTAAACCTGGAGGATGTAATGGGGCAGTTCTACAAACTGAAGAGTAGCAAATCTCCTGGACCAGATGGTATTCATCACAGAGTACTGATAGAACTGAAAAATGAACTTGCAGAACTATTGTTGTTAATATGTAATTTATCCTTAAAATCGAGTGTGGTACTGGAAGATTGGAGGGTGGCCAATGTAACGCCGATTTTATAAAAATGTTCAAGAGGAGAGCGGGAAATTATAGACCGGTGAGTCTTACGTCGGTGCCGGGCAAAATGGTAGAGACTATTATAAAGAACAAAATTAAACAGCATATTCAAAAGCATGGATTATTGAGACAAAGCCAACATGGATTTAGTGAAGGGAAATCTCGCCTCACCAATCTATTACATTTCTTTGAAGGGATGAACAAACGTGGATAAAAGTGAGCCAGTTGATATTGTGTATCTGGATTTTCAGAAGTCGTTTGACAAAGTACCTCATGAACGACTCTAGAGGAAATTGGAGAGTCATGGGATAGGAGGTAGGTTCTATTGTGGATTAACAACTGGTTAAAAGATAGAAAACAGAGAGCAGGGTTAAATGTTCAGTATTCTCAATAGAGAAGGGTAGTTAGTGGGGTTCCCCAGGTGTCTGTGCTGGGACTACTGCTTTTTAACATAGTTATAAATGATCTAGAGATGGGAGTAACTAGTGAGGTAATTAAATTTGCTGATGACACAAAGTTATTCAAAGTAGTTAAATCGCGGGAGGATTGTGAAAAATTACGAGGGCCTTATGAGACTGGGAGACTGGGCGTCTAAATGGCAAATGACGTTTAATGTGAGCAACTGCAAAGCGATGCATGTGGGAAAGAGGAACCCGAATGATAGCTACGTCATGCAAGGTTCGACGTTAGGAGTAACCGACCAAGAAAGGGATCTAGGTGTCGTCATTGATGATACGTTGAAACCTTCTGCTCAGTGTGCTGCGGTGGCTTAGAAAGCAAATGGAATGTTAGGTATTAGTAGGAAAGGAATGGAAAACAAAAATGAGGACATTATAATGCCTTTGTATCGCTCCATGGTGTGACCGCACCTCGAAATTGTGTTTAATTCTGGTCACCGCATCTCATAAAAGATATAGTGGAATTAGAAAAGGTACAGAGAAGGGCGACAAAAATCATAAAGGGGATGGGATGACTTCCCTATGAAGAAAGGCTAAAGCGGCTGGGGCTCTTCAGCTTGGCGAAAAGACAGCTGAGGAAAGATATGATAGAGGTCTATAAAATAATGAGTGGAGTGGAACGGGTAAACGTGAAGCATCTGTTTACGCTTTCCAAAAATACTAGGACTAGGGGTTATGTGATGAAGCTACAAAGTAATAAATTTAAAATGAATCGGAGAAAAGTTTTCTTCACTCAACGTGTAATTCAATTTTGGAATTCATTGCCAGAAAATGTGGTAAAGGTGGTTAGCTTAGCAGAGTTTAAAAAAGGTTTGTATGGTTTCCTATAGGAAAAGTCCATACACCATTATTAAGTTGGACTTGGGGGAAATATTTCTTGGATAAGCAGCATAAAATGCTTTGTACTTTTTTGGGGATCTTTTGGAAACAGGATGCGGGGCTTGATGGACCTTTGATCTGTCCCAGTATGGCAATACTTATGTACTTATATGTACTTATGAAAGCAGTGGAGGAAGGCATCTGCTGGTAGGACTTGGAGACCCCCATTGCCTCAGGTACAAACTTAGATTGTGAACCCTCCTGGGACAGAGAAATATCCAGAGTACCAGAATGTAACTCACCTTATTTCCAGTGGGAAAAAACATTGGCCCAAAGTTTCTATTAAGTGAGAAAAGAACCAGAACTTGTTTCCTGACCTTAATATAGTTCAGAAGCCCTTCATCTTCATGACACAGTCAGTGAACTCAGGGATAGATTAGGAGAATTCATTTCAATAGCAGAAATGTTGCAATTTGAAGCTGAATTCCCAGCAGAAAACCCTCTCATTCTCAGAGGGGAACTCAGAGAGATCAATTCATGAGGAAAAGGTCTCCTCGTATCAAAGACGCAAAAGACCTGAATTTGTGTTCCAGTAACTCGCAATATTTCATGTTGAAGCAGTAGTAAATAGAGTTATATAAGAAACAATCAACAAGACTGTGAAACATTAGGTCAGAAAGATTGACAGCTTTCAAAATGACAACAAGTTGTGGGGGGGGGGCGGGGGGGCAAGGGGGGGGGCAAGTCCATAGACCGTTATTAAATGGACTTGGGGAAAATCCACTATTTCTGGGATAAACAGCATAAAATGTTTTGTACATTTTTGGGATCTTGCCGGGTATCTGTGACCTGGATTGGCCACTGTTGGAAATAGGATGCTGGGCTCAATGGACCTTTGGCCTTTCCCAGTATGGCAATACTTACAGTGGGGGAAATAAGTATTTGATCCCTTGCTGATTTTGTAAGTTTGCCCACTGACAAAGACATGAGCAGCCCATAATTGAAGGGTAGGTTATTGGTAACAGTGAGAGATAGCACATCACAAATTAAATCCGGAAAATCACATTGTGGAAAGTATATGAATTTATTTGCATTCTGCAGAGGGAAATAAGTATTTAATCCCCCACCAACCAGTAAGAGATCTGGCCCCTACAGACCAGGTAGATGCTCCAAATCAACTCGTTACCTGCATGACAGACAGCTGTCGGCAATGGTCACCTGTATGAAAGACACCTGTCCACAGACTCAGTGAATCAGTCAGACTCTAACCTCTACAAAATGGCCAAGAGCAAGGAGCTGTCTAAGGATGTCAGGGACAAGATCATACACCTGCACAAGGCTGGAATGGGCTACAAAACCATCAGTAAGACGCTGGGCGAGAAGGAGACAACTGTTGGTGCCATAGTAAGAAAATGGAAGAAGTACAAAATGACTGTCAATCGACAAAGATCTGGGGCTCCACGCAAAATCTCACCTCGTGGGGTATCCTTGATCATGAGGAAGGTTAGAAATCAGCCTACAACTACAAGGGGGGAACTTGTCAATGATCTCAAGGCAGCTGGGACCACTGTCACCACGAAAACCATTGGTAACACATTACGACATAACGGATTGCAATCCTGCAGTGCCCGCAAGGTCCCCCTGCTCCGGAAGGCACATGTGACGGCCCGTCTGAAGTTTGCCAGTGAACACCTGGATGATGCCGAGAGTGATTGGGAGAAGGTGCTGTGGTCAGATGAGACAAAAATTGAGCTCTTTGGCATGAACTCAACTCGCCGTGTTTGGAGGAAGAGAAATGCTGCCTATGACCCAAAGAACACCGTCCCCACTGTCAAGCATGGAGGTGGAAATGTTATGTTTTGGAGGTGTTTCTCTGCTAAGGGCACAGGACTACTTCACCGCATCAATGGGAGAATGGATGGGGCCATGTACCGTACAATTCTGAGTGACAACCTCCTTCCCTCCGCCAGGGCCTTAAAAATGGGTCGTGGCTGGGTCTTCCAGCACGACAATGACCCAAAACATACAGCCAAGGCAACAAAGGAGTGGCTCAGGAAGAAGCACATTAGGGTCATGGAGTGGCCTAGCCAGTCACCAGACCTTAATCCCATTGAAAACTTATGGAGGGAGCTGAAGATGCGAGTTGCCAAGCGACAGCCCAGAACTCTTAATGATTTAGAGATGATCTGCAAAGAGGAGTGGACCAAAATTCCTCCTGACATGTGTGCAAACCTCATCATCAACTACAGAAGACGTCTGACCGCTGTGCTTGCCAACAAGGGTTTTGCCACCAAGTATTAGGTCTTGTTTGCCAGAGGGATTAAATACTTATTTCCCTCTGCAGAATGCAAATAAATTCATATACTTTCCACAATGTGATTTTCCGGATTTAATTTGTGATGTGCTATCTCTCACTGTTACCAATAACCTACCCTTCAATTATGGGCTGCTCATGTCTTTGTCAGTGGGCAAACTTACAAAATCAGCAAGGGATCAAATACTTATTTCCCCCACTGTATGTACTTAGGAGATAAAAATAATTTGCAATAAAAAGGGAAGCTTGAATTTCTGAAGAAAACCAACAGGGCCAAATTTTGCTAAGCATTTTGTCTAGAGAAACAAAACTGAGAATTCCTTTAGTACATCTATAACCCGCTGTTGTCAATGGATTTATTTTATCATTTCAGACTCTGGAAATTGTGGCTTCCACTTGCAGCTGGCAAATAAGAGGCTTTTTACAGAAGCAGAGAGCCAAGAAGAGCAGTTTATTAAAGCAATACGCAAACATTATCTCAGTGAGTCACTATCTCCCAGAGCCACATTCCAAAGCCTCTTCATTCTGACCTTCAGACACAAGTATGAGCTCCATTTCATTCTGAGTGATTTTCCAAAGATTTGAGATGTAAAGGAGTCACACTGGCATCTCGGAGAGCCAGCAAGTGCCACTTAGGCCTGTAGCTATGGGAGCGTGAACGGAGAGGTGTCACAGGGTGCATCCTTGAGTGGGGCGGAGACTTAGCTGTCAGAGATGGTATGGGGGGGGAGGGGACTAGTACTTCTATTGCTACTCACTTGGTGAAAAGAAAGCAGAGGGGGGAAAAAAGCACAAAATTCTCCTGCTCCAGCCCTTAGGACCACTTCGTAAGTTTTAGATCTCTCTTATGCACATCTTCCTTTACCAGTCAGACTTTTTTGAGAATATATTTTAAATTCATTTATGGAGACTGACAGATAAACAGGGTCCTTCCTGTCTATGAGCTGTTTTCATTTTGACAAATTGTCAATATATTTTTTAACTCATTTGATATTTAAAGAATGCTTGCAGGTTTTTTTGTCCATCAAAATATAATTCTGGGCTCAATGCACTGCTTGTTTTTTCTAGGATAAGCACCGGAATATGGAGAAAGCAAGAGCGAATCGGAGAAAATTTTTCTTCACTCAACATGTAATTAAACTCTGGAATTCGTTGCCAGAAAATGTGGTAAAGGCGGTTAGCTTAGCAGAGTTTTAAAAAGGTTTGGACGGCTTCCTAAAGGAAAAGTCCATAGACCGTTATTAAATGGATTTGGGGAAAATCCACTATTTCTGGGATAAGCAGTATAAAATGTTTTGTACATTTTTGGGATCTTGCCGGGTATTTGTGACCTGGATTGGCCACTGTTGGAAACAGGATGCTGGGCTCGATGGACCTTTGGTCTTTCCCAGTATGGTAATACTTATGTACTTATGAACTTATCTTAAATCTATATATCGCTGTTTACAAGTTAGCACTGGCGTCTCTGAGGAGGAGTTTGAAACATGGATTCTTGTTGGATGTTGGCAGCATTCAATGAAACAGCGATGTATAGATTTAAGATAAGTTCGCTCTTTCTTGCTCCATATTCCGGTGCTCTGGTTCATATGTGTGAATTTATGTACTGTTGATATCAACCCTTGAAGGACATAGGAGCTGTTTTTCTCCACAATAGTGAGCCCTCTTGAATATATGGATGCCCAGTGAACAGCTTTCTAATATTCTGTAGGATTTATATATATAAGAAAAGATTTATAATAGATAATAAAATGATTAAATAAAAAATTCTTAAAAACAAAGGGGAGGGCATTAATAGAGAGTATCCGTGATGTAAAGAGTTTCATAAGTGAACCGCCTTGCGGCTAGTCTCACTGAAATTTAGCTCGGTTGAATGGTCAGCCTATACTGCATTTCCTTTGCCCCCTTTCTAACAATCTTTTCACTTGCAGGGGTTCTTCTCTGGGTACCCAATATATGATTTTGAATTTTTTGGGGGGATTGACTTCCTTTACTTTTTGATATAACATTTTGTCTCGTTCCCATTGGGATTCATCATTTTTTTTGGTTAGTGATTGTCTCATCATGACAGCAATGTTTAATCATATATGTCATCCACGGTTGTACTGCAATGGATTTACAGCCTGTCTCACTAACACAGACTGCTCAATAATTACTGTGGATTCTTTTAGATTCGTAATAAGTAAATGAAACCTTTATTAGGGAAGCAAAATTCTTCAATGATTTTTAGCTTGGCAGAGTTTAAAAGGGGGTTAGACGGTTTCCTAAAGGACAAGTCCGTAAACCGCTACTAAATGGACTTGGGAAAAATCCACAATTCCAGGAATAACATGTATAGAATGTTTGTACGTTTGGGAAGCTTGCCAGGTGCCCTTGGCCTGGATTGGCCGCTCTCGTGGATAGGATGCTGGGCTCGATGGACTCTTGGTCTTTTCTCAGTGTGGCCTAACTTATGTACTTATGTAATGGTTAGCACATATACCATGATTAACTCTATACACAATCATTACATCACTGGTCTCTACATCTCTTAGACCAGAAAGAGAAGCAATATATTATATACATACAATCATCACTGGTCTCCATCATCCAGGCTCTTATCATCAGCTGAGGGGGCCCGATTCACAGCGAGAGCTAGGAGCTTTGGACCAGAAACAAACCTTCTGCGCAGTCCATATGTTACTAACAGATGAACCCCACCTTACTGTGACAAGCCCTCCCTTTTTGTTAGGCTCTGAGCCCATGTCCAGAGCTAAGGAAAGTTACAGAAAGCTTCTATGGAAAATCACAGAATGCTTACGTCTGTGGGAACGTGGTCACATGCTTTCCCAAGTCCAGGTGGCCAAGCTGGGCCTAGGAAATAAGTGCCATCCTCCCCTTTGCATACCAAATTAATTAGAGCTGTGTCTTATCTTCTGCATTCCAACTTGTTTTTTATATTTACAAGAAAAGTTACTTTCAGTCAAAGACAAGATTTCAGAGTGTATTATCGGACAAAAGCAGGGTTGAAAAGCAATCCTTTAAGGTAACACTTAAACAATCATTTTTAAACGGAATTACTTCTAATCAACAATACAGACCCTGAGTGCACTGGTCATTCAAGACAGAGTTGAAAAACAATCTTTAAAATTCACTTCCATTACAGCGGTGTAACAGCTTGACCCGAAAGTCAATAAAAAAAAGTGTTTCTCATAAAAATCTCTGACCATCTCCTGGTGGTCCTGGTGGTCTGATCATGGGCTGGCACACTTTGTTCACATCATCACTGCATAGAAGAGCACAATAAAGAGATTTCGGTTCCTGGGAGAACATCACCACCACTACATGCTCTGTGGTGAATCCCCTTCCTTTCCCTTCCCGTGCAGCAGCACCAGCAACCAAACCCAGAGAATGAACTGCAGGGCCACAAAACCAGCAGCTGTGCATAAGGTGAGCATGGTTACTGCTGCTCTTAAAGAGAGAGAATCAATCCTAGCCATGTGCTTCAGGTGGATATAAGTTAGAATAACAATAATAATCATTTATTCATCTTTCTGACCTCATGTGCAACTTTCTTTAAATTAGTCACCTTACTTTCTAACTCCTCTTACTCTCTTACCTATCTATATGCTCCATCTTTGCTTATACCCTAAGCTGTCTATTAAAATGTTCTATTACGTATCGTGTTGATATTGTAAGTAGTATACTATGCCATACTTTGCATTGGTATTTGAATTTTTTACTGCTGTAATTGTCTATTGCTTATGTTTGATTTATTCTTACTGTATACTTACTTGAGTGAATTCTTTCAAAATGGCAGCCAACAAATCCTAATAAATAAATAAATACATTTGTAGACTCTTACAAATGATGCTGCAGGTAGTGACACTCTGAGAGAGAGGTGTTTCCAGCCCCTTCCTCTACCAGTGATGTTTCTGAATTGGAAAGGAAGCTGGTCAGCCATGGACGACATGATCTGAGCTGGAGAGCACACCCCAAATCTTCAGCCCCCATGCCATTGAGTTCTCGCATAAGCTGTCGTTATCTGAGAAAACAGGGAAGCATGTCAGTAAATTACATTTTCATGGGTTTGCAAACCTGGTTTCGTGTTTAAAAGATCACCACTAAGGGGTCAATATTCAGCCGGCAGCAGTGAGTGTATTGCTGACCGTCACTGCCATTATTCCCAGGTATTCAAGGCCGGGCCATGTTTGGACTTTGGCAAGAGCCTACATGTGTCCAATGCACGCAAATTCTGAGTTAACACCCAGCTTCCGCATGTGCCGGGTGGTAATTTATTTATTTATTTATTATTACATTTGTACCCCGCGCTTTCCCACTCACAGCAGGTTCAATGCGGCTTACATAGTAATTGGGATTACAAAGTATTGATAGAGAAAAAAAATATTTAAGTATAACAGAATAATAAAAGAGATAGGTAGGTAGAGATGGGCAAGGGTGAAAGGAGTAGAAGGGGTATGAGCAAGGGTAGGTGAACATTGGAGGAGGGGTAGAGGAGGCGGGACGGGGATGGGAAAACGGGAATAAGCAAATGGAAGTTTGGTGGGAGATGTAGTCTAGGTCATTGTCATTGTTTCCTGAATATATGTTGGATAGATGGGTACATAGGATTAGTCTGGGTCATTTGGGTAGGCTTGTTTGAACAGATGGGTTTTTAGTGATTTCCTGAAGGGTAGATAGTTCCTGATTGATCGGATAGGTCTGGGGAGGGCATTCCAGAGTTGGCTGCCTAAGAAGGAGAAGTTGGATCCATAGTAGGTTTTGTACTTGAGTCCTTTGCAATTAGGGTAAAGTAGGTTGAGGGTAATTTCATTTTTGGCGCATGTCCCCTACGTGCGTCAGAAAATCATTTTTTATTTTCTAGTGCGTAGTGCTACCGGGCAGTAAGAGGCATTTCACACAGGTAGACCCTTCCCGCCTGGTTAAAGCGCAAGACCTTACCGCTAAGTCAATGGCTGGCGGTAAGGTCTCAGACCCATAATGGATGCACGTGTCAATTTTCATTTTGCCGTACGTCCATTCGCAGTCAACATTTTAAAAAGGCATTTTTACAGGTGCGCTGAAAAATGATTCTGCAGGCATCTGTAACACATGCCTACACTACCACAGGCCATTTTTCATCGCACCTTAGTAAAAGGACCCCTGAATATCCAGTTTATGCAGTGCCAGCAAACACATGGCCGGTTAAGTCCATACTCCTAATTTAACCCGCCATAGGTTGCCGCAGAAAGATAGGACTGTATTTTATGCAGTCCCTCTGGTTGGTTTTGTGCTGAACATCGACCCTTAAGTGGTCAAGTGCCAACTCTGCCCCCGGAATGCCCCCAAAATAGCTGGCTTTCACTTAGATGCTAACAGCTCATTTTCACAGGTGATAACCGGTCATGTGCGGCTAAAAATTAGCAGATAGCTCCGAACAAGGGAGTTAACCAGTCAACGTCCAGTTCTGGCCGGTTAACTTAGAAAAACATAGAAAAATGAAGGCAGATAAAGATCTTATGGCCTATCCAGTGTGTCCATCCATGCCATCTACTCTCCCTCTCACTCCCTTAGAGATCCTAATGTACTTGTCCCAAGCTCTCTTGAATTCAGATACTGTTTTCGTCTCCACCAAGAGGCCGTTCCATGAATTCACCACCCTTTCTGTGAAGAAGTATTTCGTCAGGTTACTTCTGAGTCTATCCCCTTTCACCTTCATCCTACATTCTCTTGTTTCAGAGCTTCCTTTCAATTGAAAGAGACTTTCCTCCTGTGCATTTATGCTGCATAGGGTTTTAAATGTCTCTATCATATCTCCCCTCTCCCGTCTTTCTTCCAAAATATACATATTGCGAGCTTTAAGTCTGCCCCCATATATCTGAATAATTCAGAGCTCATGCTCTGGTTAAATTAAGATTACCTCTTTTACTGAAATAGTGAGACTCTAGTGATCTACTTGGTCAATGGCATAGCCAAGGGTGGGCCCAGGCCCACCCACCTATGATGTGGCTGGAAGGGATCCTCAAGCAGCCCCTCAGCCTTCCCTCTGATGTATTCCTGCCTCTGCGGAAACAGGAAGTTGCATCAGAGGCATGGACGTAGATTGGGGGGGCAAGGGGGGCATTGCCCCCCCAAATGAGTCGCACCGGTGAACTGGGGGCTTAATTGTGTCTTCCCTGCTGGCGCTGCCTCGGTCCCTGACTCCCTGCAGCATTTTTGTCTTCACCCGTCCTGTACCCGTCGCCGTCAGTGCTGCCATTCATTCTCTCACAGGCAGCCTAGTTCCCGCTCCCCTTTGCCGCGTCCACTCCTCCGGCTCTCTCTGATGCACTTCCTGTTTAACAGGAAGTGCATCAGAGAGAGCCGGAGGACGCGGCAAAGGGGAGCGGGAACTAGGCTGCCTGTGAGAGAATGAATGGCAGTGCTGACGGCGACGGGTACAGGACGGGTGAAGACAAAAATGCTGCGGGGAGTCAGGGACCGAGGCAGCACCGGCGGGGAAGACCGAGGCAGCATGCTGGCTGGTGGCAGGGAGACAGGGAGAGACAGTCACAGGAGCACTGTTGGGGTGATGGGGTAATGCTAGGTAGAGGTGAGCGAGAGAGGTGGGGAATGTTGGTGGGGGGAGATGCATGGGGGAGAGAGAGGGAGAAATAATGCTGGATGTGGAGGAGGAGGGAGGGACAGCAAGAGAAAAGGGGAAATGTTGGAACATGGAACTGGGAGGGAGGGAGACAGAGAGATGCTGTATGGGGATGGGAGGGATGCTAAAAGGGGAAGGAAGAGAACGAAAGAGATAGATGTTGGGCCCAGGGTGCAAGGAAGGGAGATACTGAGAGTGATGTGGGCAGTGGGAGAGAAGAAGGAGGGAAGAGAGGTTGTACATGGGGATGGATGAGAGGGAGGGATAGATATACACTAGAGGGGAAAGAGAAAAAGAGGGAGATTGTGGATCCAGGGACAGAAGGGAGTGAGGGAGAAATGCTGGACAATTGGAGGGAGGGAAGAGAGCGAGGAAGAAATGCTGGACCACAGGGAAGGGGGGGCTGGAAGATACTGGGGTGTGGGTGTGTGTGTGGAAGGGACAGGGAGATATTAGGCTACAAGGGGAGAAAGGGAGCAGGCGTGCTGGGCTAGAAGGTTGGAGGGAGGAAGATGCTGCAAATGGTGGAACTATTTGGGAGAGGCCAAAGGGGAGGTGGGAAGGAAACAAATGAGAGGATGATAGTGATGGGGGGGGGGGCAGAAATGTGGTAATGGAGAGTTGATTAAAGATGAAAGGAAATGGAAGGTTGGAGGAAGGACTGAGAAGAGGAATGGGGCAGCTAGTGGGTGAGAGAAGGAAATGGAATTTGATAGCGAAACAGCTAGAAAAGAAATAATGTGTCAAAGGTAGGTGTAGTGAAGGAATGGAATAAGACAGGACAGAAGAGAAAATACAAATGGACAGCAAGCAGTTGAAGGAGAATTAGCAGAAAGACAGGAAAAGAGGAAACTGGAACCAGCATGATGGAACAGTAAAATGTCCAGACAACAAAGGTACAAAAAAGTATTTTATTTTGAATCTATTAAATGGAATATCAAATGGAAAGAAGACACTGCATAAAACAGAAGACACTGGGACCAAAGCGAATAGAAAAACTAAATGATCAGACAACAAAGGTAGAAAAAAGTATTTTATTCAGAATTTATTAATTGGAATATGTCAGCTTTTTGAAATGTGTATCTGTGAAAATTTGCATGTAAGTTTCAATTTTTCTGGTATTGCTGCATGCTGAGTCTGACTTCTTTAGTTAACTTTCCAGTTCAGTATTTTGCCTTCATATTTTTTGCTTTCTAGTTCCTTGTGTCATGTCTGTTGTGTCATGTGTTTTTCACGAGGTAGTGTATTGGTGTTTTAGAGCCTGGTGTAATTACAGTTCTGCCTTTTCACGCATAAGGTTGCAGCTCGTCCTGTCCTTGGAATTAGTGCTGTTATGGTTTAGTAAGGATATGAGTGTGTTTTTGCACAAGTTTGTGTATAGCGTTTTGCAGTGGAGAGATTGTGTGTTGGCCTTACTGAGGTGGCACCAAAACATCAGAAAGGGTGTAGAGCCTAAATCATGACACTACCTCTTGAAGGATCTACATATAGAGCTTATGCATTTCTAAGGTCAACACTGGTATGGTATGGGAAAGGGGGTGGGGAAATACTACTGGAGAGGAAGAGGGAGTGCTGGGTAAGGAGGAAGGAAGGAAGGAAGGAAGGGAGAAAGAGCTGGCTTGATATCTCATACATATTCATTATGGTTATTCCCAAAAAAAGCCAGCTTTTTCCCTTCCTTCCTTCCTTCCTCCCCATCCTTTGCCCCCCCCAAATGAAACAGTCAAACTACGCCTATGATCAGAGGGAAGGCTGTGGGGCCAACTTGAGCAGTGTGTATTAGTTGCTGCTCGCTGTTGGTGAAAATCTGCTACTTAAAAGGTATGCAGGGGAGGGGGGATGTTTGAGAGACCATATGGCATTTAGGCGAGAGAGGGAGAAACCACATCACTTGTGAGACAAGGCAAAGTTCTGCCCACCCATCTGGGGCCCAGGCCCACCCAAAATTGGGTGTCTGGCTACGTCCATAAATTAAGCAGCTGAGCAGTCTGTTAAACTCACCAAACTTGAAATAAAAATCCAAGATCACCGAATGATAAATTAAATTAGGGGGTCTTTTACTAAGCCACAGTAGCGTTTTTTTTAAGCTCATGGTAGAAATCAGCTGGTGGCCAATGGCAAGGAATCCAGTGGAGTGGAGGAGTGGCCTAGTGGTTGGAGAACCAGTCTTGACCTCTAGAGGTGGCTGGTTCAAATCTCACGTCATAGCACTTTTAAGTTAAGTAAAGGATTTTGATAAAGTATCGAATAACATTTTTAGGGGTGGGCATCGATTAAGAATTTTAATCGCAACTAATTGCATGATTAAACATTTTAATTGCACGATTAATCATGGCATGCATTTTGGACACATGCTTTTCAATTTTTGTTTAATGTTGACCCAAACATCCTTTTGAACAAATGCTCAGCATGGCTGATTATCCTTTTCAACATGCTTTTTAATTAGGGGTAGGCAACAATTAAAAATTTTTATTAAAATTAATCGTGGTATTAAAATTTTTAACCACATGATTAGTCAAACCTCTGGACTGGATAGCATAGTACTGGTAAATTCTCACTGCATGGAAACCTGCTGGATATAATGAAAAGTTACATACACACACTTCCTTCCCACTGCACATTGCTCTCCCTCTCCTTCATACAGGTACTTACCTTTATCCTTTCCTGCTGCATCCTTCCCCTTCAGCTCCCCTTCTGCTGCTAAACCTGTTACATCTGTCACACAGACATCAATTTCTCTCCTCTTCTACTGCTAAACCCCCCCCCCCAGTACACAAGTCCAGCACAGTGGTGTAGCTACGTGGGGCCAGGGTGGGCCTGGGCCCCCGTAGATTTGGCCCTGGACCTCCCTGCCGACGACCCTCTCGACCCCCCCCTCACGCCGTCGCCTGCCTTTGCTGGTGGGAGACCCTAACCCCCGCCAGCCGAGGTCCTCTTCTTCCCACAAAAGGTTTCCTTCTGTTTCTGACATCCTGCACGTACGTTGGGGTTGGGGTCCCCCGCCAGCAAAGGTAGGCAACAGTGGGTTGGTGGTGGGAGGGGGGGTCGAGAGGGTTGTCGTCAAGGGGGGGCAAAGTTGGTGGCGGTGGGGTCGGCAATGGCGGGGGGTGGCTGTCAGCGATGGCGGGGGGGGGTCGGCGGCGCCTGGGAGGGCTAAAATGTGCCCCTCACCTTGGGCTCTGGACCCCCTCCCGCCGAAGTCTGGCTACGCCCCTAGTCCAGCATCCCTCCCCTCCACATTTACCTTAACATTTATCTGGCTCTTCATAGTGTCTCTGGCAGTGAATCCCACATGCTACTTGCAACTGACACCAATGTCTTCCCTCTGTTATGTTATGCCAACGTGAAATAGGATAGGCAGGGGAGAGAAAGCAATGCTGGCCAACACACAGGAGTTAAATATTTTGATCATGATGGAAAAAATGTAATTGTAGTTAAATTTTTTAAAATTAATTGCATTAATAGTGCACTAAGGGGCCCTTTTATTAAGCCGCATAAGCATCTACGTGCACCCGTGCCAAAATGGAGTTACCGCCCGGCTACCACGTAGCTCTTGTGGTAATTTCATTTTTGGCGCACGTCTGATACGTGTCCGAAAAACAATTTTTATTTTCAGATGCACATATCGGACTGCCAACCAAGTGGTTACCGTGTGAGACTTTACCGCTAGGTCAACGGCTGGCGGTAAGGTCGCAGACCCAAAATGGACGCGCAGCAATTTTAATTTTGCTGAGCGTCCATTTTCGGCAGAAAGTTTTCAAAAGGCATTTTGCGCAGGTGCGCTGAAAACATGATTCTGCACGTGCCCAAAACACGTGTCTACACTACTGCAGGCCGTTTTTCAGCACGCCTTTGTAAAAGGGTCTCTAAATGCCCACCCCTAATATTTTTGCATTAAGGGAGGTTTTTTTTTCAGTCTGTGGTGACAGTGAGAACTCCATTAATGCTTAAGCAGTGTTGTTTTGTAAGCTGGAGTCTGTTGAGGCTTGTTCCTCCCGTTTTGCATATGATGTACGTATAAAGATTTGAGTATACTCACCTGAATGGGGAATTAGATTATAGTTTGCTGATATGAAAAAGTTTAAATCCTCTACATAAATCCAGTGGCGTACTAAGGGGGGGGGCGGTGGGGGCGGTCCGCCCCGGGTGCACGCCGCTGGGGGGGTGCCGCGTGTCTGTCGGCAACTCTCGTTCTCTGCTCCCTCTGGCCCCGGAACGGGTTATTTCCTGTAACGGGGCAGAGGGAGCAAGGAACAAGCGTTGCTGACAGACGCGCGCCGCCACCCCCCCCCCCCCCCAGCAGGTAAAGATGCACCGGGGGGTGTCGTTTCGCTGGGGGGAGCTGCCCCTTTCTCGTCCCCTGTCCCGCCCCTTCCACGCCCTCACCTCCCCCCTGTCATCTCTCCTCCCCTTCCCTTACTCTGCTATCCCAATCCCTGGTGGTCTAGAGGTACCTCTTCGGGGCAGGAAATCCGCCCCGGGTGTCAGCCCCCCTAGGAACGCCACTGCATAAATCCCTGCTTTCTTAACCATTAGTGCCCAGTGTTCCCATATTTGTTCCCACCATGGACTCATGGGCAAACTCTTTTCAACTGAAACTGAACACTGAAAAAACACACTGCCTCATCCTCTCGCCTCAACACAATATGTACAAACCCACAACCTTAATCACCCCAGACCACACCCTCCCTATCTCAGACAGTCTGAAAATACTTGGCGTTACAATCGACCGCAACCTCACACTCGAGAGCCAAGTGAACTCCACAACAAAGAAAATGTTCCACTCAATGTGGAAACTTAAACGCGGAAAACCTCTCTTCCCGAGGGAAATATTTTGCAACCTAATACAATCAATGGTAATAAGCCACGCAGACTACTGCAACGGAATCTATGCGGGATGCAAAGAACAACTCACAAAGAAACTCCAGACCGCTCAGAACACAGGCTGATATTTGGTAAATCGCGCTTCGAAAGTGCCAAACCCCTCCGAGAAAAACTGCACTGGCTCCCAATCAAAGAACGTATTACCTTCAAAATCTGCACCCTGGTCCACAAAATTATCTACAGCCAAGTCCCAGGATACATGACAAACCTGATAGACCTACCAATGAGAAACATAACCAGATCATCTCAAACATACCTAAACCTCCAATACCCAAACTGCAAAAGACTTAAATACAAAGCAACCTATGCATCCAGCTTCTCCTTTATAAGCACACAACTATGGAACGCATTGCCAAAAGCTGTGAAAACAACCTACGACCACCTAAACTTCAGGAAATCACTAAAAACCAACCTATTCAAAAAGGCATACCCCACCGACCCAACATAAACACCTACACTCTGCAACACAGCAAAACCAAAGCTCGTAATGGACACTTTATAACCTTTCCTCTCCTTGATCCCCTTTGTACCTAAAACACATGCACCTCTAATCGACCACATCACCACCTCGTATTTGTTTCTCTACCGGACTTGGCGAATGCCTTTCCGGTACCATGTAAGCCACATTGAGCCTGCAAATAGGTGGGAAAATGTGGGATACAAATGTAACAAATAAATAAAATAAATAAACATTGGGCACTAATGGGTTAACATGTATGTTTTGTACATATTTGTGTCTACACACGTACATTCTTAGTGGAACGAAGGACTCCTCCTGAGGCAGCACAAACACGTTCAGGCTTTCATTTCTTTTAACAAAAACATCAGAAGGGGTTAGAAAGGATGCAGTTTGGAAATACAATGGCATGAATGGCACTAGAGGTAAGATGGTTTTGAAGTGTAAGACACAGCCAGCCAAGGCCACGTTATCCTTCCTCCATCTTCTCGTGCATAACAATGGTTATAGAACTCCTTCCCAAGTATTTTATCATCATCACTCTTATTTATTTCTATTCATCGCTCTTAACTGTTATAAAGGAAGAAGTAGCTCGGAAATCCTCAGACTAACAAGAAATCATTTAGGACATGATTCAATAAATGACACCCAAAGTTAAGCGTCGGGATGATCCTCGCTAAGCTAGTATTCTGTAAAAGATGCTCCGCACAAGCCTAGAGCACATTGTGGGGAGAATTCGGTAAATGGCACTGAAAAATCGGTACACAACCTAATGGGATAACAAACTTCAATAGAAGAATATACCGAAAATAAAAAAAATGTTGTTTATTTTTGGTATATTCTTCTATTGAAGTTTATAATTACAAAGCAGCTACACATCCACTTTTCTTGAATATAATATTTTAAACAGCTGAAACTTCAAGTCTCCTAATAGGGGAATTTACAATACAATATCTACCTTCTATCCAGGGGTGTGCTGGTAAATTTTTAACAACGGGCTCTCTCTCTGGGCATAGCCGGCCCTGAAAGTTTGGGGGTGGGGTGTGGGAATACATGCCTCTCTCTCTTCTCCCTTGTGCGGGCACGCTAGGCATACCTTTGCCAAGCCCCACCAGCCAATAAAGGGACTGCCACCGTTCTCTGCTGCTTGTTTCTGGCTCTGAGCAACCTGATGGAACCTTCTTGCACTTGCATGAAAAGTCCCAGCCTGATGATCAGAGTCAGAAACAAGGAGCAGAGAGCAGCAGCAGTCTATTTACTTGGCTGGTGGGGCCAGCATCACTGTCAGCAAAGTAAAAGAGAATTCAGGAGGGAGCCCAAGCCCACATTTTGGGAGTCAGTTGTTAAAGTAGCCATGGGGAGGCCTACTTTAACAACTGGCTCCCAAAATTCTTAAAAACTTAACAAACGGCTCTCGCGAGCCCGTGAGAGCCCGCTCCAGCACACCACTGCTTCTATCACAATGGGAGTCAGTTTCTTATCATTTTTTCCTTAGAGAAAAAAAAAAAGCAGTGCAAAAAATCTACTTTGGAGAAAAAGGATTGGCTCGAAAAAAATCCTCTCAACTTCAAAACAAAACAGAATGAATGTGTATGCTTTATTTTACTCTGTAAGGGGGTTCTACTACTAAAACCCGGAATTGCTGAAAACGGCAGGGCCTGCCAAAATGTAACCACGCACAGATTCAAAAAAGCCAGCGCTTATCTTATCTTAGAAGAAGAAACATCTACTGAAAAATCTGGGTTGAGAGCCCTTTGTAGAAAAATAGTTAGAGCCAATTACCACGCCCAAAGGTGGGTGCTGGTATTCACGCCAGCTGAAACCTGATGTAAATGCCAGTGCCCAACTGATATTTCTCAAAACAAATCCCTCAGTCTATGGTACCATGAGAAACTCAAAAACAAAAAAACCAAGACTCGTTATCTGCTTATAATCCTGGCTAATTGCAATACAGATCCAAAAGTCTCCTTTTGTGTACAAAAGAATAATATTAATTGCTTTTATATATATATATATGTGTGTGTGTGTGTGTGTGTGTGATAAAGAGAGCCCTCAGCAAAAACCACTTTTTTTAAGGCGATACATTTCTTTGCCAAGTGGTATAGCACTTCTTTCATCAGGTCTCTCTTAGTTTTCTGTATGTGCTATTGCCTAACACCTTAGTGCTCTATTCAAAATTAAATCAAAACGTGAAATCTGAATCAAAATATGTTGTCTTATCGCTTCACAACTGATTGGCCTCCCCTTGACACATCCTTCTCACAAATCTCCACATTTTGGACGTCTTCAACTGCCGTCACAGGGACGGAGGCATATCGAAGGACGTCCTCAACTGCCGTTGCAGGCACGGAGGCATAGCGAAGGAGGTCCTTCACCCATACTCTAAAAAAAAAAAGATGAAAGTTTTTAAAGTTGTTTTTTTTCGGGGTGGGAGGTGGTTAGTGACCACTGCATGCCTTTTTCTATTCAGTTAGTGCATCAGTTAGTCCACTACAGTGCCCTCTAGGGTGCCCGGTTGGTGTCCTGGCATGTCAGGGGACCAGTTCACTACGAATGCTGGCTCCTCCCACGACCAAATGACTTGGCTTTGGTCGTTTTTGAGATAGGCGTCCTCGGTTTCCATTATTGCCGAAAACTGGGGATGACCATCTCCAAGGTCGACCTAAATGTTGAGATTTGGGCATCCCCAACCATATTATCGAAACGAAAGATGGACGTCCATCTTGTTTCAATAATACGGGTTGCCTCGCCCCTTTACAGGGCCGTCCTGCGAGGACGCCCTCATGACAACTTGGGTGCCCCGTTCGATTATGCCCCTCCACGTTACTACATCAAGTACTTATCTGATTGTTATGGTATAAGCCAATCATCAGAATTAAATGTGTAGCATGATGTTGTGTTGGATCAGATACATATATATACACCAATATATTTGTGCAGCTTTTAAAAATACACTGCAGCAGAACTGGCTTTCATTCCAAAAGCCCTCTTCCCTCTCCCTTTGGGGAATATTTAAAAGATAAAGGTACTGCTGCAGTTGCAGGGACCTCACCTTGCCTTTTCTCATTCCTTAAACAAAAGACTTAAGACTGCTTTAAAGTTTTAAATTGACTCTATTCCTCTGATCAACACAACAAAGATTGGACCTAACCAGAGGAGGCAAGGAGACAGGCAGGGAAAGGTGTGAAATCCAACTTAAAGACAAAGGGCACCTGCTGGCTGCCCCAGACAAATCTTATCTATCACAGAGAATCAAGCAGGAAGCCCTGTACATCAAAAGACCATTTGCCAGCAAAATCCAGACAGCAAGTCTCGTGATGTCATAAGACATGAGACCAAGACTCAGGGGTCGTGTGCAAACATGAGACCAGGACTCAGGGGTCGTGTGCAAAAAACCAGGAAGCCAGCAACCAGATGCACATGGCCTGCTTCCCTGCAAAATAAGAGTATAAAAGGACAAGCGTTTTCCCCAAGAAGCGGACTCTCTCTTCTCTCTTCAAGACTCTCCCTCCAGGAGATTCTCTCTTCAGCACCAATCCAGATGCCTTGCTCCTGATCTGCAGTCCACCTGCCTCATGGCTCTTCAATGGACCACAAAATGCTTTGCAACAGACTGCTTTGTAAGTTATAACTTTTGATCTAGACCTGCTACTCTACCTTGCCTTACTTAAGCACAGATTATCTGTAAAGATCTCTTAAAACCTACCTCTCGTGTGCAATTGTATATTAAATCAACCTTTTTTGAAGCTAAAAATACGATCTCTTTGTGTTCTGAGTATATGGTATCTTTTATATATACTTAATTTATTTAATCTTTTGCAATTATCACCTTTGGTGATTGGTGGAGAAATATCCTAAAACTTATAAATACAGCACCTGCTCTTAAATTATAAACAGTAGCGAGTGCTCTAGAGCTCTTTCCCCCAAAATAAATCATTTCTTGTAACATGATGAAGAGGTCAAATAGCACTGATATCCAAGAACAACTGGTCTTGCCAAAGCTTGAAACAATATAAGGCTTTGAAAAGCAAATAATGGAGCGCAAAATGTTCCAAACAAAATGTCCCAAATTAAATGTTTGAACAATCCTCATATCAAATGCAATGATCAAAATCCAATTACGCAAAACACAGAGTCTTGCACTCTACATGAGATAGAACATAGATCCTTCATGCAAATACTTTCACCATAAACCAAAGTTTCAAAACAGCCCTACATTTTTTAAAGGAAGGTTACTACTTACTACTACTACTACTACTACTTAACATTTCTAGAGCGCTACTAGGGTTACGCAGCGCTGTACAATTTAACAAAGAGAGACAGTCCCTGCTCAAAGAGCTTACAATCTAATAGATAAGAGTGAGACAAATATAGGACAATCAAGCCATTGTGACATCACTGATGAGGTTGGCTCTTAGGCATTGGTGGAATGAAGCATTATGACATCACAATGTCAGCTCTGGTTAAATCACTGCTATATGTAATACTACTACTACTACTTAACATTTCTAAAGCGCTACTAGGGTTACGCAGCGCTGTACAATTTAACATGGAAGGACAGTCCCTGCTCAAAGGAGCTTACAATCTAAAAGACAAATGTACAGTCAATCTGATAGGTCAGACAGATTGGGGCAGCCTATATGTTCGAAAGGTTAGGTTCCGAAAGCAGCATTGAAGAGGTGAGCTTTAAGCAAGGATTTGAAGATGGGTAGGGAGGGGGCTTGGCGTAGGGGTTCAGGAAGATTGTTCCAGGCATAGGGTGAGGTGAGGCAAGGCAAAATGGGCAGAGCCTGGAGTTGGCAGTGGTGGAGAAGGGTACTGAGAGGAGGGATTTGTCATGTGAGCAGAGGTTACGGGCAGGAACGTAGGGGAAGATGAGGGTAGAGAGGTAGTAAGGAGCAGCAGACTGAGTGCATTTGTAAGTAAGTAAGGTTGTAATTCAAAATCCACTGGAAGCCTATTCCACAATCAATATAGGGGCCACACAGCAGAAGGCTGAAGAACAAGAAGCTTCTAAATTAAGTCTAATAGGAGAAGGTACCAAAACAAAAGTTAATATTTAAAGAACAAAGTGAACAAGATGGAGCATATGGGATAAAATAATCTAAAAGATACGAAGGCAAAGCTGAATAGAAAGCCTTGTGTGTCAAAAGCAAAAATTTAAATTGTATTTTGAAAGAAATTGGTAACCATTGTTGAGGAAATAAAAGAGGGGTGTGATGGTTGGGGTTTTTTGGGGGGGAGGGCTGCGCGAAGAAGGATCTGGACCACTGTGTTCTCAACCAATTGCAGACAGTGAATGGAATGAAACAAACTTCAGCTAGGAGAGAATTACAGTAATCTAGACGCTGCAGAATGAAAAGGTAAATTAGTGTCTTTAAGGCCCTCTCATCTAGAAAAGGTTTAAGTAATCTAAATATCTGAACTACGTGAGAAATATAAGAACTAATAGAGAGGGAGTCATCTATGAGAACTCCCAAAGACAGAACAGAGTCTGTATCCTGAAGTTGAGTTGTGCCAATACTGTGCTGAAAACGTAACCAGAATCCATGATGGGGAATCCAAAGGGCTTCTGACTTCACTAGATGTGCCTTGCAGTTCAGCAGTAAACCAGACTTAAGAAACCTCCCCTTTTCTTCTTAAGGAAACAATCCCTAATTCTGGCTTTCCCCTCTCCTTCTGTCCTCCATGTTATCCCCTTGGTTAGAAGTCTAAGGCCTTGATGGACCCTAGGGTGGGGTCCTCACTTCTCTATACTATACATCCTTCTCCTCTGAGGAAGAAGAGAGACAGAAAGACCCCTTGCTCTGAAAATAGGGTCTCAGACTTAATTTTGTGTTTTCCCATAATTACTGTGCTCAGTGGAATCTCAAGAAAACTTATACCACTGTTTCCCTCTTCCAATTTGGGAGTGCAAATTTGATTCTTCCCTTTTAAAAATCAATCAGACAAAGCCTTCTCTGCCCTACCTGTCAGATCTTGCTCATTAGACCTGTAATCTGGCTCCCAGCCAGACTAGCTTAGTCCCACTAAGCTTGAAAAAGTCTCTCTTTTGGACTTTCTGTGGCTTAAGTAATTTGAGAATCCAGTCTACACATATATTCCCAATCAATAATTCACAAAAGATTTAAAACAAATTTTCACACAAATAGAATTTAAACCAAATAAATGAGGGAAGTTCCAAAACACAAAACAAAAAACATGCAATATTCACTTCACTCACAAGATGGCAATGATGATCAATACAAATAATTCACAGACAGCAGAGAATAGCTTTTTAAGGAAATACAAGAACTAAGAAGTTGTTGTTTTTTAATAACACTTCCAAGCAACAATCATCTCTCATAAAGGTTACACCACCCACATTTTAAAAGCAGAATACCAATATAAATGAATAGAAACACACAACCCAAACTGACACGGACATACACAGAACACAACATATAATTCTGAAAAAAAGGAAGTCCATACCGACTGTTCTAACTGCAACAGATGATCATTATTTAATCATGTATTTCACAATGGGGACTCGACATTTACACTGAGCGAATTCCTGAGTAGAAAATGGGGAAAAAAATACAGCTCTTACCTTATCCAGGACAAATCTCCCAGGAGTCAAAGCTAATGATCACATCGAGGGGCACCAAATTGCTGATTAGATTTAACAGTTCAAGCAGAGTGGTTATTTAGATTTTCATTTATTCAGAAAAATGAATTGTTATCAAGAAGAGAGCTCATGAGACAGACCGCTCTGTCAGTTATCTTCTATGAACTTCTCTTGCCTTACAAAGGGAGCATACAGTTTATATAAGCAAAAACAACTTAATCTGAAGGTCAGATAACCATCAGTTCTATTCAAAGAACTCACTAGGTCAACAAGAATACAAAACAAATAGGACTCTGATTGATAGGTAGGATACAGATGGTTTTCTCAGGACTACAAAACATGTCTAATATATGATATTTTCTCAACTACTGAAACAATACTAACGTCTTGTTAAATAAACATATTATTTTGGAGCTAGGGAACTTGCCATGCTTTTCTTTAGATATTATTTTGGAGCTAGGGAACTTGTCATGCTTTTCTTTAGATATGCATCTGGTACATTAGGTCCTACTCTCCTTCCTGGGGCCTCTCAATCTTCCAAAAACAATTGGCTCATATTGATTAGACCTTCCTGGGATCAGTGTGAAAGCTGAGAGCAGCAAGTTTGTCTCAAGCTGCATAAAAGCATTTTCTACCATTTTTCAGACTAAAGATATTAACCCTAAGTTTTCCAGATCCACAGGAGCATAGGGGAAAATTCTATAAATGGCACTCAAAAATAGGCACTGGAAAAGATCAACAGTATGCATTGTTCTATAAAGATTGCGGGCCCTTATAGCATAGCACTTAATGCCAATTCCCATGCCCGATTTTGAATTCCAGACTTATGCCTCATTGTTCCATAACACTGTGCTCAACTTTTCAGAATGCCCCTGACCTGCCCGTGCTCTTCCCATTGTCACACCCCCTTTCGGGTTACACACTATAGACCCAGTTATTAGCACTGATTGTCTTGTTAATCAATTAAGTTGCACATGCAAGTTAGACAGGTGTCCAAATTTGTATGCGCAACTCAAAGTGCCATATATAGAATCCAGGGGTATGGGATTTAGGCACCCAGTGTTATAGAAGAGTGCACAGCCAGTTGCATGCACAAATCCTAAATGTTGCCAATTAACATCAACAATTGATGGCTAACAGCTCATTAGACAATTAAGTTATGTGCGCATCTTGGGAACACATCCAAATTTGAGCACCATATGTAGGGTCACGATTTCAGGGAAGGTGAGCCCTTGGGCCGCCGCTGGATACCAGCTAGCAGCAGGCAAACCACCTGGGCAGAACAGAGCACTAAGGCAGAAACCAGGCAAGATAGGGCTGGAGCTGGAGAAAAGCAGAACTGGAGCTGGAACTGAAGACAGAGACCTGTTCTTGTACTGTCAGTCTGAACTTTTGATTTCACTGTTTTAGAAACATAGAAACGTGACGGCAGATAAGGGCCAAAAGGTCTATCCAGTCTGCCCTTCCTCAGTAACCACTAACTCTTTCTTTCCTAAAGGATCCCACATGCCTGTCCCACGCTTTCTTAAACTGTGACACAGTCCACATCAGGAGGCCATTTCACACATCCACCACCCCTTCCCTGAAAGAGTATTTTCTTAGATTCCTCCTAAGCCTATTTCCTCTTAACTTCATCATATGGCCCCTCATTCCAGAGTTTTCCTTCATTTGAAAAAGGCTCACCTCCTGTACATTAACACCACTGAGGTATTTAAACGTCTCTATCATATCCCCTCTCTCCCGTCTCTCTACCAGCGTATACACGTTGAGGTCCCTAAGCCTGTCTCTATATGTTTTATGACCGAGACTGCTTACTAATTTTGTAGCCGCTCTCTGGACCAACTCCATCCTGTTTATATTCTTCTGTAGGTGTGATCTCCATAACTGAACACAGTACTCTAAATGGGGCCTCAGCAGAGACATACAAGGGCACTAACACCTCTTTTTTTCCTGCTGGTCATCCTTCTCCATATGCAGCCAAGCATTCTTCTGGCTTTGACCGTCGCTTTTTCTATCTGTTTAGAGACCTTAAGGTCATTAGACACAATCACCCTAAGTCCCGCTCTTCTTCCGTACACAGAAGCACTTCATCTCCTATAATGTACCGTTCCCCTGGATTCTTATAACCCAAGTACATGACCCTGCATTTCTTAGCATTAAATCTTAGTTGCCAATTATTGGACCATTCTTGAAATGTTGTCAAATCCTTCCTCGTGCTATCCACACCCTCCGGGGATCCACCTATTAGAGAGTTTGGTATCATCCGCAAGGAGACAAACCTTACCAGACAGCCCTTCCGCAATGCCACTCACAAAGATGTTACAGAGAGCCGGCCCGAGGACCGACCCTGCGGTACACCACCGATAACATCCCTTTCCTCACAGCAAGCTCCATTTACCACTACCTTCTGTCTCCTTCCATTTAACTAATTTTTAACCCAGTCAGTCTCTTTAGGTCCCATACCAAGGGCACTCAGTTTATTTATCAGTCGCCTGTGTACAATCGTGTCAAAGGCTTTGCTAAAATCCAAGTACACCACATCTAGCATACCTCCGTTTGGTCATCCAGTTAAAGAAATCAATCAGATTTATCTGATATGACCTACCTCTAGTGAAAAACTACCAAAGCAAATGGGGAAAATATGACTCAAAAAATTAGATGAGAAAGATATATAAATTCCATTACATATCAATTCCCAACTAAAACATGGTAACACATAAATCTTTCAGTGTTACAAATATTTTTCATTCAATCCATTTAAACAATGCATAACCCCTATATATGAATGTATAGGGACATGCTCATATGTTTTCAGAGGACAATTACAGATTCAAGGATCTTCAAAATTGTCCAAGCATATAATCATAGCATAATTTTGTTAATGTTAAGAAATGCCTCCTGGTGCCATATATTTTGTGTATAAACCAATGTGTTAAGACACACTTTCACTTAACTTAAAGACTGAAAACGGGTCCCAACATAGTCCATGTTTCACCGGAGCTGTATCAAGACACCCGCTGACTGGTCTTTAAAAACTTGTAAGGAAAGGCGTCCCTGACTGTTACTGCTTTCAACTAAATTGCAGAGGCTGTAATTTCTAAATTGCAGCTTAACTATGGGGGGAGCAACTAGGACCCTGATTTCAATTGAGGAGGGTACAAAATTAAACTTCTGCCTAGGGCATCTAATACCTTTGCATCGGCACTGCATGTAATAGCATAACTTCTGTTAAATTGTACCAATCTGATCACATCAGCCATATAAGTTATGTTGCCGAAAAAGACCAGTACTTCCCTCGCCCTTAATTGTCTTGTCTGTCTGTATTTTTAGATTGTAAGCTCTATTGAGCAGGGACTGTCTCTCTGTGTCAGGTGTTCAGTGCTGGGTGCATCTGGTAGCGCTATACAAATGCTAATAATAATAATAATATGATTAGGTTCAGGTCATTATTAGTAGGGCAATGCTGAAAAGCCTGTTCTTCAATTCCACCCTTGTTTAACATAGGACTGAAATATTTGCTTATTATATTTTTCTAAATTTGGCAAAATATCTTATTACTGTAAAATTTCCAGAGTTCCAAGTTTGTGTGAATGAAGCCTTCAGAATCAAATTACTGTACTTCAGCATTTAAAACAGATGATAAATATTTTACTTCCAATCTACAGAAAGTAATTATAACCTGTAGATTTAGTATGAAGTGATCTGAAAGCCTTCACAGTACTACATGCTTATATTTTCTGAGACTAAGTGCCATTCACAGAAAAGGAATCTATTGTACCAAGATTTCTGCCTTGGAAAAAAAGCATGCATTTAGCATAATTAGACTTGAAGAGTCTACATTACATCTTCCTTGTTGACTTAATACTTGCATTCACCTCTGCGGAGGAAGAATGCTCCCCGTCTGTCTTTGTGTTATTGAACTATACTCTTTCTGAAAAAGAAAAATGGATCCTCTCTAACAGGCAACTGAAGTATGAATATTCAACCAATTGTGCCCAAAATACATATTTTTCAATAACGTTCCAAGGTTCCATCATAAGTACATAAGTACATAAGTAGTGCCATACTGGGAAAGACCAAAGGTCCATCTAGCCCAGCATCCTGTCACCGACAGTGGCCAATCCAGGTCAAGGGCACCTGGCACGCTCCCCAAACGTAAAAACATTCCAGACAAGTTATACCTAAAAATGAGGAATTTTTCCAGTCCATTTAATAGCGGTCTATGGACTTGTCCTTTAGGAATCTATCTAACCCCTTTTTAAACTCCGTCAAGCTAACCGCCCGTACCACGTTCTCCGGCAATGAATTCCAGAGTCTAATTACACGTTGGGTGAAGAAAAATTTCTCTCCGATTCGTTTTAAATTTACCACACTGTAGCTTCAACTCATGCCCTCTAGTCCTAGTATTTTTGGATAGCGTGAACAGTCGCTTCACATCCACCCGATCCATTCCACTCATTATTTTATACACTTCTATCATATCTCCCCTCAGCCGTCTCTTCTCCAAGCTGAAAAGCCCTAGCCTTCTCAGCCTCTCTTCATAGGAAAGTCGTCCCATCCCCACTATCATTTTCGTCGCCCTTCGCTGTACCTTTTCCAATTCTACTATATCTTTTTTGAGATACGGAGACCAGTACTGAACACAATACTCCAGGTGCGGTCGCACCATGGAGCGATACAACGGCATTATAACATCCGCACACCTGGACTCCATACCCTTCTTAATAACACCCAACATTCTATTCGCTTTCCTAGCCGCAGCAGCACACTGAGCAGAAGGTTTCAGCGTATCATCGACGACGACACCCAGATCCCTTTCTTGATCCGTAACTCCTAACGCGGAACCTTGCAAGACGTAGCTATAATTCGGGTTCCTCTTACCCACATGCATCACTTTGCACTGTCAACATTGAACTTCATCTGCCACTTGCACGCCCATTCTCCCAGTCTCGCAAGGTCCTCCTGTAATCGTTCACATTCCTCCTGCGACTTGACGACCCTGAATAATTTTGTGTCATCGGCGAATTTAATTACCTCACTAGTTATTCCCATCTCTAGGTCATTTATAAATACATTAAAAAGCAACGGACCCAGCACAGACCCCTGCGGGACCCCACTAACTACCCTCCTCCACTGAGAATACTGGCCACGCAATCCTACTCTCTGCTTCCTATCTTTCAACCAGTTCTTAATCCATAATAATACCCTACCTCCGATTCCATGACTCTGCAATTTCTTCAGGAGTCTTTCGTGCGGCACTTTGTCAAACGCCTTCTGAAAATCCAGATATACAATATCAACCGGCTCCCCATTGTCCACATGTTTGCTTACCCCCTCAAAAAATGCATTAGATTGGTGAGGCAAGACTTCCCTTCACTAAATCCGTGCTGACTTTGTCTCATCAGTCCATGTTTTGTATATGCTCTGCAATTTTATTCTTAATAATAGCCTCCACCATCTTGCCCGGCACCGACGTCGACTCACCGGTCTATAATTTCCCGGATCTCCTCTGGAACCTTTCTTAAAAATCGGAGTAACATTGGCTACCCTCCATGTCTTCCGGTATTACACTCGATTTTAGGGACAGATTGCCATATTTCTAACAGTAGCTCCGCAAGTTCATTTTTTAGTTCTATTAATACTCTGGGATGAATACCATCAGGTCCGGTGATGTACTACTCTTCAGCTTGCTGAACTGACCCATACATCCTCCAAGGTTACAGAGAATTTGTTTAGTTTCTCCGACTCCCCCGCTTCAAATATTCTTTACCGGCACCGGTGGTCCCCCCCAAATCCTCCTCGGTGAAGACCGAAGCAAAGAATTCATTTAATTTCTCCGCTACGGCTTTGTCCTCCTTGATCGCCCCTTTAACACCATTTTCGTCCAGCGGCCCAACCGACTCTTTGGCTGGTTTCCTGCTTTTAATGTATCTAAAAAAATTTTTACTATGTATTTTTGCTTCCAACGCTAATTTCTTCTCAAAGTCCTTTTTTGCCCTCCTTATCTCCGCTTTGCATTTGGCTTGGCATTCCTTATGATCTATCCTGTTACTTTCAGTTGGTTCTCTTCCTCCACTTTCTGAAGGATTGTTTTTTGGCTCTAATGATTTCCTTTATCTTACTGTTTAGCCACGCCGGCTGACGTTTAGTCTTTTTTCCCTTTTTCTAATACGTGGAATATATTTGTCCTGAACCTCCAGGATGGTGTTTTTAACAGCATCCACGCCTGATGCAAGTTTTTTACTCTGCGAGCTGCTCCTTTCAGTCTTTTTTTCACCATTTTTCTCATTTTGTCGTAATCACCTTTTCTATAGTTAAACGCTAGCGTACTTGATTTCCTAGTTTCACTTCCTTCAATGCCAATATCAAAACCGATCATATTATGATCACTGTTATCAAGCGGCCCTCGTATCGTTACCCCCTGCACTAGATCATGAGCACCACTAAGGACTAAGTCTAGTATTTTCCTTCTCTTGTCGGCTCCTGAACTAGCTGTTCCATGAAGCTGTCCTTGATTTCATCAAGAAATCTTATGTCCCTTGCGTGTACAGATGTTACATTACCCCAGTCTATATGCGGGTAATTGAAATCCCCCATTATTATAGAATGAAAGTCTGGTTCCCACTTATGAAATGCTGAAGGGTCTTCCATGCCTTGTAATGATGGTGCATGCTACCTTTGCTCATTAATAAAATAACATGCACACAGGGCCGTCCTACTAGCTCAGTGGCGTGGTGGAGAGACCAAGGAGGGTTTATGACAGAAGACAGCATGAGTCTATCTGGCCCATTCTGTGGGCCCCTAATTTAAGTATCACTGTTGTGGGATGACTTTTACTTCCTTTCCCCAGATCTGTGGATTCTGCAGTATCCTCAGCTCCATCCAGCTCACAGAGAGGAAGTCGAGAATCAAAGCTAGGTCTCTCCCAAGGAGGTTTTATGACAGAACACAGCATGACATCAAAACGTTGAAGCCGTCTCCCTCGTGAGCCCGCCATATTGTGTGACCCCCAAACATTCACAGACGCTGTTGAAAACAACAGAAAACTTGTGAGTTTTACGACTACCTACGTATGTGCGTATTTTTTGACAGCTTTATTTGTTTGAAAGCTTCCCATATGTAACCCAAGGCTTTTTTTTTCAAGCTCGGGGGGGGGGGGGGGGGGGGGGGGGTCCTGAGGCGTGAGCTCCAGAGCGGTAGACTTGGTTTTGGAGCTGCAGGAGGCTCGATTTTTGTAGGGAGCGGCTTTAAGCTCTGACTGAGCCTTGGGGCCAAGTTGTGGGAACTCCTGCGGCTCCAAAAACAAGTTTTCCACTCCGGAATTCCTGCAACCGTGGTAGGACCACGGCTTACCCCCCAGATTCCCCCCCCCCCCCCCCAGGTTAAAAAAAACACAGGTTACATATGGGAAGCTTTCAAATAAATAAAAAAGCTGTCAAATTAAAAATAAAATTTCTTCACAGAGAGAGTGGTGGATGCTTGGAATGCCCTCCCGCGGGAGGTGGTGGAGAGGAAAACGGTAACAGAATTCAAACATGCATGGGATAAACATAAAGGAATCCTGTTCAGAAGGAATGGATCCTCAGGAGCTTAACCGAGATTGGATAGCAGAGCCAGTGGTGGGAGGCGGGACTGGAGGTTGGGAGGCAGGGATAGCGATGGGCAGACTTATACGGTCTGTGCCAGAGCCGGTGGTGGGAGGCGGGGATAGTGCTGGGCAGACTTATACGGTCTATGCCAGAGCCGGTGGTTGGGAGGCGGGACTGGAGGTTGGGAGGCAGGGATAGCGCTGGGCAGACTTATACGGTCTGTGCCAGAGCCGGTGGTGGGAGGCGGGGATAGTGCTGGGCAGACTTATACGGTCTATGCCAGAGCCGGTGGTTGGGAGGCGGGACTGGAGGTTGGGAGGCAGGGATAGCGCTGGGCAGACTTATACGGTCTGTGCCAGAGCCGGTGGTGGGAGGCGGGGATAGTGCTGGGCAGACTTATACGGTCTATGCCAGAGCCGGTGGTTGGGAGGCGGGGCTAGTGCTGGGCAGACTTATACGGTCTGTGCCCTGAAGAGCACAGGAACAAATCAAAGTAGGGTATACACAAAAGTAGCACACATGAGTTGTCTTGTTGGGCAGACTGGATGGACCGTGCAGGTCTTTTTCTGCCGTCATCTACTATGTTACATACAAGCTCATTTTCAAAGCACTTAGCCTCCCAAAGTTCCATAGAAACCTATGGAACTTAGCCTCCCAAAGTGCTTTGAAAATATGCCTCATAGTCAGTCATACATTTTGGTAAAGGGGACATATATGGAGAGGGGGGAAGGGAAAAGGGGAAATAAAGCACATGGGATAGAAGGGGGTGGAGATGAGAGGAGGGCATGCTGTTCATAGACGGGAGGGAAAGAAAAGGAAAGGGAGACAAGCTGCTCATGGATATTTGCATTTTTGGAAATATGCATCTTTTTAAATGTTTTATTTAGCACAGTATGGAAGAAAATTCATTTATGTTACTTTTACCAGTATTTTCACTGCTTATAGAATCTGGTTTTCTGGGGGAGGTCAAGGTGACTGTAAAGCGAGGTGCGATGCGATGTGACAGGGGGTAGGACTGGAGGAGATTACTCGCAGTGGGGATGGGTTAGATTCCTGCAGGGACGAGTTAGATTTCTGTCCCCGTGCAACTCTCTAGTCCAAAGTCCCTCCAAGCAAGAGGATAGTGCAGTCTCCCTCTTATCCTTGTGATGTCTAGACATTTGGGGCCACCAGTATTTTTTTTTTAATTCTCTTTTATTGTCAATCATTATATTCATGTACACAAAAAAAACCACATCCACAGGTGCTGACTGCGTGGGTACTGTGGGTGCTCGAGCACCCCCATTATTTCACCCACCGGAAGTTCGTTTCCTCCCTCCCTCCCTCTGAGTTCCAGGCCCCCTCCCTCCAAATTTTAAAAGTCATCTCGTTGGGGTTAGGGCGGCAGCAGCGGTAAAAAGCATGCAGGCTCGGCTCGGTGCTTAATTCAGTTTTCCCTTCTCTCTCTCTCAGCTCTGGCCCCGCCCTTGCGGAAACAGGAAATGAGGGCGGGGCCAGAGCTGAGAGAGAGAGAAGGGAAAACTGAATTAAGCACCAAGCCGAGCCTGCATGCTTTTTACCACTGCTGTCGCCCTAACCCCAACAAGGTAAGATAGATGACTTTTAAAATTTGGAGGGAGGGGGCCTGGAACTCGAAGGGAGGGAGGGAGGAAGGGAGGGACGACGACCCTGGAACTGGGAGGGAGGGAGGAGGGAGGGGGGACCCTGGAACTGGGAGGGGGGAACCTGGAACTCAGAGGGAGGGAGGGGGCCTGGAACTTGGAGGGGGGATGAGGGAGGGGGGACGGGGACAGGGGGAGAGGGAGGGGGATGATGGAATGCACCACCTGTAAAAAAAAAAATTTCAGCACCCCAATCATTTTGAAAAGTTGGCTCCTATGCTCACATCTGTTGCATTTTTACAATATCATATGTCTCCCCCCCCCCCCCATTGAAATCCCTTCCCCCTTCCTACCCTAACTAGGTTAACAAAGCAAAACAATAAGATCAGATATGGTGACTCAAAAGAATCCAATCACTATGCCAACACTAAACTGTCAGGCAGATATGTTCCGCCATTTCATATAAGAAGCCCATATTTTAGAGAATTACATGTTATGTCCATGCTTTTTAGCTGTAAGCTTAGCCATAAGGCAACAATAGTCCACCTTATTGAAGACTTGTTTAACTGATGGTACTGTAGCTTGCTTCCAATATTTCGCGATCACTATCCAGGCTGCTGTGTAGATATGGAATAGAAGATAGTGAAGATCCTTCTTAATGCCCGGTTGTTGTACATTCAGGAGCAAGGATCAGGCACAGGGCTTGGAAGCCCCAAAAAAACTTTCAACAATTGAGAATGAAGATCTGACCAAGAGTCTTGAATGATAGGACATGACCACCAGATGTGTCAAAAAGTACCAGTTTCCCCACATTGGCACCAACATGCTGCGACCCTGACTTAAATATTCGAGACAGCTTGTATGGTGTAAAATACCATTGGTATAGCCATTTTCCACCAGAGGGGTTGCCACAGAAAGTCTCAACAAATACTTAAATATCTTTCTCCATTTTGTGGGATCATAATTAGAAAATAACATCAATTCCCATTTATTTTGATAAATAAGCAGAGGCTGAGATCTGTACAGTAGAGCAAGATATATCCTAGAAATTCCTCCCCTGCCGGTGCCAGAACTCACTGCACTTTCCAGTTCAGCTTCTGCCAACATTAAATCTGATTTAGTCCTGCGTGTATAAAATCTTTGATTTGCATATAATGAAACAATCCATATTCCTCTTTCAGTGCTTCAAGCGTAATACATTCTCCCTTCTCCCAGATCTGACCCAGTTCCCGAAGAGATGATGCTGCCCACCTGTGGTATGTAGAGTCAGTTTTACCCGGCAAGAAAGCCAATGCATACATGATAGGAGTTGTTAAGTGATATCTCCGATCAGCAAACATATGTGATCTACATTTCACCCAGGCCTCCAACACCACACCCATCTGCCCTCCCATCTGGGGCAGGAGCCTCTGCAAAGTTGGCAAGGGGAGCCAGATAAACGCAAAGGGGCCACCAGTATTGATGTACCCTCAATTGAAGGGTATTCTTTTTACCCAAGCAACCTGAAGACTTGAAGTTGCAAGGCCTGCTTCTTTGACCTCTTGGAGACTGGAGTTTTCCCTGAGGGTACAGTGATCTGGGAGACAGCAAGAATCTTTGCAGGGTCGAAGATGGGTAGGGATTCTGAGATCGAGGTGAAGAAGACTTGCCCTGGAGTGTCATCTTACCTGGCTGGAGGTCGCTAAGGCAGGCACATTCCCAATGAGATGATAGTTTCATGGCTTGCTTCTTGCTGGAAATGTCTGCATTGAAGGCTGAGGCAGCTGGAAAATCAAGAGGCAGTGGTGAATCCATCTTGTGTAGGGTTAGCCGAGGTTGAACAGGCATTAAGCAAGACTGAGAACAGGTTGGATCTGACTCAAATATCTCTGGAGCGCCAATCAATACAAGGTTCTTGTTTCTGAAATCAAGGAAGCCCCAAAATGACCTGATGGCCAGACCTGGGGAGTACATGGAACTCTTTTGTTTCTTGATGCTGGGGGTCCACCCAAAAAGAAATAGGTAGAGTAATTGCCTCCCTCTCCTTCTCCGCACATATTCAGCAGACTGCTAAAACCTGTCATTTCTTTCTCTATAATATCACCAAAATTCGCCCTTTCCTTTCTGAGCACACTACCAGAACCCTCATCCACACTCTTATCACCTCTCACTTAGACTATTGCAACTTGCTTCTCACAGGTCTCCCACTTAGCCATCTCTCTCCTCTTCAATCTGTTCAAAATTCTGCTGCACAACTAATATTCCGCCAGTGTTGTTATGCTGATATTAGCCCTCTCCTCAAGTCACTTCACTGGCTTCCTATCCGTTTCCGCATACAGTTCAAACTCCTCTTATTGACCTATAAGGATCTGAAGGTGACGAAACAGTGTGACAAGGCGGTGGCCATAGCTAGAAGGTTGCTAGGCTGTATGGAGAGAGGTGTGACCAGCAGAAGAAAAGAGGTTTTAATGCCCCTGTATAAGTCGTTGGTGAGGCCCCACCTGGAGTATTGTGTTCAGTTTTGGAGGCCGTTCTTGCTAAGGATGTAAAAAGAATTGAAGCAGTGCAAAGAAAAGCTACAAGAATGGTATGGGATTTGCGTTACAAGATGTATGAGGAGAGACTTGCTGACCTGAACATGTATATCCTGGAGGAAAGGAGAAACAGGCGTGATATGATACAGACGTTCAAATATTTGAAAGGTATTAATCCGCAAACGAACCTTTTCTGGAAGTGCGAAAGCGGTAGAACGAGAGGACATGAAATGAGATTGAATGGGGGCAGACTCAGGAAAAATGTCAGGAAGTACTTTTTCATGGAGAGAGTGGTGGATGCTTGGAATGCCCTCCCGTGGGAGGTGGTGGAGATGAAAACAGTAACGGAATTCAAACATGCGTGAGATAAGCATAAAGGAAGCCTGTTCAGAAGGAATGGATCCTCAGAAGCTTAGCCGAGATTGGGTGGCAGAGCCGGTGGTGGGAGGCGGGGCTAGTGGTTGGGAGGCGGGGTTAGTGCTGGGCAGACTTCTACGGTCTGTGCCCTGAAAATGGCAGATTCAAATCAAGGTAAGGTATACACAAAAAGTAGCACATATGAGTTTATCTTGTTGGGCAGACTGGATGGGCCGTGCAGGTCTTTTTCTGCCGTCATCTACTATGTACTATGTAAAAGGTAAACTTCTAAAAACAGATGAAGATGTGATTCCTTGTGCCCCAATGAAAGGAGAGTTTAATTGTACATCCATTTAGTTTCAATATATCCCACCATCTTTATAACACCAGGCTTCCCAAGGCAGATTACAACATTTAAATGAACCCATCAGGAAACAGGATATCCTCACTGAAATTTGGCCAGCTGTATTGTATACAGTGTATTTATTTATTTATATTTTAGTGTAGAAAAATAAACACAAAATACAGAGTTTAAAATTGCTGTGTCTACCAGCTGTAATCATTTTTTGAGCTGTTTTAGTGATATTCAATTGTTATTTCATTATATTTATATCTCAAAATGGGAAGTTTTCAAATAAATTAAAAAGCTGTTCAGTAAGGGGAAAAAATCCTTTTCTCCTCCACCTTTTAAAGCATTGCTTATCCAATTGAAACAGCCTTAAACTTGTTACAAATGGACCAAAAACAAACAACGACAACGTGGATGCAGCAGCTCATAGGTTTGCTTGCTTTGTTTTGAGTGTACAAGAGGATAACGGTTGCACGGGAGAGTGGAAACAGAGATTAGCCTGACTTCCCTTGCTTACAGTGAATGGTACACTAGACAGGCTCACTTCCACTAAACTGTCTAGTAAACCTCCTTGGCTTGACAGCTCTGCTAAAGACACAGGGTACATTTTGAGTTTTCGTACACCCCAGGATTTCTACATGTGTGTGTGACTGTGCCAATCAGAACAATTCTGAAACTCTTCTCTGTTAATATGATTGCCATAATATTCCTATGCACCTTATCTGTTATATATATACTCTGATTCTCTATTCCCTCAATGTGATTGCAATCCTATATAATAATTCTCACCTCCAGCAGGATGTGCCTGGGACCGTGCCTGCCGGAAGTGGTCTGCTAGGCAGGCACGCACTGACCTCAGTAACATCAGTGACAGACAATTTGGCAAAGCAAAACAATCTGAATGCTGGCCATTAGGACACAGGGTTGATAGGAGAGTTTAAAAGACTGAAGGAACCGAAAGTGTTAAATGGGGGGAGGGGGGGAGTTGACTGAAAGACATGAACATTTGGGAAAGGAAAACAATCTGAATGCTAGCCATTAGGACACAGGGTAGATAGGAGAGTTTTAAAAGACTGAAGGAAACGAAAGTGTTAAACTGGAGAAGGGGGGGGGGGGGGGGAATTGTGAATGACTGAAACACATGGAAATTTGGGACAGGAAAACAATCTCAATGCTGGCCATTAGCACACAGGGTACATAGGAGAATTTTAAAAGACTGAAGGAACCAAAAGTGTTCGGGAGGGGGGGGGGGGGGGGAAGTTCTGAATGAATGAAAGAAACGAAAATTTAGGAGAGGAACACAATCTGAATGCTGGGCATTTGTACACAGGGTAGATAGGACACTTTTTTTAAAAAAATGAAGGACGTGAAAGTATTACATCTTGGGGGAGGGGTGAGGAGGAAAGCGGTGGGGTATCCGGATACTGGGCATTAGGGCCACGGGGGTACATAGACTTTTGAAAGCCTTAAGGAACCCAAAGTGTGGGAAGGAGGAGGAAAAGGAGGGGAGGGAACGGGGTGAGGGGCATTAGGAACAGGGGAGGGGGCCCTGTCACACACTCTCATTCTCACACACACACTGTCACACAGACAGTCTCACTCTGTCACACACCCGCACATTCACTCTGACTCTCTCTCTCTCAAACATACACACTCCCAGGAAAACCTTGCTAGCGCCCGTTTCATTCGTTCCAGAAACGGGCCTTTTTTACTAGTTGTATTATATTGTAAGCCACATTGAGCCTGCAAATAGGTGGGGGAATGTGGGATATAAATGCAGCAAAATAAATAAATTATTATCTCGTGCCCTGTCTGGGGCTACAAGCCCAAAACAAAAGGGGGCAGCCAAAGCCTTTCCACTGGCTGTTATAGATTGGCCTCCTTTTAATTCATTATTTTGGCAGCATACCTAAACGTTATGAAACCAGAATATAATTAGGAACATGCGCGTTCTCTAAATTTACTCCACCCACACAGTTAGGAAGTGACATCAAAGTGGTCAGAGATTTGTGACGCCTCCATTGCCGCGGTGGGACTTGCCGACGGGAAAATAAAACAGCTCTACCATCACTGGACTCCGCTTTAAGGTAGGAGACGGGAGAAAACCAAGTAAAGGAAATCAACTGAGCCTAAACCAGCGCGAGGGGTAGGAAGGGTGGACGGCGCAAGCGCGGCGAGAAGCCTGCGACAGCGTGAGGGGCGGAAGCGCGGTGAGAAGCCTGCGACAGCGTGAGGGGGCGGGTGCGCGGGGAGAGCCTGCGAGAGGGGGAGGGGCGGGGGCGCGGTGAGAGCCTGCGACAGCGTGAGGGGCGGGTGCGCGGTGAGAGCCTGCGACAGCGTGAGGGGCGGGTGCGCGGTGAGAGCCTGCGACAGCGTGAGGGGCGGGTGCGCGGTGAGAGCCTGCGACAGCGTGAGGGGCGGGTGCGCGGTGAGAAGCCTGCGACAGCGTGAGGGGCGGAAGCGCGGTGAGAAGCCTGCGACAGCGTGAGGGGCGGAAGCGGGCCGGTGAGCATGCGCGAGATTGCGACCGCGCGGAGCGGAGACGAATGAGGGGCGGAAGTGGCTGCCGGGGAAGCACATCCGGCTTGCTTGGGCATCTTCCTCCGGCTGGGAAGGTGGTCTGGTCTGTTTCCTTAATGGCGGGGAATTTCTGGCAGAGTTCGCACTAGTAAGTGTGGCGCCCCAGGGCTGGGGGAAAGAGGTTGTCTTCTGCTTTGTTTTCACCAGTGATGTCCCTGAAGAAAGTGTGTGTGAGGCTCCTTTTATCCTGTTTCTTTTTCAGCTCCCCCCCCCCCCCCCCCACGTAACAGATTGATGGGTGAGAACTTCCAGTCATAACTTAATCCATAGGAGCCAACTTTTCAAAATTATTGGGGGTGCTAAGCCCAATGGAAATGACCCCTCCCTGGACACATACAAGGAATTTTCTCAATATTGGGGGTGCTCAAGCACCCACAGCACCCACAGAGTCGGCTCCAATGACTTAATCCCTTCATTATTATGCTTGGGGAGGGATAACTTGATTGGAGTTCAGCAGCACCCTTAATCATTTTTAAAAGTTGCCTGTATTTTCGCTCTATCTCCCCCTCCCCCCCAACATTGGTGCCATGGCATTATGACCTTTTTGCTTCTTGCAGAGTTAGTGAGTGATTCGGGGAGGTGGGTATTGGTTTGTTTGTGTGTGTATTTTAGGGAGGGGGGGGTCTTCTCATCCTGTCACTTGCTCTGGACTGGAAACTGACGGGCATGGAGCTGAGGGGGGTGTTTTCTTTTTTTTAAATATATTTTTAAAGAACATTTAAAAATCTGATTGGAAGCAAAATGCAGACATTGAAATTAGAGTTTATTTTGTTTAGGAGATCTAACTACTGCGCTGTGCAGGTATCCCTTTCCCCACGGCCTTCTGAGGTGTGGAACTCATTTTAGTGCAAATGCGCTAGATATTATTTCGTCATCTTGCTATATAGAAATCCTTTTGTGTTTTTCCCATGCCATTTTAAATTCTGTTACTGTTTTGGTCTTCACAGTTCTTCCAATGGGAATATTTCCTGAATTTGCATTAGTGTTTACCTTCTTGTAGCTTTGTTTTATGTCTTCTAGTTCTGTAGCTTCCCTGTGTTAGAAAAAAGGGTTGTCTGTTCATTATTACCTTTTAAGTATTTAAACATCTGTATCACATCTCTCCAGTATCTGTAGGGTAAACAAATTCAGGTGTTCAGTTCTTTTCTCATGTGTCTTCTGGCGCAGACCTCATACCATTTTGGTTCCTTTCTTCTGAATGGTATTTGGGGCCCTTTTACTAAGCCACGTAGGCACCTACGCACGCCCAACGTGCACCAATTTGGAGCTACCATGTGGCTCTTGCGGTAGTTTCATTTTTGGCGCACTTACATTTTCGGCAAAAATTTTTTTAAAAAGGTCTTTTTTTTACGGGCATGCTGAAAAATGGATCTGCATGTGCCGAAAACCCATGCCTACACTACCGCAGGCCATTTTTCAGTGCACCTTAGTAAAAGGACCCCTTTATGTTCTTAGATATGGCCTGCAAAACTGGACACAGTATTCCAAGTGAAGCTCACCAACAACTTGTACAGAGACATTATCATCGCCTCCTTTGTGCTGGTTAACAGTTCACCAGTTAGTTGATTGAATTGTATATTGTGCTCTGTGTTTATTCCCAGGTCATGCCCCTTTCTGCACAGCCTTCCATCCTTTTGGCTTTTAGCCATCACCCCATCATATTGTTTTTCAACTTTGAGATCTTCAGATACTACCACAAGAACATAAGTGTTGCCATACTGGGACAGATTGTAGATCCATCAAGCCCAGTTTCCCGTTTCCAACAGTGGCCAATCCAGGTTACAAGTACCTGGCAAGATCCCAAAACAGTAAAATAGATATTATTCTGCTTATCCTGGAAATAAGCAGTGGATTTTCCCCAAGTCCATCTTAATAATGGCTTATGGACCCTTCTGTAGGAAGTTATCCAAACCCCGCTAAATCAGCCACCCCCACCACATTCCCTGGTTACGAATTCCAGAGTCCAACTACACGTTGAGTGAAGAAATATTTTTTTCTGATCTGCTTCAAATATACTACGTAATAGCCTCATTGCATGACCTCTAGTCTCTGTACTCCTGGAAAGAGTAAACAAGTGACTCAAGTCCACCCATTCCACTCCACTCATTCTATAAACCTCCATCACATTTCCCCCCAGCTGAAGAGCTCCAGCCCCTCCTCACAGGGAAGTTGTCCCATCCCACTACTATCTCCGCTGCCCATCTCTGCACTCCTTTCAATCCCCCCCCCCCTCCCCTGAGACTCAGTGGAGGAGTGGCCTAGTGGTTAGGGTGGTGGACTTTGGTCCTGGGGAACTGAGGAACTGAGTTCAATTCCCACTTCAGGCACAGGCAGCTCCTTGTGACTCTGGGCAAGTCACTTAACCCTCCATTGCCCCATGTAAGCCTTATTGAGCCTGCCATGAGTGGGAAAGCGTGGGGTACAAATGTAACAACAACAACTGCACACGGCATCTGAGGTGCAGCCGCACCATGGAGCAACACAAAGGTTTCTCTCCTGGGCAATGCACATGAGCCTCTTGCATACAGCTCCATTGGATTTCTGCACTTTTTTGCATTAAATCTTAGCAATCAAGCATTAGATCACTTCTCATGGTGGCTGCTCCCTCCAGGGTGTCTATTCTGTTGCAAATCTTTGTGTCATCAGCATAAAGGCAGACTTTTCCTTCTAACATTTCACCACTATTGCTCACAAAGTTATGGAACCGAATTTGGCCCAGGGCTGACCCTTGATGCACTTTCCTGATCCTCTTTTTTTTTTTTTTTTCTCTTCCATTGAATTCCATTTCTTACCACCTTCTGTCATCTTTCAATTTTACTAGTTTTCTCATCCAGTTAACCACCTTGAGTCCTAGCTTCAGGCTTTTATTGATGGGTCTCCTATGAGACACTATCAAAGCCTTTGATGAAATCCGAGACAGATAGAGGGCAATTAGTTAAAAAAGTCAATCACATTAGTCTGCACAATCTGCCCTTGATAAAACCATGTTGCCTCAGGTTTTGCAAACCACTATAATGTAGGTAGTCCACTATCCTTTCATTATGTAGCATTTCCCATTATTTTTCTACCCAACAAGGTAAGGCTTACCGGCCTGTGGTTTGTTACCTCTTCTCTGTTACCACATTTGTGAAGGGGGACCACATCAACTTTTCTCCAGTCCCATCGAAACCTAGCAATTGTTCCTGTACCTGTTCATTTTATTTCTTAATAATACTGTTGCTATTTAGTAAATGGTTTTCCCTTTAATTTTACTTGCTCTGTGTGTTTCTTTGCAGTGTATGTAGAAATTGTCTTGCTAAGAAGTAAATTTGAATCGGCATAGCCTAGTGGTTATTGTGCTAAGATGTGATTGGATACAGTAATACAATACTTGGAAAGCAGTATTGTATTACTGTATCCAATATCTATCATCCTATACTTTGGGGACAATCAGGCTCATTTTCGAAAGAGAAAGACATCCATCTTTCGACATAAAACGGAAGATGGACGTCCTTCTCACAGAGACATCCAAATCGGTTTTATCAAAACCCGATTTTGGACATCTCCTGCAGTCTATTGCAAGGATGTCCAAATTTCAAGGGGGCATGTCGGAGGCATAGCGAAGATGGGACTTGGGCGTGCCTAACACTTGGACGTCTTTGACCCATAATCGAAAAAAGCAAGGACGTCCCTGACGAACACTTGGACGTTTTCACCCGGATGTGTTTTTTTTACAAATAAGGCACAAAAAGGTGCCCGAAATGACCATCAGAGGGAATCGGAGATAACCTCCTCTTACTCCCCCAATGGTCACTAACCCCCTACCACCCTCAAAACAACATCTTTAAAAATATTTTGTGCATGCTAGTTGATACATTCCAAAAATAATATGCAGATTTATTGATAATAGTTATGTACAACACTTTTGCATGCATATGCCATTGTTAATCAATATAGTAATACGGAGGGGGGAAGGTAGGGGGGGAGAAACACAAGAAAAATTGATGATAGTTTCGTTGTATTAGTACAGGTTTGCAATGTTAACTGCCCGAGTTATCTTGATTGACATGGAATTGTTTTATCTCTGCATTCATCAATAAAAAATTATTAAACCTAAAAAAAAATATTTCGTGCCAACCTCAGATGTCATACTCAGGTCCATGACAGTGCATGAAGGTCCCAAGAGCAAGTGTTAGTGGGTACTGCAGTGCACTCAGGCAGACCCAGGCCCATACCCCCCCCCCCCCCACCTGTTACATTTGTGGAGGAAACAGCGAGCTCTCCAAAACCCACCACAAACCCACTGTACCCATATATAGGTGCCCCCCCTTCACCTGTAAGGGCTATGGTAGTGGTGTACAGTTGTGGGTAGTGGGCTTTGGGGGGCAGCACACAAGGTAAGGGAGCTATGTTCCTGGGAGCATTTTATGAAGTCCACTGCAGTGCCCCCTAGGGTGCCCAGTTGGTGTCCTGGCATGTCAGGGGGACCAGTGGACTACAAATGCTGGCTCCTCCCACGTCCAAGTGGCTTGCATTAGGATCTTTTTGACATGGACGTCTTTGGTTTCGAAAATCACCGAAAGTCAGAGACGTGCAAATGCAAGGACGTCCAAATTTGAGGATTTGGATGTCTCCAATGGTATTTTTGAAACTAAAGATGGACGTCCATCTTTTTTTGAAAGGGTTTCGACGTTTTGCAAATACGTCCAAATCGCAACTTGGATGTTTCTTTCGAAAATGCCCCTCAATGTCAGATGTCTTATGAACCTTCTGCTATAGTGATGATGATTACACATGATATCTTCCCAAACCCATTCTTTTATTCTATAGCCCACTGGAAACTTTGGTCCTGTTTTCTTTCGGAATACTTAGGGAGTTAACTCACCTTGAGCTTTAGAGATGAGCAATTTCTGCGTCTATCTTATATATCCAGAAAACAAAGTGGCTTCCCTTACCCACCCACTCACCCTCCCTTCTACCTCACATGACTATTTCCTTCATTCCTCATCTATCTTTTCTTTCTGTTCCCCACCGCCTTCCCTTCAGAGGTCCAGGGATCATGGTTTGGGAGCCACTGCCGTTAATGCTCTGAAATGAACACGTACCTCTCTGATGAAATGCGTTAATATCTCACCTATATTAGTGAGGTTCTTGTCTTGTACCTGGTTGTTAACTGCATTCATTTTCTAGTTTACAGTGGATTTTGGATAAACAAGATTTGTTGAAGGAACGTCAAAAGGACTTGAAATTTCTCACAGAAGAGGAGTATTGGAAATTACAGATATTTTTTACTAACGGTAAAAACTTTATTCCACAAATTTGCATTAAAAAATGGCTTTACATTTAACTTTACATCCGTTATCATCTTTGTGTTTTGTTTCTGACACTTAGTTTGATTGTTATTAGGCAAATTTTTGACATACCCATTTACACAGTTCTTGCTTGTGGTAATAGCACTGTTAAAATATTCTGTAGGTAGGTAAAACCTAGGGCCTCTTTTCCAAAACCGTGCTAACAGTTCCTGGAGCGGGAATCGCTTGCACCTTTTAGTAAAAGAAGCCCATAAGCTACAAAGATCCTATATAATAATTCTCACCTCCAACAGGATGTGCCTGAGACTGTGCCTCCCTCGGAGGTGGTCTGCTAGGCAGGCATGCACTGACGTCAGTGACAGCTGATACCAAAGCAAGGGGAGGAGTAGGGAAACACGACCCAGTCGACCCCCTTCTCGGCGAAAACCATCCCCCGCCGCCGTCCAGTACCTGTGCTGATGGGGGACCCCAACCCCCGTCAGCCGAAGTCCTGTGCTGGCCTTCGCGCCATTGCTTCTTCAGTGATCTTCGGTTCAAGCTGCTCTGCGTGCGTCTGATGTCAGATGCACGCAGAGCAACTTGGACACAAAATCATTGAAGAAGCAACGCCTTGAAGGCCAGCACAGGACTTCTGCTGACGGGGGTTGGGGTCCCCCGTCAGCACAGATACTGGGCGGGGGACGGTTTTCGCCAAGAAGGGGGGTCGACTGGGTCGCGGAAAGGGGGGGTGAAAACAGAGGGACGGCAGAGTCTGGAACAGCGAGGGAGGGAGGGTGGGAGATGGCCTTGCTAGCGCCCGTTTCCTTCCCTTTTGAAACGGGCATTTTTTACTAGTATATATATATAGAGAGAGAATGTACAGCTTTCATTTCACCCACACACAGTGGAGTTAAAAAGGGTGACGGCTATCTGTGCATTGCGTTTCTGTTGCTTTGCACTTTCTTTTGGCTCATATAATAGTGCAAGACTTGATTGAGCTTGATAGTCCTTGTGGCATGATGTGAAACTGTAGCACAGGTGGGCATTATCACTATGTTAAGGTAAAGCTTGTTTTTGGAGACAATAAACACCCACTGAATTGCACATTGTTTCAAATCAAATTTAGCATATCAAGTTTTGGCTGTGTTATTGGCACACTGCCTTGAGTACAGGAAGTCAGCTGATCACCAACCACAGAGCCCAATGCTGTGCAGTCCTAGATTGTATATCTATAAATGTTCTAAACTATTTTCTGGTCGATTATCTTACCATACCAGGCTGTATCATGGATAACTCTGTCCTGCAAGAATGAAGTGGGACTTGACCTGGCATTTGAAAAGAGAATGTAGAGATGATCCTAGTCTGAAAATGTAAACGCCTAGCAGAAAAAACACTTTCTCTGGGCCATTTTTTCCTGCAAGGCTAGAAGGAGAAAATTTGTAAAGTTTGCAAATGCTCCAGTTTTTTCTACTCTTATCCCTTGAAGGGAAAAAAAATTATGCGTTGTCTAAATTTTCCGTTGTTTTTTTTTAATCTTGTCTCCAGGGGGCCTTTTACAAAGCTGCACTAGTATTTTTAGCTCGCGGTAAACACAGAGACACCCGCTATATTCCTATGAGCATCTTGGCTTTTACTGCGAGCTAAAAACGCTACCGCAGCTTAGTAAAAGACCCTCTAGGTTAGCTGACGAGAAGCTCATTTGTCTTGCCTGCAAACTCTCTAGTGACTTTTCTGATGCTACTGAGGCAGTTCAGACCACATTCAGCCACAAACATTTGATCTGTGGTACACTGTTCTATCATGGGGGGAAAAAACCCACCAAAGGTGGAGGAACGAGGACACCACTACGAGAAATTACAAGCAGAAAACAGGAGCGTGGGGTATCTGATGGCATTTCCAACACAAAACAAAGGAGACATAAAGTACAAATTTTGTAGAAATTTTTTGTGATTAATACATTTTGGAGGCGTGACATGGTGTCCTGTTTCAGCGTTGTCGCCTTGTCAGGATTCTGTAAAAAGTGTGGTCTCAGATTTCCTATCTGTGAGAAAATACTTAGCTGTGCAGCGCAGTTCTGCTGTAGGCAGCTGTTTTAGGATGCTTGCTTTGTTTTTTATTATTATTTTTTTTTTATTTCACACGGTGTCATTAAGGCCCTTCGATACCAGATAAATGAAATGTGAGGCCACACTTTTTACAGGATCGCAGATGACAACGCCGAAACAGGACTCCGTGTCAAGTCTCCGAGGCGTATTAATCACAAAACATTTCTACACAATCTGGTCTTTACATCTCCTTGGTTTAGTGTTGAAAGTGCCGTCAGATAGCCTACTCTCCTGTTTTCTACTTTGTCCTATTGGCATGATTGTGTCCAACTGCAAAATGGCAATGAGAGGTGAAAGTGGGCTCTATTTCATGCACAGTCCCCTTGTTTTTTAAGGTGCTAACCCCAGTGGTAAGGCTCTTCAGACCACATGGGAGTATTTGTGACATAATTCACTTGACAAAGGGATTAAAAACAATGCAGTGAATTCTGCTGCCGCAGTCTCCATGCTTCATTGACTACTACTATTATTTAACATTTCTAAAGCGCTACTAGGGTTACGCAGCGCTGTACAATTTAACATAGAGGGACAGTCCCTGCTCAAAGAGCTTACAAACTAAAAGACAAGTGAGCAGTCAGTCCGATAGGGGCAGTCTAGATTTCCTGAAAGGTATAAAGGTTAGGTGCCGAATGCAGCATTGAAGAGGTGGGCTTTGAGCAAGGATTTGAAGATGGGTAGGGAGGGGGCTTGGTGTAAGGGCTCAGGAAGTTGATTCCAAGCAATCTCCAATAGTAGCAACATTCCATGTGGAAGTCGGCCCTTGCAGATCACCAATGTGGCCGCGCAGGCTTCTGCTTCTGTGAGTCTGACGTCCTGCACGTACGTGCAGGACGTCAGACTCACAGAAACAGAAGCCTGCGCAGCCTTCTACATGGAATGTTGCTAGTGGAATAGCAACATACTACTACTACTACTACTTGACATTTCTAAAGCGCTACTAGGGTTACGCAGCGCTGTACAATTTAACATAGAGGGACAGTCCCTGCTCAAAGAGCTTACAACCTAAAAGACAAGTGAGCAGTCAGTCCGATAGGGGCAGTCTAGATTTCCTGAAAGGTATAAAGGTTAGGTGCCGAATGCAGCATTGAAGAGGTGGGCTTTGAGCAAGGATTTGAAGATGGGTAGGGAGGGGGCTTGGTGTAAGGGCTCAGGAAGTTGATTCCAAGCAATCTCCAATAGTAGCAACATTCCATGTAAAAGTCGGCCCTTGCAGATCACCAATGTGGCCGCGCAGGCTTCTACATGGAATGTTGCTAGTGGAATAGCAACATACTACTACTACTACTACTTGACATTTCTAAAGCGCTACTAGGGTTACGCAGCGCTGTACAATTTAACATAGAGGGACAGTCCCTGCTCAAAGAGCTTACAACCTAAAAGACAAGTGAGCAGTCAGTCCGATAGGGGCAGTCTAGATTTCCTGAAAGGTATAAAGGTTAGGTGCCGAATGCAGCATTGAAGAGGTGGGCTTTAAGCGAAGACGGGCAGGGAGGGGGCTTGGCGTAAGGGCTCAGGAAGGTTGTTCGAGTTATAGCTGTTCACCTGAAAAACTTAATTTCTTAAATTGTTTTTACAGTTATCCAAGCTTTAGGCGAACACCTTAAATTAAGACAGCAGGTTATTGCCACAGCCACAGTCTACTTCAAGAGATTCTATGCCAGGTACACCCTTTCTTATTCAGTGTTCCGCATTTTGCGCATTTCATGCTGATGGATGTAAACTGTTCAGTTTAACTTTTTTGAACAAACATTTTAATGGGGCGAGGAATGATCTAGAAGAAATGGACTGAGAAAAGCCAGGGAGACCAGGGTTCAAATCCAGCTTTTTTTTTCACGCACACGCCTTGTTGTTATGGGCAAATTACCATAAGGCCCTTCCACTAAACTGTGGTAAAATTTGCAGTTACCGCTTCTTAACATGGGATTTTATCACACATTAGCTGCATATTTAACATGGCACCTATTAGGGGCGTTCCTTCCCACTATATTTTGTTAAAGGTCATGCATTAACATTCAAATCAATGCACAGTACCCGTTCCTGGGTAGCATGGAAGCACTTAGCACCTCCTGTTTAATAGGCGGTAAGTGTTAAGTGGTTAGTGTGTGGCAAGTGCAGCTCAGTAACTGCTACGCCCACTCTCTGCCCATGCCACACTACTGACGCAAAAGCATTTAATGTCTGGTTTACCAAGCGCTAACTGCAAAAATCCCACAAAGCCCTGGATAAACCAGGCATTAAGTGCTTCCATGGTTTAATAAAAGGGACCCTGTATCTCAGATTCCATATCATCATGCTGATCAATCCATAGACTAGTGGGTTGTGTCCATCTACCAGCAGGTGGAGATAGAGAGCAAACTTTTGCCTCCCTATATGTGGTCATGTGCTGCCGGAAACTCTCCAGTATGTTCTCTATCTCAGCAGGTGGTGGTCACACACAGCAGCAGCTCTGGCTAGGTCTCCAAGCCTAATTTTTAGGTTTTCTTCAGTACCTGGGGTTGAGGGCTCTTCTTGAGCAAGTGCAAACCTGGTGGTGCCAGGTCCCTGCTTTTCTCCCCCCTCCCGCTGGCTCCGTTAAAATTCCACTTTGAACTTCATTTGGAAAAGAGAGCTAAAAAAACCCCATAATGAATGTAAAATTATGAAATCATCAGTACAAAGCTTTGTGCCATTCCTTCCCCCCCCCCCCCCCTTTAAAAATGAGCAGTTGATTTTCTTCTTTAGAACAATGTCTCTTTTACATTGTGGCTTTTAATTCCTTCCTAAGGAGATGCTTCTAGTGGTTAAGATCTGAAAGTATTTTCAGTTTAGTTCCTGTCTCTACTAGGGGTCTGGGTAAGTCAGGCAGTTTGCTGCTCTGCTGATCCTTGTAGGAACCCTTTGCCAGTATCCACCGTAACACGTGGAAAGTGTGATTAAAGCATGAACCAGCATAAGAAGAGACTCTGGGAAGGAGAGAGATCACGAATCACAAAAGTGTAAATGTAATTCTTGGAGGGCAGGCTAACCAGTCTGCTTTCAAACCAACTAGGACTGCATGACCTGGTTATTTGACCTTGTATATGCAAATATCATGCATAAGTGATACCACCTAAAAACCAGACCAGAGCCTCAGAGCTAATAATTTTTCAGAGCAATGCTGGGGAAAAAACCCCCCACATGGGCAACAAGTCATCTGCACTTAGACAAAGGTGAAAAGGCATCTGCCAGGGTCAGGCATGGACCAGGCAGAGTGCCACCACTGGAATGAAAAAGAAGAAAGGAAGTGGGAGAGAAGGGGAGAGCAGAAAACATCCAGAGAGACATAAGCAAAATAAAAAAAAAAATAGTTTTAAACCAAAAAAACTGAAGGTAAAAGGGGAAGCATGATCTGGTACCTAAGAATTTGGCCCTTCATTTTTATTAACAAAGAAAATATATATTTCCATTATGTAGCTTCCCACTATTCCAGAGCCTGTGGGATAGTTGTGCCCATCAACTGGCAGGTGCAGATAGGGAACTAAAAACTGAGCTGATACATGTGTCTCTCGGCATCCAGCCATAAGATCATCCCGCCAATTCCTCAATCTGCACTTCCCCAGCTGTAAAGGACTAAAATACAAGCTGATACACGCCACCACCTTCTCTTACATGAGCACGCAGTTGTGGAATGCATTACCTACAGTCTGTCCCAGTATGGCAGTACTTTATGTACTTATATGTCCTTCCTGATTTTCCAGAGGTAGTTGGTGTTAATTAATGGGTCAAATAATGACTGTCACCTTGCATAGTTCTTCCTGCATATCTTTTTGTTCTCTACAAGTTGTCAAGAGATGAGGTCCACACATATTTGCTCCTCTGGTTAGTGTTAGGTTAGTGAGTTGTTTTAGGTTGTTGTGTTTTTTTCTGAGTTTATCCTTACTAGTCTACCTAAATAGCTGGATGCCAGGAGAGATATCTGAGCTCCTTAGTTTTCAGTTCTCTGTCTCCACCTGCTGGTTCATGGGACACAACTATCCCACAAGTTCTGAAATAGTGGTAAGGACTAATGGAAAGAAAATGATCAGGTAAGACCTAATTTCTCCACATATAGATAGATTTACATACATACCTTATTTATCTCTCTCTCTCTCTCTCTCATATATATAGATACTAGTAAAAAAAAACCCGTTTCTGATGCAAATGAAACGGGAGGCTAGCAAGGTTTTCTTCAGAGTGTGCATGTGGGAGTGTGTGTGTCCCTGCCCTCTGCCCTCTCCCCCTCCCCCCTCCGAGTCCAGTCCTTCAGTGTTGTTTCCTGCTGTTCTGTGTTTTTGTTACAGAGAGAGTGACGGCATCTCTCTCCCCTCCCCCCTCTGAGTCCTTCACAGTTTTGTGGGATTTCCTGCTGTGCTGTTTTCCTTCACTCATGGGGAAACCGGATATCTCTGGCGCTTCACACTTCCGGCTGGAGGCTTCAGTGGTGCCTTTTATATATATAGATAGATATAGTTAGAGATATAGATATGTGTTATATTTCCGTCCCTGCTAGGTACAGATATTCATAAATTTAGTCTTATTAACTTGCATATGTTTTATTCTTTCAGGTATTCTCTCAAAAGTATAGATCCTGTATTAATGGCACCGACATGTGTGTTTTTGGGCGTCCAAAGTAGAGGTATGATTGAGTTTCCTTCTAATTTTCTAATGCATTATGGGAATCCAGTTTTCTCTGCTACTAGAACTTCATTGGAGTTTATAGTCAATCAAAACTTCCAGCTCGCCTTATACTAAAGGTAGAGTAGAAAACATTTGCCTTGAAACAGTAACACTGTACCTATTTCAGTACAGCTGATGATAAGAAATCTGAAAAGTGAACTAAAACCTGAAGAAAAAAAAACTTTTTGAAGGATCGGCTTTTTTTTCCCCCCCCCCACAAGTGATAGTTAAAGAGAAATGAACACAGTGTAGGTGTGATGACTATTTATTAGACAGACTTCATTTGTTTGCGTCTAGTTTGAGTACTGGCGCTAGTGTTTTGCTTTGGAATGTATACCGATGCCAGTCTCTCCCATCTGTAATGTTTTAGCAACATTATCTGACTTAGGAAAGGGATTCCTGATAGCTCATCCCTGGTGTATGAAATCTTTTGGTTAAAAGGTGTTGCCTGTAAAGTTTGACTTTTTGCCATCTGTGCGTACACCCACATTCTCTTCCCATGTGCCCTTTTCCAGTATCATGGTATTTTAACATTGTGTAATTCCAAGCAATCTGATTGGTGATAGGAACACAGGCTATTCATTAGAAATTCATGCCGAGAAGAATGGTGTTTCAGGATCTTGTTGGAGGTTTTCAATATTGTAAAAAAGAACTCGGAAACCATAGGGCTTGATTTTTGAGCTAGCATTATACTCCAGCACTGCTATTTTGCTGTTTAAATTGATGTATACACAGCATCCAGAAAAAAAATGGGACCCCCCCCCAGCATTTTTTACAAATAACCCAAAAATATCCTACTGCTGCAGAAATTCTGCCAGAAATTAGAGACATTTCTGAGTATGTATTTTGCAGCAGGATGGAGCTCCAGCGCATTGAGCTAGCAAATGAAGCAATTGAGCTCTTAACGAAAGGCCAGAATTAATTGAACAACAGCTGTTTTCCTTAGCGTCCCTCCGGACCGGCCCAGGATTGGACTGATGGGTTGTGCACGCCTACCAGCAGGTGGAGACTGAGAAAAAAACTCTGACTCTAGAGAGCCAATGAGAGCCCTGGTCATGTGACCCTAGCCTCAGTATTTTCTCAGTCTCCCAGCAGGTAGGACGTGAGCCTATTAGTCTCTCTTTTTGGTATTTGTAGATATTTTCTTTATTGGTTCTTCTGTGCCCAGGAATTTTATTGAGGTCATTCCTGATACTAAGTGCCTTAGTGTTCAGCCTCTGGGGTGTTAAACTCGGGTGCCCCGAGTCCCTCCCCCCTATTTCCTCCCCATCTCCCTTCTGGTGTATCCTCAAACAGCATTATTAATAAGTAAGGGAAGGGCTACCCTTTCATTGTAAAGGAGTATTGCCTTTGGGAGAGGCAGCCAGTGCTTTAAAAAAAAAAATAAAAAAAAAAAAAAGAACTGAACAGCTGAGTTATCTGTTCCCCGCTGACTTAACGAGCAGGCAGCTCTGTCAGGCAGCTCTGTGTTCCACTCTGTGTGGGGTTTTTCAGCACCTGTTTAAATAATAGAAAAAAAAAAAAAAAATACCAGTACCCTTTTATTGCTCCTGTCAGCCCTCGGGGTTTTTTTAGCTGCTAATTAGGCTGTTTAAAAAGGCGCGAACCGCGTTGCCGCTTTTCCTCGCGAGTGCTCGCCTTGTTTCCGCGATGGCGGAAAAGTTGAAAAGATGTGCAGTCTGTCAGCGTCGGGGCGTTAATGCCTCCGGCGCCTGTAAATTTTGTACAGCGCTTGACATGCCCGCCGTTTCTCTTCCTCCGCCGACTTTGTCTTCGGTTCCGTCGGGGGTTCCGATTTCGCCGTCGCGCTCCCTCGCTCCTAGTTCGGAGGCCTCTGGCTTAGTTCTTGAAGCGCCCGCGGCGAAAGTGGCGCGAACGGCGGCCATTTTGTCTCCTGCTCCTTCAACGTCGGGTGCCGCGTCTGGCCCTTTAAACTCCGCGATTTTGGGAGATTTCAATACGGAGGCCCTGGTACATTCGACAGCCACTCAGGGAGGAGGTTTTCCCCCTGAGTTCGTTATTCAGATGTACCAGGCCTTCCTGATGCAGCGAGAGGGTCCAGCAGCGGGGCTGACAGGGGCTACAGCGGGGCTGTCAGGGGCTATGGGCAGTTCGGGTCCTACTGCAGCTAAGCCTAGGACATGTGAGTTTCCTTCAGATCTGGTACCAGAGCATAGTTCAGACATGCCTTTTTTGGAGGAAGAGGAAGACTTAGGACCGGCACTTAATGAGCTGGCTTGGGAGGATCCTTCCTCTTTAGATCCTGACACTGTTCCTTTGGGCCAGGGGGAAGATCCCTCGGTTGGCTAGAGTGTTTCATAAGGAGATTTACAGGATCTTATTGCTATGGTGGCTACTACTTTAAATTTTGATGATCAGCCTCCAGCTTCACAAGTCCGAAAGGTTGATTTGTTGGTTAAGGGCTCTAGGGCTTCCAGCAAGACCTTTCCTATGCATGAGGACATTTGGGATGTCATTAAAGCGCAGTGGGAGGTTCCGGATGCTGCTTTTCGGCCTACTAGATCTATGTCTCGTCTATATCCGGTGCCCGAAGCTGATAAAGCACTTCTTAAGCTCCCAGTAGTTGATGCTGTGGTCTCTGCGGTTACTAAACGCAACACAGTCCCAGTAGATGGAGGAACAGCGCTTAAAGATACGCAAGACAGGCGTTTGGACTCTCTTTTGAAGCATAATTTTGAGGTTTCCTCTTTGGCAGTACAGGCGGCCATTTGCGGATCTTTAGTGGCCAGGGCCTGTTTTCGTTGGGCCGAGAGAGTCCTGGATAGATCTTCAGATGATCTTGCAGCTATAGATGTCGAGGTAGCAAAGATTGAAACGGGCTCTGCTTTTCTAGCCGATGCTCTGTATGACCTGTTGAGGGCATCTTCTAAATCTTTGGCCCTGGGAGTTGCAGCTCGCCGCTCTCTTTGGTTGAAAGGTTGGTCGGCAGATGCGGCCTCCAAGTCCAAGTTAAGTAAATTTCCCTTTAGGGGTTCATTTTTGTTTGGAGAGGATTGGACAAATTGGTTCACATCCCTAGGAGACTCTAAAGTGCCTCGTCTCCCTGAAGATCGGCCTCGCCTGTCCAGTCGGGGTGCCTTGTTTGGACGTGGTAGGCTAAGGTCTTTCCGTAGATTTCAGCCTGATAAAGCTTCTCAGCCTCAGAGATCACGTTTCTTTACCAGGAACCAGTCCTTTCGAGGTTACCGCAGAGGAGGCAGATTCTCAAGTGGCAATTTTCGCTCCCCTGCGCGTACTTCCCAATGAAGGTGCGAGGGCCCCTTCTCTGGTACCTGTTGGAGCTCGGCTTTCTCAGTTTTATCAGAGGTGGGCCCACATTACATCAGATCAGTGGGTCTTGGAGGTGGTTCGAGACGGATATGCCTTAGAATTTGCAAGGCCTATTTCAGACGCCTTTCTGGAGTCTCCCTGTCGCTCTCACCTCAAAGCGCGTGCGGTTCGGGAGACTCTACAGAGGCTCTTAGATCTTCAGGCGATTTATTCCAGTTCCTCCTGCCGAGTACAAGCGAGGTCGGTATTCCATTTACTTTGTGGTGCCCAAAAAGGAGGACTCCCATCGTCCTATTCTCGACCTCAAAGCTGTCAATCGCGCTCTCAAGGTCACCAGTTTCCGGATGGAGACCCTTCGGTCAGTCATAGTAGCAGTGCGCAAGGGAGAGTATTTAACAGCCTTGGACCTGACGGAGGCCTATTTGCATATTCCCATTCGTCCTGCTCACCACAAGTTTTTGCGTTTTGCAATTCTAGGCCGGCATTATCAGTTTCGCGCTCTGCCTTTCGGCCTGGCAACGGCGCCGCGCACATTACCAAAGTGATGGTCGTGGTGGCAGCGGCTCTCAGGAAGGAAGGGATTTTGGTTCATCCCTACCTGGACGACTGGTTGATAAGGGCAAAGTCTTATCAAGAAAGTTGTCAGGTCACGGAGCGAGTTGTAACGTTCCTGCAGTCCCTAGGTTGGGTGGTGAACGTAGCCAAGAGCCGTTTGGTTCCCTCTCAGTCTCTAGAGTATTGGGGGTCACCTTCGATACTGCGAGGGGTCGAGTTTTTCTTCCGCAGGGCAGAATCCTAAAGCTTCGTCTCAAATTCTGAATTGATGCATCTGAAAGTACCTTGTGCTCGAGACTATCTTCAGGTTCTCGGTTCCATGGCTGCCCTCGATAGAAGTAGTTTCCCTGGGCCAGAGCTCACATGAGATCTCTTCAGTGGGTCTCTCCTGGCCCGGTGGTCTGCTCAAACAGATTCCCGTTCTGATGAGACTGCCTTTGCGGCTCCGGGAACGAATCTCTCTGTTTGGTGGCTACGGGATGCAGAATCTCACTGTGGGGATGCCGTTGGAGCCTCCGCGGTGGATACCTCTAACAACAGATGCCAGTCTCCGGGCTGGGGGCTCATTGCCTGGACAAGGGGCCCAGGGTCTCTGGTCGCCGCTGGAAGCAGTTCAATCCATCAACTTTCTGGAGACCAGGGCGATTCGGCTAGCTCTGCTGCACTTCGGTTCTCTTCTGGAGGGCACAGCTGTGCGAGTTCTCTCGGACAACGCCTCGGCAGTAGCCTACATCAACCGCCAGGGAGGTACGAGGTGCCGTCTCCTGTGTCGGGAAGCGGAGAGTCTCCTGGCGTGGGCGGAGATTCACCTCACGGCCATCTCAGCCTCGCATGTGGCAGGAGTGGACCACGTGCAAGCAGACTTCCTAAGTCGTCACACTCTCGATCCCGGGGAATGGGCTCTGAGCGATCGGGCGCGTTCAGTTGATAGTACAGCGCTGGGGTCTTCCAGTACTAGATCTCTTCGCCTCCAGGCTCAACTCCAAAGTTCCTCACTTCTTCAGTCGCCGAAAAGATGTAAGGGCGGCAGGGGTAGACGCCCTCTTGCAGCAATGGCCCTCCGGCCTTCTTTACGCGTTTCCTCCATGGCCACTAATGGTCGTCTCCTACAGAAGATCGAAGACCACGGGGGGCCGATCATTTTGGTGGCACCGACTGGCCTCGGCGTCCCTGGTACGCGGATCTCCAGCGTCTGTCCGTGGCGTCTCCTCTTCGTCTTCCGGCACACAAGACTTTGCTGGTTCAAGGACCAGTTACGCATCCAGATCCAGCTCGATTTTGTCTTACGGCTTGGCTCTTGAACGAGCTCGTTTAACTAAGCGAGGATTTTCAACGCCAGTGATTTCTACCATGCTGCAGTCTCGTCGCCGTTCCACCTCTCTAAACTATATTCGCACGTGGAGAATTTTTGAGGATTGGTGTGCAGAAGCTGACATTGTCCCTTTCGAGCGTCAGTACCTCAGATGTTAGATTTTTTGCAGCGAGGTTTTGATAAGGGGCTCTCTCTTTCGTCGCTGAAGGTGCAGGCGGCAGCTCTGTCCTGTTTCAGAGGTAGAATAAGGGGTAAGTCTTTGGCTAGTCTTCCCGAGGTGGCTCGTTTTTTTGAAGGGGGTCAGCCTTCTTCGTCCTCCGGTCAGATCAGTTTTTTCCATCTTGGGACCTTAATCTGGTGCTTTCGTCGCTGACAAAGCCTCCTTTTGAGCCTTTACAAGCATGTTCTCTGAAGGATTTAACGCTTAAGACGGTGTTTTTGGTGGCTATCGCGTCAGCTAGAAGAGTCTCAGAGTTGCAAAGCTTTTTCCTGTAGATCTCCATTTCTGGAATTTTCTAAAGAGCGAGTGGTCCTTCGGCCGGTTCCTTCCTTTTTGCCCAAGGTACTATCTCGGTTTCATATGTCCCAGTCGGTTTTTCTTCCTATTCTGGGATCCTCTTCCGGAACGCAGGAGCAGCGAAAGTTACATACTCTGGATGTTAGGAGAGTACTTAAACGGTATCTTGCGGTTACGGAGGACTTCCGTCGCTCGGACCGCCTCTTTCTGCTGTTTGCTGGTCACCGCAAGGGCCTGGCAGCTTCTAAGCCTACTTTGTCTCGATGGATCAAAGAAATGATAGCGTCTGCTTATCTCTTGGCAGACAGACCAGTTCCGGCAGCGCTTAAAGCTCATTCTACCCGGGGGGCAGGCAGCCTCGTGGGCGGAGTGTTCCTTGGTGCCTCCAGCGGAGATCTGTAAGGCGGCGACTTGGTCGTCACTTCATTCTTTCTCTAAGCATTACAGGCTAGATGTGCAGTGTCGTCAGGAGACCGTCTTTGCATCTCGCGTACTCACAGCGGGTTTGCTGGGGTCCCTCCCTTAGGACTACTGCTTTGTTACGTCCCATCAGTCCAATCCTGGGCCGGTCCGGAGGGACGCTAAGGAAGGAGAAATTAGACCTTACCTGCTAATTTGCTTTCCTTTAGTCCCTCCGGACCGGCCCAGGTCCCTCCCGTGTTCTATGGTTCTCAACTTTACTGTGTACAGAGATGCAACTGTCGTCTACAGAGCTGTTCTGCTAGTTAGACAGTTAAAGGAGATACATTATGGTCTATAAGAAATACATTATGTTCTACAAGTTAAATGTTTTGCAAGTTCTCTGGTTATTCAGTTCATAATATTATACAACAACTTGCACAGTTTATGGGATACACATTTCTGTACATAATGGGCCATGCCACGGCTCTGAACCGAGTTGTTGGTGCGCCCAGTGTCACGGCGAAGCCGTAGTTTAAGCACGTTGGTTTCTCTTGTGCTTCCTGGCTGCTTAAATTCCTCAGGGCACAGAATATAGGTCCTTCTTTTCCTTCTGCTTGGTTATTCAAATACTGAGGCTAGGGTCACATGACCAGGGCTCTCATTGGCTCTCTAGAGTCAGAGTTTTTTTCTCAGTCTCCACCTGCTGGTAGGCGTGCACAACCCATCAGTCCAATCCTGGGCCGGTCCGGAGGGACTAAAGGAAAGCAAATTAGCAGGTAAGGTCTAATTTCCTCCTTGGCATCAAGGACTTTGTGAAGTGTCAGTGTTGAAGGAGGACACTTTCTGACACAAATTATGAATTAACTAAGAAAAAAAAAACCCATTATACTATTGTATTTCAAAGGTCATACTAAACATTTAAACAATTGAATACGTGATCAAATTTGAGCTGATATCTGGAGTGAAGTCTCTAAAGAAATCTACACTAGAAGGATTTAATTTTCAAAGGGTAACTGCGATAAAATGAGGAAAATGGTTAAAAAGAAGCTAAAAGGATCGACTGCAAAGGTTAGGACTTTAAATCAGGCATGGTCGTTTGTTAAAAATACCATCGTGGAAGCCCAGACCAGATATATTCCACATATTAACAAAGCTGAAACAAGAGCAAACGACAGCCAGCATGGTTTAAGAGGCAAAATGCAAGAGGTTATTAGAGCCAAAAGAACATCCTTCAAAGAATGGAAAAAAGATCTGAATGAAGAAAATAAGAAGCAACATAAGCACTGTCAAGCTAGCTGCAGAGCATCGATAAAATAGGCTAGAAGAGAATATAAAGAAACTCTTGCCACAGCAACAAAAACTCATAGGAAACACCTTTTTTCAGGTACATAAGAAGCAGAAAGCCTGGAGGAGCAATCTGTGGGACCATTAGATTATGAAAGAGGAAAAGGGGGGCACTCAGGGAGGACAAAGCCATAGCAGACAGCGTGAATTAATTCTTTGCTTCGGTCTTTACGGAAGAAGATGTAAAACCTGTACCAGAAACGGTTTCAAGGGCAATGATGTGGAGGAACTGAAATAAATCTCGGTGAATATGGAAGATGTACTGAGCCAAATCGACAAGTTACAGTGATAAATCACCTGGACTGAATGATGTAGACCCAGGGTACTGAAAGAACTTGAACATGAAATTGCTGATCTGCTATTAGTGATCTGTGACCTGTCAAAAATCGTCTGTAGTACTGAAGATTGGCCAATGTAATGCTGATATTTAAAAAAATAAACTTTTTAAAACGGTTCTGGATGATCCAGGAATTCAATATCTACCTCAAGCCACTAGCTGAGCTGATTCGGTCAATGGACAGTCAATTCTACATCTATGGCGGATGCTGTGCAGCTACTCATACCCATTGAATCTGACTTACGTACACCCTTGAATAAACTGATTACATGTCTAAAATCAATTCAAGAATGGGCTAAACACAACAAACTTTGTCTGAACCCAAGTAAAACCGAGCTTCTCTGGGGCCCTAACACAAGTGGATACAAACTGGACATCAAAATCCCTTTTGGGAAGTATGAACTCCCCCTCAAATCACAAGTCAGGACCTTGGAATACAGTTAGATTCAACACTTACTCTGATTCCCCAAATCCAAGCAACCTTCAAGAGCTGCTTCTACTATTTGCGACAGCTACGCTGCCTCTCTCCTTACATCGAGAAGGTAAATCTTATCCCAGTAGTGCATGCCATGATAACATCAAGATTGGATTACTGCAATGCACTATACAATGGTCTGACACAAAGGGCCTGCACCAGCTCCAGTTGATTCAGAATGCAGCAGCAAGACTCATAGAAGGTTACAAGCGACGTGACCACATCACACCATTTTTGCAAAAACTTCATTGGCTACCAGTACATTACAGGGCTAAATTTAAAACTCTATGTCTGATCTTCAAGGCCCTGAAAGGAAATGCCCAGAGTACCTGAAAAATAAGATAATCCTCCACACACCGCCAAGGACATTAAGGTCCTCCCAAGGACTTTCATTAACCACACCCTCTCCAAAAGACATTACACGATGTGATACCCACAAGCGAGCCTTCTCTGGAGGAGCCCCCACACTCTGGAATGCACTGCCTGAAAGGCTACTCTTAACACAAGACTATCTGTACTTCAGGAAGTAGGGGGAAGCTTGGCTCTTCAACCAGACCTTTAATGGAAGAAGTAACTAACTTGTTAGTCTCACTCACACACACAAGGATTGACTCGGGCTACACATACTGCAGCGGGACATGTTTATCCACTCCTACCCTAGCTGAGATAATATTTAACCATCTCTCTGACCTGCATGTGCAACTTCCTTTAAATCAGTCATCTTACTTTCTAACTCTTCCTACTTTCTCACCTAGCTATATGTTACATCTTTGCTTTACCCTTCAGTATCAATTATAATGTTCTATTACGTATTGTGTTGGCGTTGTAAGTAGTATACCATTCCATACTTTGTATTGTTTTTGAATATTTTACCGCTGTAATTGTCCAGTTCTTATGTTTGATCTATTCTTTACTGTACACTACCTTGAGTGAATTCTTCAAACAGGCAGTAAATAAATCCTAATAAATAAATTAGACCGGTATTCCTTACTTCAGTGCTGGGCAGAATAGTGGAAACTATAATAAAGAATAAAATTACAGAACATGTAGACAAACATGGTTTAATGGGACAGAGTCAGCATGGGTTCAGCCAAGGGAAGTCTTGCCTCACCAATTTGCCTCATTTCTTTTAAGGCATGTATAAACATGCGGATAAAGGCGAGCCGGTTGATTTATTGTATCTAGTAACATAGTAGATGACGGCAGAAAAAAGACCTGGCCATCCAGTCTGCCCAACAAGACAACTCATGTGTGCTACTTTTTGTGTATACCTACTTTGATTTGTACCTATGCTCTTCAGGGCACAGACCGTATAAGTCTGCCCAGCACTATCCCCGCCTCCCAACCACCAGCCCCGCCTCCCAACCACCGGCTCTGGCACAGACCGTATAAGTCTGCCCAGCACTATCCCGCCTCCCACCACCGGCTCTGGCACAGACCGTATAAGTCTGCCCAGCACTATCCCTGCCTCCCAACCTCCAGTCCCGCCTCCCACCAATGGCTCTGGCACAGACCGTATAAGTCTGCCCCGCACTATCCACGCCTCCCACTACCCGGCTCTGCTATCCAATCTCGGTTAAGCTCTGAGGATCCATTCCTTCTGAACAGGATTCTTTTATGTTTTATTCCACGCATGTTTGAATTCCGTTACCGTTTTCAGCTCCACATCTCCCGCGGGAGGGCATTCCAAGCATCCACCACTCTCTCCGTGAAGAAATACTAGATTTTTCAGAAAGCTTTTGACAGTGTTCCTCATGAGAGACTCCTGAGAAATTAAAAGTTTTGGGATAGGAGACAATGTTCTTCTGTGGATTAGGAATTGGTCAGAACAACAGAGGGTACGGTTTAAATGGCCATTGTTCTCAATGGAGGAGGATAGAATAGTGGAGGGTCTACAGGGATCTGTCCTGGGACTTGTTCTATTTAACATATTTATAATGAAACTGGAAATCGTAACAACAAGTAAGGTGATTAAATTTGCAGATGGCACAAAACTATTCAAGTTGTCAAAACACAACACGGACTGGTAATAATTGCAGGAAGACCTTAGGAACTGGAAGACTGGGCATCCAAATGGCAGATGAAATTTAATGTGGACAAATGCAAAGTGATTCACGTTGGGAAGACTAATCCGAATCCTAGTTTCCTGATGCTAGGATCACTTGGGAGTCAGCACTTAAGAAAAGGATCTAGGTGTCATTGTAGACAATGCACTGAAATCTTCTGCCCAGTGTGCAGTGGTGGCCAAAAAAAAGCAAATGGGATGCTAGAAAGTTTTAGGTGAAGGATGGTAAGACCAAGAATAACTATAATGCCTCCGTATCCCTCCATGTTGGCAAACCTCACCTTGAGTATTGTGTTCAATTCTGGTTGCTATACCTCAAGAAAAGATATAGCAGAATTAGAAAATGTTCAAAGAAGAGCGACCAAAATGATAAAGGGGATGACCGGCTCTTATCTGAGGAAAGGCTTGGAAAAGGTCAGCTTGAAGGGGGGGGGGGGGGGTATGATTGAGGTCTACAAAATCCCTGAGTAGTGTAGAACGGGTAAAAGTGAATTGATTTTCACATCTTTCAGAAGGTACAAAGACCGGGGGACACTCAATGCAATGACACGAAAATACTTTTAAAACAAATAGGAGGAAATATTTTTCACTCAAAGAACAGTTAAGCTCTGGAACTCGCTGCCGGAGGATGCCGTAAAAATGGTTGGCGTATCTGGGTTTAAAAATGTTTGGACAAGTTCCTGGAGGAAAAGTCCATAGTCTGTTATTGAAATGGGCATGGGGGAAGCCACTGCTTGCCCTGGGATTGGTGGTATCTTGGAATGTTGATACTATTTGGGTTTCTGTCAGGTATTTGTGACCTGGATTGGCCACTATTGAAACAGGATACTGTGCTAGATGGTCCATTGGTCTGACCCAGTATGGCTATTCTTGGGAAAAATCCACAATTCCGGGAATAACATGTATAGAATGTTTGTACGTTTGGGAAGCTTGCCAGGTGCCCTTGACCTGGATTGGCCACTGTCGTGGACAGGATGCTGGGCTCGATGGACCCTTGGTCTTTCCCAGTGTGGCATTACCTATGTACATATTCTTAAGTATTTAGAAACTATATAGGGGTCCCTGTTTTTCCAGCCACCGTGTATATTTAATGCTGCTATCCATATAGTGAGTGGTACTGAATATATCTGTAGTGTAGTGACTGCACAAGCACTACCTTTTAATAGCTGAAAAGTGCTGCTCAACAGATCATTTGTTGCTACCCCTCCCCAAAACCAGCCCGTAATTATACAGACAGTATTTGGCCATTTAGCTATTTTAAATGACCAGATATTAGCCGTATCATTTTTTTTAATGTACAGATAAGTTGTGCTATTAGAGGCCCTTAGTGAACACTTGCTTGAATGATGGCTGAATTTAACATACTTCAGAATAGCAACATTGCACCCCATGGCTCTGTTAACCAGAGAAAACCTAGGAAATCTTGATTTGCAGTCGCAAATCTCACTGGTATCATAGATGTTCTATGGTTTTGCACTGCAGTAAGAATCCCAGAAATTTGGGAAAATAAGTTGCATAGTAACATAGTAGGTGATGGCAGAAAAAGACCTGTACGGTCCATCCAGTCTGCCCAACAAGATAAACTCCTATGCGCTACTTTATATGTATACCTGACCTTGATTTGTGTGTGGAAAATGAACAGAGCAGATCGTTTACAAGCAAAAAATGATTTATTAATGGAAAACAAATTGCACAATATGTATACACACAAACAGCCCGACACAGGCCATGTTTTGCCCAACAGGGCTGCTTCAGGGACTATAAGGAAATAAAAAAATAATAAAAAAAACATGTATATGTTATATTATCAAACCACACATATACATGACATATATATCCATGTTATTCATAAAGGAACTTACTTATAATAAAAAAAAGCAAACAGATAAAATAGACACCAGAATCCCATCTACCACTTGTTGGCAAAACATACAGAACAGCAATGCCCTATAGTGAAAACTATAAAAACATAACTGATAAATATAAATAATATAATGACTCATATATATGAAAAAATATATCTAAATCGTAATAACTCATATATAAAATATCTCAATTGTAATGACTCGTATACAAAAAATCATATATAAAAACTATGTATAATAAAACATGTATAATCCACCATAGGCAAAGGCACCCACCTATACGATAGTCCTTCACTATCAGATGTGAGGACAAATATGTAATGTCCTGCCTATAACTGAAAAAAATCAAAATATAGGACATTAATATGTGAATAAATAAAAAAAACTTAAAAATATGTATAGTAATTGATGAAAAATTTTTGACTCACATATAAAGAAGATCACTTTAATCTGAAAAAAACAGCTGGATCAGAGATGCCAAAACATAAACTGCTGACCTGAAAACACAATAAAAATATGGACCTGAGTAAACAATGAAAATGTGGACTGAATGTCATTTTGTGTTCCTCTTAAACGTCTTATGCTTGTGGTCCATAGAGGCATAAACCAGAAACCTACAGTACTTAAACAGATACCATAATACCATAACGCTGACCTACCACTAGCCCCGCCTCCCATCACCGGTGCTGCCACCCAATCTCCGATAAGCTTCTGAGGATCCATTCCTTCTGAACAGGATTCCTTTATGTTTATCCCACGCATTTTTTAATTCCGTTACTGTTTTCATCTCACCAACTTCTGTTTTTCAGTTTTTATGTGCTATAATTTATTAACAAGTATCTATCCATGGTGTTTTCCTTTAACTTTTTCATACAAGGCATTAGTTGCCAAGACTCGCCTGTCCAGTGGTGATTATGATTGAACTATTTTGTCTTGTGGCTCTGGCACCCTATATACTGATACACGCCCAGGACACAATTGTTTTGTATAAGTTATCATGTAGCACCTGGAGGAGGGATGGATCCTCCAAACTGAGGCTTATTTAAACTTATTAGGATGTTAATTCTGTATTTTCAGATGTTTTCTTAGAGAAAACCTTGATGACAAAATAAAAAAAAATAAACACTTGTTTGATTTTCATGAGCTCTTCCTTCCTGGACTTAATTCATTCACTTCTTTCAGGAATTTGGTGTCGTTCCAATACCAGATTGATCTCTGCTGCTACTTCTGTATGTAAGTACAAAGACTTCCTGTTTGCTTTTTTTTGTTGTCAAATGCAAAGTTTTCCTCAAATCTCCACCAGTCCCATTACTTCCTCCACTTAAGTTAGGTTTATGAACAGCTGATAGCACAGAGGCACTGGTGGCAGCCGAAGAAGGGGCTCACGTCTCTCTGCTGTTTGATACAAAAATGTCTAAATATAGGGTGTACAGTATTTGTTTATGAAAACAGATCTATTTGCCAGTGTTTGCAAACTGCATCTTAGAGCCATTGTGGTTAAGCTCTATCCTACTCTTGGCTCTGCACTACAGTCGTGGCACAGTGGCGTAGCCAAGGTTTTTTTTTCAGCAGGGGGTTCATCTTTAGCTGGGTCGGGATTATTGGCGCAGTTCCTAATTGTCAGGCTCTTGCACTCCCACGAAATGCAATTGTTCTTGTGCACGTTAGAGGCTGCTGATGTAAGGAATACAAAACAGTTTGGTTTAAAAGGAGTTTGCATTCCTGTAGAAGAGATCTATATCTACAGTTTGGGTTTAAAAGGAATACAAAACAAACTACCAGTTCTAAACTTATGCCTACGTTAAATACTGGTGTCGATTACAGTGCTTACTTAGCAGAGCTGCAACCGCCAATTTTTCAAACATGCCAGATACATTGCAAAATACTGTAACACAAAACCCTGTAAAAAGACACGCAAAACCTATGTAGGAAACTTACCGAACCATAATAGCCCTAACCCACCTATGAAAAGACAGTGCTGTAATATTACACTTGGCCCTAGAGCACCAGTATGCAGTACCCACGTCTGGAAACTGGAACAGGATGGATTGGTATACATTCCTACACAGACTCTGCATGCTAGCAGAATCCGTCACCTCCGTTACAGATGCAGAACATGACTCTCCCCCTGATGCAAAATAGGGACTACAAAAAACATGCAGAGAAACTGAAATGGAGACAAAAACTGAAACCAGAGATACCAGACTCTGCATGTCATACATCACCACAGAAAAAAAGAGAAATGCATGTCCTGTACAGTGCCAAATAAAACTGACAGATGTAATTCTCAACACTTGACATATTTCAGTTTAGTGACTAAGTTAAAATCATTTTTCCTATCTTTGTCTGATTTTTATTGTTCTAATCATGTTGTTCTCAGTCTCTGGTTCTACTTCCCTCTTAACCCTAACACAAGGCAGATGAATCTTATACAGTGACGACCAGATTACATGCTAACCAAAGGGAACTACCATCGCAGTCGGACCACCCTCCCAAGCCACCAAAATCCCAATAGTTTAGTTTATTTATGTTATTGTTTGCATTTGTATCCCACATTTTCCCACCTCTTTGCGGGCTCAGTGTGGCTTACAATAAGATATGAATAATGAAAAGCATTTGTTACAACTTGGTTATGGGTTACATTGTACAAGTTATGCGAGATAATCGAATTATCATTAGGAATATCACAATGGGACATCAACATTGAGACATGGGAGGAGACATTGGGAGGAGACAATGGGAAGCTTAAGGGCAGGTGTTAGACACAAAGGCACATGGTGTACATATTTCTGTGGAGTAAATGTATGAGTAATGTGAATTATGGGGGATGAGAGATCATGCTTAGAGTTGCTTAGATTCAAGAAATAAATTGCCACCATTACCATTTTTACATGCATATAAAAGGAAATTTTAACAAGTTAGATGACCCCATCACCAGACCCTTTGGGCATAATCCCCAAAAAGTCCTTCTGGCACCTTGGGGTCACCAAAGAAAAATCAGGAAAAAAGAGATGAACTTAGAACCCAGAAATTGTTCATACATACATCTGAGGTAATTATAAAACCAAATTTTAACAGAGTAGATCTAGACACCCTGCATTTCCACTTTAGCTCGGATAAACCCCAGACTTCTCCGAAGATATTTTCACAGTTTGCTATAGGGACAGATCCAGCATGTTGATGGCGTCCCATATGGCATCACAGTCGACTGCTGCTGGTTTCTATAATCCACTGAGGATGGCACTATGCTGTTCTGAACCAACCCAGCAGCACCAGAAGTTTATGCAGTGCCAAGAGCCTTGATCCCCAATAATCTCTCTCCCACCACCTCAAAAGGAGGTGGGGGAATGTGGCATTGCACGCACTGGCTTCCCGCTCAATGAGGCTAACTTCTGCCCTTCACAGGCAGTGCAAAAGCCAACAAATTGCTTCCTAATCTTGGTGGAACCAGTCTGTCTTCTGGGCTGAAAGACACCCACTCTGCACTAAGGCCTGATTCACTGCATGTTGGGCCCTCCAAAGGCACTGTAGTGGATCCATGGGTCATGATGCCAGCTTCCTCGAAGAAGGTCTGAATCAGCTCAAGAACAGAACTTTGCACCTGCCGGTAGCTACGTATCTGTCCTCTCTTCTTCCCCATTGTAAGCCAGCACAAACGGGGAGAAAATGGCTTAAAGCCAACAAAGGAGATGACTCACAACACTTCTACCTCAAACACCATCTTGACTCCCGCAAGTTTGGGACACTCTTCGTCTGGTTTCTCCTCAGAGGCCTGTCTGATATGGGTGACCCTACAGCATTGCCCTCTGAATCACTAAAACACACAAGCCTCTTCACCACTACAAGGTGGTTTCCTTTGGAGAGGAATAGCTGATAATACTTGGTGTGTGTGCTTCTAGTGGTTAGGATGGTGAACTTTGGTCCTGGGGAACTGAGGGAACTGAGTTTGATTTCCCACTTCAGGCACAGGCACTCCTTGTGACTCTGGGCAAGTCACTTAAACCCTCCATTGCCCCATGTAAGCCGGCATGAGCCTGCCATGAGTGGGAACGCGCGGGGTACAAATGTAACAAAATAAAAATAACAAAAGCTTGTGCAGCTAGATTTAAAAATAATTCATGGGAGGGGTGTCCACTTGCTACGACCTGTGAGGAATCATTGAGCACAGCAGACCAGACATTCACTAGTAAAGTTTTGGGTTTCATAAATTAATCCTGTCTATATTTTACCTATATACTTTGTCCATTACCCAGCATTTATAGCTAACTCTTGAGCTTAATTTTTCTTCTACATATATTTGGTTAGTAAACCACTGCATGCATTTTTGTAAAAACCCTCTCCATATCATCAAGCTGATCAATCCATATACTGGTGGGTGTGTCCATCTACCAGCAGGTGGAGATAGAGAGCAAACTTTTGCCTCCCTATATGTGGTCATGTGCTGCCGGAAACTCCTGTATGTTCTCTATCTCAGCAGGTGGTGGTCACACACAGCAGCAGCTCTGGCTAGGCCTCCAAGCCTAATCCTTAGGTTTTGTTGAGGCCTGGGGTTGAGGGCTCTTGTGAGCAAGTGCAAACCTGGTGGTGCCAGTCCCTCCTTTTCTCCCCACCTCCCGCCTGGCTCCGTTAAAAAAAAATTTTAAACGTCTTTAAAGGCGTTTATTTCGACGTTTATTTAAACGTTCATTGCAGCTACTCACTGGGACACCAGTTCGTTACAGCTCGGAGCGGCAAGCAGGTAATTTAACCTTTTTATAGCGGGCAGGTGGGTTCCCCGATTCTTCTCCTCGTGGCATATGGCGTCGGAGGGCGAGGGCGCAAAGGGTCGCTCCCCGGACGCTGGAGCGCTTCTAGAGGGATGCGGGGGTATTAAAGCCTGATTCGCCCTTGTTGGGTGACAGTTTCGTGACCGATGAATGTCCCGGTCCTTCCTCCGGCGTGGCGGTTTTTCCCGCCATAAACGCCCATCCCCCGCTCCTCGCCTCCGCCATCTTGGCCGGCCACGCGGCTCGGACGGCTTCTTCGTGGGCCGCCCTTGAGGTTGGAGACATTAATGCCATGAACGCCCTTAATTTGGGCGACGGCACAAAGCGGCTAAGTTAAGCGCCGTTCTTCCCGCGCGGCTCCTTTGCGGAGTGTCACGCCGGACGCCATTTTGGATGCGCAGCATGTCTCTCCCCCGCTCTTGCGAGCGCCGGTTGAGGGTGCGTCTAGGGCTGTGGCCCAGGCTGCGGAAGTGCACAGTCTGGGGGGTTTCTCCCCCGAGTTTGTTTTGCTGCTGCATCAGGCCTTCCTCATGCAAAACGCTGCCCCTGCTCCCTCGTCTGGTAAAGAGGTTGAGGTTCCCAGAGGTAAACGCCCTCGGGTTGATTCCCAGGCCTTGGAGGACTTTGTCTCCTCCGATGTAGATGAGGGCAGCGTGTCTGAGGTCTCCCAACGGTCCTTTGCGGATTCCTTGGTGGAGACGGATCCCCGCTCGGATGGAGCGGATGACCCCTCTGCAGCGCGGCTTTTTTAGCCCAGAGGATTTGCCCACAACCTGTTGATACAGGCCATGAACACTTTGAAGATTTCCTCTCCGGAGGACGTCTCTCCCTCAGCCCCTGTTGGCTCTGCCATTATGCTGGGGACGAAGCGCCCGCCTAGAACCTTCCACGTGCACGATGCCATGCACACCTTAATTTCGGCTCAATGGGATGTCCCGGAAGCGAGCCTTAAAGTGGCTAGGGCTATGTCCCGCCTCTATCCTTTGCCCGCAAGTGAACGTGAGGCCTATCTGTGGCCTACCGTGGATTCTTTAATCACTGCGGTGACTAAGAAAACGGCTTTGCCGGTGGAAGGTGGCACGGCCCTAAAGGACGCCCAAGACAGACGATTGGAGGCGGCCTTAAGGTCGTCCTGTGAGGCGACTGCCTTAAGTTTGCAGGCCTCGGTTTGGCGGTTCCTATGTGGCCAGGGCGTGCCTGACTATGGTGCAGCGGGCTTCCCCCTCGGATCTTTCCTTGAGGGCTGATTGGCCGGCCCTGGAATCGGGCTTAGCCTATTTGGCAGACTTGCTGTATGATGTCTTGAGAGCCTCAGCTAAAGGCATGGCTCAGACAGTCTCTTGCGCGGCGGTGGCTTTGGCCTTAAACATTGGTCTGCTGACCACGCCTCTAAATCCCGCCATGGCTAGATTGCCTTTTAAAGGCAAGCTGCTCTTTGGGGTCGAGCTGGACAAAATCGTGACCGATCTCGGCACGTCTAAGGGCAAGAAGTTACCGGAGGTCAGGGCTCGGGCTAGTGCTCGTCCCGGTACCTCCAGAGGACGGTTTCAGGAAGCCCGTCGGTACCGCCCGGCAGGTCGGGTTCTTCTGCCCCCTCTTCCTTTAAGAGGAATTTTCTCCCCCAAGCAGCATTCCTTTCGCAGAGACCGCCGTCCCGGAGGTGCTCCCTCCGGTCCTCCCTCAGGGTCTCGTACCCAATGACGGGGTATTGTCCAACGCCCAGTGCAGATTGGAGGACGGCTGTCCTCGTTTCTGGGCGAGTGGACCACAATAACTTCAGACAGCTTGGGTGCTGGAAGTCATCAGAGACGGCTACAAGCTAGAGTTCTGCCGAACCCTTAAGAGACGGGTTTGTACTCTCTCCCTGCAAGTCTCCGGTCAAAGCTGTGGCAGTGCAGCAGACCTTGGACAACCTGATCCGCCTGGGTGCGGGTCGTTCCGGTGCCAGAAAATCAGATTGGCAAGGGACGTTACTCCATTTCCTTTGTGGTACCAAAGAAAGGAGGTTTTGTCCGGCCTATCCTCGACCTCAAAGGGGTCAATCGGGCCTTGAAAGTGCGGCACTTTCGCATGGAGACTCTCTGCTCTGTTATAGCGGCAGTGAAGGCAGGAGAGTTCTGGCTTCCTTGGACATCAAGGAAGCGTACCTGCATATTTCCATCTGCCCTCATCCTGCGTTTTGCAGTCCTGGGACGACACTTCCAGTTCAGAGCCCTCCCTTTTGGGTTGGCTACTGCTCCGCGGACCTTTTCCAAAGTAATGGTGGTCATAGCGGCCTTCCTGCGAAAGGCAGGAGTACAAGTCCATCCTTATCTGGACGACTGGTTGATCCGAGCCCCCTCTTATGCAGAGTGCGGCAAAGCTGTGGACCAGGTAGTTGCTCTTTTGAGCTCCCTGGGATGGATCATCAACTGGAAGAAGAGCCAGCTGCGCCCGACTCAGTCCCTGGAGTATCTGGGAGTTCGATTCGACACCCAAGTGGGCAGAGTGTTCCTGCCAGACAATCAGGCTCAGGTGGACTAGTTCCTAGTAGCCTCTCCTCTTCGGGCTTGGGACTATGTGCAGCTGTTGGGCTCTATGACGGCCACGATGGAAGTAGTGCCCTGGGCCAGGGCTCATATGAGACCACTATACTCTCTCTGCTGCAGCGCTGGACTCCGTTGTCGGAGGATTATGCTGTGCGCCTTCCCTTGGACCCAGCAGTGCGCAAGGCGCTGAGCTGGTGGCTGCAGACAGTCAGTTGTCGCAGGAATGCCTCTGGTGACCCCAGAGTGGATTGTCGTCACGACGGACGCCTCTTTGTCGGGCTGGGGAGCCACTGTTTGGGAAGGACAGCACAGGGGCTCTGGTCTCCTGCAGAGGCAAAGTGGTCTATCACCCTCCCTGGAACTCAGAGCCATTCGGTTGGCGCTTTTGGAGTTCATCCCGGTACTGGCCTTGAAGCCAGTACGGGTCCTGTCGGACAATGCCACGGCTGTGGCCTATGTCTACCGCCAGGGAGGTACCAAGAGCGCCCCTCTAGCCAAGGAGGCAATGAATCTATGCCAGTGGGCGGAAGCGAACCTGGAGCAGCTTTCAGCGGCCCACATTGCCGGGGTCACGAATCTCAAGGCGGTCTTTCTCAGTCGCCATACCTTGGAGCCCGGAGAGTGGCAACTTTCTGCTCAGGCGTTCTTGGACATCACGAAGCGCTGGGGCCAGCCGAGCCTAGATCTGATGGCGTCATCGGCCAATTACCAAGTGCCGCGCTTTTTCAGCAGAGGACGGGACCCTCGATCCCTGGGAGTAGATGCTCTTCTCCAACAGTGGCCGACACAAGAGCTCCTCTGTGTGTTCCCGCCCTGGCCCATGTTGGGCAGGGTGCTAGACCGGGTGGCAAAGCATCCCGGCAGGGTAATCCTGGTGGGTCCGGATTGGCCCAGACGTCCCTGGTATGCGGACTTGATCAGGCTCTCAGTCGCCGATCCTCTGCGGCTGTCAGTGGAGCAGGGCCTGTTACATCAGGGTCCCGTGGTGATGGAGGATCCCTCCCCCCCCTTTGGTCTTAAGGCCTGGCTATTGAGCGGCAGCGTCTGAGGAAGAAGGGCTTCTCAGACAAGGTCATCGCCACTATGCTAAGAGCGAGGAAGCGCTCTACGTCTACTGCTTACGCCAGGGTTTGGCGTATCTTTGCAGCGTGGTGTGAAGCAGGCTCACTTTCTCCCTTCACTGCTCCAATTTCTTCAGTGTTGGCGTTCCTGCAAGAAGGTCTGGAGAAAGGCCTGTCGCTCAGTTTCCCTTAAAGTCCAGGTAGCGGCTCTGGCTTGCTTCAGGGGCCGCCTGAAGGGTGCTTCCCTGGCTTCGCAGCCAGATGTGGTGCGCTTTCTCAAGGGAGTTAATCACCTGCGCCCTCCTCTGCACTCAGTGGTGCCTGCGTGGAATCTCAACCTGGTGCTAAGAGCATTGCAGAAGCCGCCTTTTGAACCCTTGTCAAGGGCATCTCTGAAAGACCTGACGTGGAAAGCAGTCTTTTTGGTGGCTCTCACTTCAGCCAGAAGAGTTTCCGAGCTCCAGGCGCTCTCATGTCGAGAGCCTTTTCTGCAGTTCACTGAGGCAGGAGTGACTATTCGCACAGTGCCTCCCTTTCTGCCCAAGATTGTTTCTCGCTTCCATGTGAATCAGCAGCTCTGTCTCCCTTCCTTTCGTAGGGAGGACTACCCAGAGGAGTACTCTGCTCTTAAATATCTGGATGTGAGGCGGAGTCATCATCAGATACTTGGAAGTGACCAATGATTTCCGGAAATCGGATCATCTGCTTGTCCTGTTTGCAGGTCCTTGTAAGGGTCTGCAGGCTGCTAAGCCTACAGTGGCAAGATGGGTCAAGGAAGCCATTGCAGCGGCTTATGTGGCGCAAGGAAGGTGCCGCCTATCCAGCTGAAGGCTCACTCCACGAGAGTTCAGGCGGCCTCGATGGCAGAGGCCGGATCCGTCTCCTTGGAAGAGATATGCAAGGCGGCAACTTGGGCTTCGGCTCATACATTCTCCAAGCATTACCAGTTTGACGGTGGCTGCACGGGCGGAGGCCCGGTTTGGAGCTTCAGTGTTGAGGTCAGGGATTTCAATGTCCCGCCCTGGGTGAGTACTGCTTCGGTACATCCCACCAGTCTATGGATGATCAGCTTGATGATATGGAAGGTAAAATTATGTATAATCATACCTGATAATTTTCTTTCCATTAATCATAGCTGATCAATCCATAGCCCCTCCCAGATATCTGTACTGTTTTTATTCTGGTTGCATTTCAGGTTCAAGTTTAGTCTTCAGTTACTTCAGAAAGACTTCGTCGTTCAAGTTTTTCACTTGGATTCTTCAAGAGTTGAGACGAGTTTGTGTACAGTGAGCTGCTGCATTCCTCTCCCCCCCGTTTTACGGGGCCTGGATTGAGACATAAATTTCTGCCGGCACTCCCTCCCGCTTCGTGCGGCTGTAGGGCAGCTTTTGTACCCCTCCCGCTTCGGCTGGTGTTAGGGTCAGTCAGCTCCTCCCGCGGTTGCGGTATGCAGGATAAGCCAGATCCCCCCCGCATCGGCGGGTGTGGTGTCCCTCCCCCGCTCCGCGGGGATGAGCTGGACGGATTCCCCTCCCCCACTTGTGTGGGGATGAGCTGGGTTACTTCCCCTCCCCGTTTCGGCGGTGGTGAGCTGGGCAGAGTGTCCCTTCGTGGGTGTAATTCTCTAAGTGCTGAGTCCTGCGGATGGAGCTTTGATATCGACATACTGAGGAGTTTCGGCAGCACATGACCACATATAGGGAGGCAAAGTTTGCTCTCTATCTCCACCTGCTGGTAGATGGACACAACCCACCAGTCTATGGATTGATCAGCTATGATTAATGGAAAGAAAATTATCAGGTATGATTATACATAATTTTACCCTTTTCATTTTGAAAATAACAGTTCCTCAAGTGTCCTCAGCCAGGCACACACATCAAATACCACTGACAGTTTTTGTATGTGTGAAGCCAAGGAAAAGTAAGTGCTTATTAGCTGTGTTGACAGTCTGTCCCCAGTAGTACCAGTAATACCTTTTATAAGGGTTGGAAGGATAGGGTTTTAGCACAGGATAGAGCATCCTTGTTCCCTATTGAGCTCTTGAGGTACTTCCACTCTCCTCACCAGATTCTTGGTGGAGCACCAATAGTCATTGACTCCTAATTATACATCATGTTAATGCTCTTTACTTGGCATGTGTGCAATGTAATACTTTTCATGTTATAATGAGGTTTGGTGTTGATACTTAACGGTAGCTCAGGAATTGTATTGCTTCTTTAAACATTTTTGAGATCTTTACAGAATGTGTATGCCGTTTGCTCGGCCATAACCTTGTTTCAGGTGTGGTACTGCCTCCTGGGAGGGAAGGTGGTAACCATCTCTTCAGCGCGGCTCTTGGTTTGGGGGTTTAGTTGCTCAAAGACTTCTCCAACCCGTGGCCACTGAAGGAATCTTCAGTCACTCCCGAGCCAGTTGTCTAGAGTTAGGATTTAGAGAACGTGAGAAAATAATGGCAAAACCTAAGGTAGCACCTTAGACTTAGGTAACATGTGACCTTGTGTTAAGTTGGCTAAGAAGTTTTTATTTGGGTGGATTAAGGTTCTCGTGTCTTTTTAATTAATTGGGAAAGAATATCGCTTACACTCTTATTTTTACCCTGCAGTAAAAACTAGGTTTTCGTATGCCTTCCGAAAGAGTTCCCCTATAGGATGAACCATGTAAGTATCAATATGTTGTGTAAAACATTATGATGCAGCAATGACTAATACTTCCTGCAATTAATTATGGACAAGGAGCAGTGAGATTTAGTAAACTATCATCTACTGTAAACGACTTGTCTTACCAGATGCTCTGTCCCTTGGTTTTATGTATGGGAAATGGGACTTTGATATACCGCCTTTCTGTGGTTTTTGCTACTACATTTGAAGCGGTTCACATATTCAGGTACTTACTTGTACCAGGGGCAATTGAGGGTTAAGTGACTTGCCCAGGGTCACAAGGAGCTGCAGTGGGAATCGAAATCAGTTCCCCAGGATCAAAGTCCACTGCACTAACCACTAGGCTATTCCTCCACTAGCAACATTCCATGTAGAAGCCTGCCTTGCAGATCAGTAACGTGGCCGCGCAGGCTTCTGTTTCTGTGCGTCAGACTCACAGAAACAGAAGCCTGCGTGGCCACGTTTGCTGATCTGCAAGGGCAGGTTTCTACATGGAATGTTGCTAGTGGAATAGCAACATTAACATTCCATGTAGAATCTCAAATAGGGAAAGGGAACTGGGACTTGACATACCACCTTTCTGGGGTTTTGCAACTACATTCAAAGCGGTTTACATATATTCAGGTACTTATTTTGTACTGGAGCAATGGAGGGTTAAGTGACTTGCCCAGAGTCACAAGGAGCTGCAGTGGGAATCGAACTCAGTTCCCAGGATCAAAGTCCACTGCACTAACCACTAGCCTACTCCTCCACTCATGTAGATTTTAATGGGTGGTTCTGTTTTGTAATAAGTGTTTATAACAACAGCATGAACTTGATTCAGTCACAGTGGGGAAGAATGTAAGAATCCATGGAGGTGGGGGTTGCTCTTGGAGTTCTGTACACTGCATTTTTCTCATTAGAGTAGGGTGCTGCCTCCCTCCATTTCTTGGAAGGGGTGATCCGGAGGGGTAACCTGAGCATGCTTCACGAAGTGTGCTGCTATTTGATCATCATTTATTCCAGTGCTGCTCAAGCCTCTTCTGGAGGCACATCTAGGAAGTGAGTTTCCAGCATTACCACAGTTAATATGCATGAGATAGATTTGTATACAGTAGGTCTCTAAATATATATACAGATTTATTTTGTTCTTTTTTTTTTTTGTGTAGTCCTAAAAACCAGACTGGATGGATAGGTGTGCCTTCAAGAGAGGAAATTTTGAATTTAGCTCATGCTTTTTTTTGGTAGTCCCTCAAGATGTTACATTCAGATTCACCTGTATCTGAGGTAGTGGAGGATGAAGTGACTGCCCATGATCATAGTGAGCAAAAGTGAGATTTGAACCCTGGCTTCTCTAGTTCTCATAGCAGTGAAAGGTAGAGGCAAAATCCAACAAAGTGTTAGAGAAAACGTCAAGTTGGATAACAACCACAGGAAACAGCAGTATGGTAATGGTCCCTGTATTTCAGGAAGTCATAGTCGCTTGGAGACGAAAACTGTATCTGAATTTAAGAAAGCTTGGGACAAGTACATAATATCTCTAAGGGAGGTGAAAGGTAGAGTAGAAGACTTGGATGGGCAAACTGGATAGGCCATATGATTTTTATCTGCCTTCATTTTTCTCTGCTTCTATAAGAAAATAGCCTGACATGGCCAAATTTCGGCTTGTGCCTGCTTCAGGGCCAATTGATGCTATTTCATCATGATGAGAAGTCAGACCAAAACATCACATTTCCAGATATCCAATAGTGAGTTAAAATGAATCCTCATGGTGCCTTCTAACTGGTATGAAAATTCAAAACAATCGCAAAAGGACAATCATCTGTAGACCTCTTGGGTTTTCTTTTGTGGACACCGAACAGAAGTATTTTGGGGATTTACTGTTCCCTGTTGTACACAGGTGAACTTTGGTTTCAATCTAATCTGTAAGTAAACTATTTGGATAACATATTTTACTTCTTTCCCCCTCATAGTAAGTCTTTACCATTTGGATCCTGTGCCGATGGCAAGTCCAGAGAGACATTGATTGGCTAAGAGATCAACTTACTGCAAACTTCCATTTTTCTATAAAAGGGTCCCATCAATATGTGTCCGGTTTGGTACTTTGAGTTCCTTGTAGCAGTTATATTTTTAAAATTAAGAGTATAAATGGGATATTTATTAGAATGTCTTCATAATCTGCATGGTCTGGTTTCTAGATACCATCTTTTGATCAGCCTAGATAAGCGCTAGCTCTGAACCATGCATGTACTTCTGTCCTGTACTAGACATCAAAACACGTCAACAAAGCACTAAGAGTCCAGCATATCAAGATGGAAACTCTTTGCTCTGTAATAAACTCTGTTCAACCAAGAGAATTTCTAACATCTTTAGATCTCAAGGAAGCTTACTTCCACATTCCCATTTGCTGTCTCATCAGTGTTTCTTTGTTTTTTCAATCCTCAGGTCTCATTACCAATTCAGAGCAATGCCCTTCGGTCTCTCCATGGCACCAAGGAGGTTCTCCAAGGACATGGTAATGGTGGCAGCCTTTCTGCGGTGGGAAGGCATTCGAGTTCATCCATGCCTGGAGACTGGTTAATCAGGGCCTCTTCTTATCAGGAAAGCTTTCAAGTCTCTTCCAGAATGTTGTGTCTGCTTCCTCCCTAGGCTGGGTGGTCAACATGGTTAACTAACCTCCCACCTGAATCTCTGAAATATCTGGGAGTTTTCTTCAACACCAAAGAAGGAAGATATATCTCGCCTCATCACGTCAGCTCAACATTTCATTCTTGGGTCCAGAGCTTCCTCCAGATTCAGCTCCCAAGGATATTGGATAATGTTCAGGTCTTGAGGACCATGTCTTCCACCTTGCAGGTTCTATCTTGGCCCAGAATGCACATGAGACCACGTCAGCTTTCTCTGCACTCTTGGTGGTCTCCAGTGTCAATATGATTACAATATTCAACTTCTTGCACCCCTCATGCGAGCGTAGTCTTCCATTGGTAGCTTTCTCCTGCCAATCTTCAGAAGGGCCTTCCTCTGGCCTTGCAAGAAGATTGGACGGTAGTGACCAGGGCCACTGCTCACTGTCTGCATATATCATTGTGTAGGGTTGCTGGTCTGCAAGGTGAAGCCTCCTGATATCTCGAGCACAGGGCAGTTCAGAAAGCATTGGTATCCTTTCTGCATTTGCTACAGGGAAAACCGGTGAGAATTGTATCCAGCAATGATGGTGGTGGCTTATGTCAACAGACAAGGGGATACGAAGGGTGCCCTTCTAGCCAAGGAAGCCAACCTGTTGTTCCAATGGGCTGAGACTCACGTTCCTCTCATTTCAGCAGCTCATATCTCAGCGGTATTGAATACTGAAGTGGATTTCTTCAGCAGGACCTCTGTGGATCCAGGGGAATGGCAGCTGAAATCTTCATGTTGGGGATTCTGATTCTGGCCCTCATAGCGACCAAACGCAATGCTCAGGTTCACAAATTCTTGAGCTGTTGCAGGGAGCATGGGTTGGAGGGCCTAGATGCTCTCTCCAGAAGTGGCCATCCAAGGGACTTCTGTATGTGTTCCCTTCCTGGCAATGGTGGGCAGAATTCTTCAGCACATTGCTCATCACCTGGGCCGAGTAGTAATTGTGGTCCCACACTTGCCTACTAGTTGGCTTCAAATAGCTCCCACAATTTACCTTCTGTCCCAAGAAATCTGCCTGTCTCAGAGACCAGTAAACTGGAAGATCCCTTCCCCTTTGGTCTTACAGCCTAGCTCTTGAAAGGTCAAGGTTAAGAAAGAGAGGTTACTCAGAAGAGTGATTACTACCCTTCTACAGGCTCACAAGAGGTTGAACCTTCTGCATCGTATACCAGAGTATGGAGACCCTAACATGGTGCACTGAGCACAACATTTTGCCATTTTATTTTCTCTAGCACAGATTCTGGTATTCTTGCCATATGGTTTTTTAAAAAGGGTTAACTTTAATTTGCCTAAAGCGCCCTTACCTGTTTTTGGGATGCCTTCACAATTCCTTCTTGGTGGCTCATCTTGATATTGTTCGGTTTCTACGTAGAGTCAATCACTTGAATCTGTTTTGTAAACCTATTTTCCCAGAATGGAATCTGAATTTGGTGTTGAAGGCTCTTCAAAGACTCCCTTTGAGCCCCTCTGCAAGGCCACTCTGAATTATCTCACTTTAAAGACAGTATTCCTTGTGGCCATATCTTCAGCTAGGCATGTTTCTGAGCTTCAAGCATTGTCTTGTAGAGACCCATTCTCTGGTTTTCAGAAACTGGAGTTACAATTAGGACAGTTCCTTCTACCCAAGGTAGTTTCTTCCTTCCATCTCAATCAGCTAATCTGTCTCCCTTCCATTCACAAGGACTATTGGCACAGATTTTGATTCCTTGCACTTTCTGGATGTTCGTAGAGCTCTTCTTCATTATCTGGAAGTTAATGATTTCTGGTGCATAGATCATCTTTTTTATCCTTCCTTCTGTGGTTCACAAGAGTATCAAGCCTCTAAAGCTACTATTGCCCATCGGCTTAAGGATGCCATGGGGCTCATTTTCAAAACACTTAGCCTTACAAGTTCCATAGGTTACTATTAGGTGTATTTTCAAAGCACTTAGACTTATAAAGTTCCATAGGTTACTATGAGGCATATTTTCAAAGCACTTAGCCTTCCAAAGTTCCATAGGTTCTATGGAACTTGGAAGGCTAAGTGCTTTGAAAATATGCCTCTATGTAACATTGTAAGTCTAAGTGCTTTGAAAATGAGCCCTATGTAACTTTGTAAGTATAGGTTCTTTGAAAATACGTTGTGATATCTTCTGCCTATATTCTGGTGGGTTTAAAGGGTACTTGTGAGTATTAAGGCTCACTCTACCAGGGTGTTGTGTACTTCCTGTGCGGAAACTCAACCATTTCTATTTATGAGATTTCTCAGTCAGCTACATGGTCTTCTTGGCACACTTTTTCAAAGCATTATCATTTGGATGTTGCTGTGCAAGTGGAGGCTTCCTTTGGTTCTTTCTGTGAGGGTTTCTGTGTGCCACCCAACTTGAGGACTGCTTTCATATAGCCCACAAGTCTGAACTGATCCCTGGGACATAATGGAAGAAAAATTAGTCCTTGCCTGATAATTTTCTTTCCTTTAGTCCCAAAGGATCAGTCCAGAACGTTGCTGTTTGTGGCTCGCTTTTCATAGGCACTGCTTTATTGTTTTTTTTCTTTTGTTTCCTTATGAAGGTATTTCCTTCTTTTTAAGGAGACAGGAGTTAAAGTTCTTCCTTATGACTTCATTGCTTTGATATCGAATACTGGCTGAGAGCAGCTGCACAGTAGCCTTTAAGGCAGAACTGATCAGCTCATTGTGTTCTAGTAAAGGAGTTACACCTGACAGTTTTCAAATCTTCCTTCTGGTTAATCATCTGTAACACTTCTGTGATTGGGTATCAAGAGCTTGTTAATTAACATAATTTAAGACCCTAGAGCAGCTTATATAAAACAGATGCACAAACAAATGAGCCTTAACCAACTTCTGAACCGTAGATTAGAGAGCAATCTCTCTAGGAAAATTGTCCAGTGACCTTGCACAGAACATCAGAAAGCACCATCGGTCTAATCCAGGGTTTCTCAACCCAATCCTAATTTATATGCATGAGTTAAATTAGATTTGCATACAACAGAGGTAGTGCATGCGTATTCATTGTGGTTGTACTGAAAATATGACTGGCTTGGTGTATCCTAAGGACTGGGTTGAGAACCACTGGTCTAACCTAAACATGGCCCTCCCTTGGATGTTTATGTTGGTAATTTGAAAGTAAAAGGTCAGACTGCTGAGTGCAAAGCAGTATCTCAACATGCAGAAAATGGCTGTATAGACATGCTCCTTGGCAAGTGTATTGTAGAACTAGCCAGCGCGGTGTATCCTTAGGAGGAGTTAAAAAAAAAAAAAAGAACATTTGTAATGTAATGTAGTCTAGAAACCCTTGTTTTATTTTTGACTTAGTTTTTTCGTGTTAGGCTGAAAGAGATGATCAGCCATGTTTTAATGTAGTTCCTGGATTATACCAGGAACTACATTAGGAGTGGAGGAGTGGCCTAGTGGTTAGGGTGGTGGACTTTGGTCCTGGGGAACTGAGGAACTGAGTTCGATTCCCACTTCAGGCACAGGCAGCTCCTTGTGACTCTGGGCAAGTCACTTAACCCTCCATTGCCCGCTGCATTGAGCCTGCCATGAGTGGGAAAGCGCAGGGTACAAATGTAACAAAAATAAAATAGATACTATTGGAGATTCTACATGGAATGTTGCTATTCCACTAGCAACATTCCATGTAGAAGGCTGCGCAGGCTTCTGTTTCTGAGTCTGACGTCCTGCACGTAAGTGCAGGACATCAGACTCACAGAAGCAGAAGCCCTGCGCGGCCACATTGGTGATCTGCAAGGGCCGACTTCTACATGGAATGTTGCTAGTGGAATAGCAACATTCCATGTAGAATCTCAAATAGTAGCAACAGTGGAGGAGTGGCCTAGTGGTTAGGGTGGTGGACTCTGGTCCTGAGGAACTGAGTTGGATTCCCACTTCAGGCACAGGCAGCTCCTTGTGACTCTGGCAAGTCACTTAACCCTCCATTGCCCCGTGTAAGCCGCATTGAGTCTGCAATGAGTCGGAAAGCGCGGGGTACAAATGTAACAAAAATAAAAATAAATAAATACCATACTTCTAGTTTATCAGCATAGAACTATGCGTGACCATCTCTGGGGAAAAGGTGACTAAAGTCACCACAACAAAAAATTAGGTTTTAATGGATTCTGTTAGAGCAGACAGTTTGTAATACAACAGTCCAAATCCCATCCTTCTATTTGTGGGGGGAAAAAATAATTACAGAAGTTCAAGCATACAAATGTTTAAGACTGCTTATGGACCCATGACATGGAAATAGCCCATTCTCAATATTTGGGATCTGAAACTTTAGTCACCTTTTCCCAGAGAGTCACATATAGGTTATTACGGACTATAAGAACCGAGATGTACTGTAATGTAAACATTATTTTTATTAAAAAAAAACACCTTATTTTGTGGATATAATACATGTCACTACGGAATTCAAAAAGCGTGGGCTAAACATAAAGGAATCCTGTTCAGAAGAAATGGATCCTCAGAAGCTTAGCAGAGATTGGGTGGCAGCACTGTTGGTTAGGAGGCGGGCTAGTGGTTGGGAGGTGGGGCTAGTGCTGGGCAGACTTCTACAGTCTGTGCCCTGAAAATGGCAGATACAAATCGAGTTCAGGTATACGTTATAAAGTAGCACATATGTGCTAATCTTGTTGGGCAGACTGGATGGACCAAACAGGTCTTTTTCTGCCGTCACTTACTATGTTACGAGGGGCATTTTCGAAATAAACGTCTTAAGTCAGAATTTAGACGTTGTACAAAGATGTCCAATTCAGAGGCGGGGAGAAGATCATTTTAGAAAAAAGATGGACGTCCATCTTTCATTTTGAAAATACCAAGGACGTCCTGTGATTTGGACGTCTTTGTGATTTGGACATCCTTGTTTTTGATCCATTTTCAAACAAAAAACGTCCAAATGCAAGATGTCCAAACAGAGGGGGAGTGGCTTAATGGTTAGTGCAGCGGGTTTGATCCTGCCAACATGGGTTCAATTCCCACTGCTGCTCCTTGAGACTTTGGGCAAGTCAAATACAGAAAGGGCATTTTTGGATATGACATGGTCTGTGCCTGAGAATGGCAAGGACAAATCAAACTTGGGTATAAAGTATCACATACCACGTAAATGAGTTTATCTTGTTGGGCAGACTGGATGAACTGTACAGGTCTTTATCTGCCGTCATTTACTATGTTACTATGACATCTAAGTCTGAATTGGACATTTTTTGTAAAACATCCAAAATCAGAACAGGAAAGGTAATTTTCTACAAAACAAAAGTCTGTCTTTTTTCCTTTTGAAAATGCTGTTTGGAAAAATGTTTTGTGATTTGGGGGAGTAAGGAGAGGTGATCCCCGAGTCCCTCCACTGGTCATCTGGTCATTTGGGGCACATCTTGTGTGTAGTAGAGGAGTAGCCTAGTGGCTAGTGCAGCAGACTTTGATCCTGGGAAGTGGGTTCAATTCCCACTGCAGCTATTCGTTATAAAAACAGGTCTAGCTCAAAACATCTAAGTTTTATTCTTGGACGTCTTTGTTTTGTTCCATTATTGCTAAAAGACGTCCATGTTTTAGGAACGCCCAGGTTCCGCCTATGAACACGCCCCTAGCACACCCCCTTGAGATTTGGATGTCCTTCTAACGGACTTCAGAGAAAGACGTCCAAAAGAGATTTTGATAGTACTGATTTGGACGTTTCTGTGAGATAAATATCCAAATGCTGACGTATGTCACTTTTTGGACGTCTGTCTCTTTTGAAAAGGAGCCTGTATGTATATTAAGTGGTCCTTTTATGAAACTGCGGTAGAAAGTGGCCTTAGTGCGTCCGTACATCGGTCTTTCCCGCGCACTGTCCATTTCCACCACTTCCAGAAAATGGGGCAATTTTCCATTTTCCGAATGTTTCCTTTACCATTACCACAATAATCAATTAGCACATGTCAAGCTTAGCTGAAATTGGGTGACGGGGGGAAGAGGGGTTGGTGGTTGAGAGGCCAGGATGGGGGAGGGCAGACTTATACGGGGTCTGTGCCGGAGCCGGTGATGGGAGGCGGGACTGGTGGTTGGGAGGCGGGAAATACTGCTGCACAGACTTATATGGTCTGTGCCCTGAAAAAGACAGGTACAAATCAAGGTAAGGTATACACATATGAGTTTATCGTGGGCAGACTAGATGGACCGTGCAGGTCTTTTTCTGCCGTCATCTACTATGTTACTATAACTGATTAGCACAGAAATGCCCAGTCTCTGCCCCCCAGACACACCCCCTCCCAGAAAAATCTGAAAATATTTTTTAGCATGTGGTTTGTGCACACATGTTCAGAACTTCTCACGGGACACCTCAGCGCGCTCTGCGGTGAGCCCTTTTAAGTTGCAGTAAGCATGTGCTAGTGCTTACCGCAGCTTAGTAGAAGGAACCTCAATGTGAATTTTCCACCTGGCTGAAATACAAAGGTTTTTGACCTCCCTGTTTGTTTGAAAGAGCTGTGGTTATCTAGTCTTTCAATGGACAAAACAGCAAAGATGACTAAAAAAAAATAATAAAAATAAAAAATGTATAATAAAAATGAAGACGACACTTTGGTTATAAACACTTAAAAATATTTATTAACCATAAAAAATAATGCAGAATTAGGGAGAAAAGGACTCGACACAGCTGTGTTTCGGCCGGTCAGGCCTGCGTCAGGAGTCTTTTCACCATATAGAGTGTCTTTCTCTATTTCTACATCAGATGTTTTTTATTGATATGTAGAACAACTTGTGAAAGAATTGTATTGAATACGGCTGTATAAACAACTCTCCGGGTGTCTCTTCAGGGAACTTGCAATGCTAAAATTGCTCGGAACAATATAGACTAGAGCTGCTAAAGTCAGCGTCTCACATCTGATTTCAGTACTCAGAGGCAAGGTCAATGCATAAAAAATGCATCTTTTCATTATCTGTGCATCACTTCATCTCTTCTCAATATATAATTTTATCATACCCCAAACCAATGTTACAGTATGAACCCTTTCAGCTTTTACTAAGCGGCGGTAAGCCCAGTGCGGCCATGCTGCTCACTAATCTGGAACTACCACAGTAGGCCGGTGGTAGTTCCCACCCCCAGCGCGTGCTATTTTCAGTGCTACAATTTTTTTTTTATTTTTTTATTTTAAATATTTATTGTACTTTTAACTTCCAGCATACAAAACTCCACCCCCCCCCCCCCCCCCCACTGCAACAATCGCATGGGCAGATGATTATGAAATACAGAACCACAAGTAAATACATCACAAAAATGTTTTTTTTTTTTTTTTAATTTTGTAGCTCCGGTGTTTACCTGGCAGTAATTAGGCAGTGCCTTGCACTGCCCAGTTACCGCCGGGTTAGTGCAGGAGCCCTTGCCACCTCAATGGATGGCGGTAAGGGCTCCTCCCAAAATGGCTACACAGCAAGTGGTTCCCTTACCGCACAGCCATTCTTAGGAAAAAAAAATGACATCCTTTTATTGCAGCTTAGTAAAAAGGGGCCCTTAGTTACTAGCAGGCTCATTTTTCAAAAGAGAAGGACGCCCATCTTTTGACACAAATCGGAAGATGGGATTCCTTCTCCCAGGGTCGTCCAAGTCGGTGTAATCGAAAGTCGATTTTGGACGTCCCCAGCTGCTTTCCGTCACAGGGACGGCCAAAGTTCAAAGGGGCGTAGCGAAGGCGGAACTTGGGCGTGCCTTACACCATGGACGTCCTTGACCATAATGGGGGGAAAAAAAGGGCGTCCCTGACGAGCACTTGGACGACTTTACCTGGTTGTGTTTGTCTTACAACCAAGGAACAAAAAGGTGCCCGAAATGACCAGATGACACCGGAGAGAATCGGGGATCACCTTCCCTTACTCCCCCAGTGGTCACTAACCCCCTCCCACCCTCAAAAAATATCTTTCAAAGTATTTTTTGCCAGCCTCAGATATCATACTCAGCTCCATCACAGCAGTATTCAGGTCCCTGGAGCAGTTTTAGTGGGTGCAGTGCACTTCAGGCAGGCGGACCCAGGCCCACCCCCCCCTACCTGTTACGTTTGTGGAGGAAACAGTGAGCCCTCCAAAACCCACCACAAACCCACATTTAGGTGCCCCCCTTCACCCGTAAGGGCTATGGTAGTGGTGTACAGTTGGGGGTAATGGGTTGTGGGGGGCTCAGCACACAAGGTAAGGGAGCTATGTACCTGGGAGCACTTTATGAAGTCCACTGCATTGCCCCCTAGGGTGCCCAGTTGGTGTCCTAGCATGTCAGGGGGACCAGTGCACTATGAATGCTGGCTCCTCCCACAACCAAAGGGCTTGCATTTGGTCGTTTCTGAGATGGGTGTCCTTGGTTTCCATTATCGCTGAAAATCAGAACAACCCAAGTCTAGGAACGACCATCTCTAAGGACGACCAAAAACGAAAGATGGATGTCCACTTTTTCGAAAATGCGGGTTCCCCACCCCCTCCATCAGGACGTTTTGTGAGGACTTCCTCAACAAACTTGGGCGTCCCTTCTCGATTATGCCCCTCTTAGTGTCTGTGTAGCACCATGTGTCCATGGCTTTAATTTACTTGCTCCTACTTAGTCTTGGGCTTATGGGGGAGCTTGGGTTCTGTGAACGGTCTTCCAAGAGCAGCTGGAGACATGACACCTGAAATTGTTTCCAAAACCTGGGAAGGAAAATTTTAGTAATGAAATGGACATGCCATACTTCAGTACTGCATGGGATGGGTCACAGTGTGGATAAAAGACATTCAGTTTTAGATGCTAATACTGAGCCCCTTCATCTGAATCTTTGCTGTTAAACAGGGTTTTGTTGATCAGGATGAAGATCAGCCCTAAGATGTGATTGTACAGGATGTTGCTGTAGCCACAAATCTCTCGGGGTTTTCTGTTTGTCTTTAGTGTCCATTTACTAAGCTGTGGTATAAAATGGCTTTAGCATGCCCTTACATGGATTTTTCCCACACGCTTTTTACCGCGGCAGTAAAATCGCTGATTTTTCTGTTTTGTTTTTTTTGCATTAATGGCCATGCGCTGTTGCCATTAGCGTGCAACCATTAAAAGAAATATATTGTGTTAACTCTTACTGACACCTAGTTGTAGGCGGTAAGGGCTCGCACAGTAATCCTGCGCTAATTGGCGTGCGATAATGTAGCTATGCTAACTGATAAGTACAGAATCTCCCATTCTCTGCCCCAGACGCTCCATCTCTGCAAAAATTAAAAATATTATTAGTTCACGGTTTAGCGCACGCCAATTAGGAACTTACCGCATGTTGCCTGAGCACGTCCCTTGTATAAGCCATTTTAAGCTGCAGTATAAGTGCACACTAGCCCATAACCCCACAACTTAGTAAAAGGACCCCTTTGTGATTTGAACATGGATCAGTAAAAACTGTACTTGGTGGGTGATTTCCAGGAGGATCCAGGCTTCTGCTTTTCTTGCCTTTTTGTCTAGTTTTCAGTACACATACCCCAGGGAATAACAAATATCTGTAGTCACTTAGCTCTTCCTGAATCTTTGGCATTTGGATTAACCATGGGGTATTTACCTTTCTTTTTCCTACTTACAGATACTAGAATGTGAATTTTATCTCTTAGAATTAATGGTAGTAAGCTCTTACAATGTCATGATGTTAAATTTGCTGTCCAGCTATAATACTTCCTCCTTAGCGTCCGAGTGGGTATATGTCCTACCAGCAGATAAGGAGACTGAGACAACTGTGACGTGGTTATACTTGGTGCTGTGAAGCCTTGTACCCTTCAGTATTTACTACTACTACAATCATTTCTACAGCGCTACCAGATGTACGCAGCGCTTTACAATTGAACATGAAGAAAAGACTGTCCCTGCTCAAAGAGCTTACAATCTAAATCAGGACAGACAGACAGGACCAATAAGGGATAAGGGTAGGACAGACAGATAGGACACATAGGGAAACGGGAACTATTGAAGAGAGGAAGATGAGATAAGGGTTCAGAGAAGGAGACAAGTTAGGAATCGAAAGCAGCATCAAACAGGTAGGCCTTTAGCCCGGATTTGAAGGCGGCCAGGGAAGGAGGCTTGACGTAATGGCTCAGGAAGTCTATTCCAGGCATAAGTGCAGCGAGATAAAAGGAACGAGTTAGCGATGGAGGAGAAGGGTGCAATGAGGAGAGATTTGCCTAGTGAACGGAGTTCCTGGGAAGGAGTGTAGGGAGAGATTGAGGGTGGAGAGGTAGTGAGGGGCAGCAGAAAACGTCTAAGTTGGAATTTGGATGTATTTGTAAAACGTCCAAATTCAGAGTCGGGGAAAAGGTCATTCTCGAAAAAAGATGGACGTCCATTATTTCTCAGTTTCCTCAGCGGTAGGTAGGTGCTCTGAGTCTGCATTACTTTATCCCTTAATTATTTAATTAAAAAAAAACAAAAGAGAGAAAAAACATCTCCTGGGTGCTTTTTTTTTCTAGTTTCCTTTCTCCTCCTGCTTTATTGGAACAACAGATTTAGAGGCTTGTTTGGGGGGAGGGGGGGAGACAAGCGTTACAGGCTCAAGTAGCAAAACCATAAATAAATAAATAAAATAAGACCAAAAGCTCAAAATAGCTCCTATGCAGGCACCTTGGAACCTGCTGGTCTGGTTACTGTGGGGTGCTGCATTCCTGCAAAAGCCCCCCAGGGTGTACTGTCCCTGGTGCGGGTCCCTCCCCCCTTTGCTGGCTTTCTGCTTATCCAAACTTTGCTTCGGGGTTTACCAGGCCTCCCCCTCATGTTCTCAGAGAGGGGTTCCTTCAGGCAGCCACGTGAAGACCTGGAGCTTCCGCTGCTTTGTATAACCCGTCCTGTAAACAAAAAAAAAACAAGCACAAGAGGAGACTGCGTCGGACAGCAGGGGTTTTAGTGGCTGGTCTTAACTCCTGCAGGTCTCCGGGGTCTGATCCTACTTTAGGCACGGTCAGCGGGTGATGCTGTGAGAGAGGTCGCAGCATCCTTTCCTCCTTTTTTCTCTAGATGACAGTCTCTGTGACTAAAGTTCGCAGTTGTGTGGCCTGTTGGCGCACCGCATACTCGTGCTGGCGTTGAGATTTGCCTGGTTTGTGAAGAAGCCTCTGGTGGGGAGCCTTGTTCCTGGGATAACTCTGGTCCGTTGGGTTCTAATTCCTCTGTGGGGCTGGAACCCGGAGAGAGCACGGGGGTGCGAAGCACACTCAGGTGGAGGAGGTGCTTGACCTCCTGGCTCAGTCACAAGATCTCCGTTGGATGGTGGCAGTCAGTTGTTAGTGTCTGGGGCCCTGCTTGGTTGGAGGACAGGCGGTTCCTCCCTCCTTTTCCCCTGAATTCTTGCTCCTGCACCAAGCTTATTGTCTTAAGCGCGGTGGTGGACTCTTTGGCTTCTCCGCTGTTGGAGGAGATTGTTGAGGAGGATGAGTGGGCTCCAAGTGTTCTGGAGAGGACTCTGAGCTGCCTATGGGGGAAGATCCTTCTGTGGGCCGTCTTTTTTGGCGACAGGAGCTCCCCTGTTTGTGGTTTTGAATAGTGTGTTCAATATGTGGTTTTGTGGAAGGTTCTTTTTGATTTGTAAGTATATTTCCTATGAGATACATTTTTCCAGATACAGCATAAAACTTTGAATCGGTAACTTTTTTTGTTTTTTGGGGGGGGGAGTCTCCACCCACTGTAGATCAGCAGCTCCTTAGAATAGCACGTAAGGGGGAAAAAAACGTTCACAAAAAATACCTTTCTTGGGGGTGAAGGAAAGAAACTCCCATCAGGTCCTAGGAAAGGTGCTACAATCAAGAGTACAGGCAAACAAAACAAGTATATAACCATTATGGTTGGTATTTGGAAAAAAAAAGGATTATTTTTCATTCTTTAATTCCCAAGGCGAGTTTGATGCATAAGTGTTTTGAAAGCTCCTCTTATGTACGGTCTTGGCAGTCAGCATTGTGATAGGGCTGTGTTATGGTTTTAACGTGAACAAGTTAAATGTGACAATACCATGTGAAGAGTGGACTTGGACATTTTTAAATAGGTGTAGTTATAAAAATAGGTCCTTTTTTTAAATAAAGGAGGTATACAGTGTATTAGAATGAAAAGAGAGCATGCCAGGAATAATCTGAGCAAGGAAACCTTAATTAGGAAACAAGTGGCTTGCTGTTTTTGGAGTTTAGGCCTATGCCTATTTCCAAATCTGAGCTCAATGCCAGTTTGTCAGGTACAGTAGATATTTCCCTTTCCAAGAGGGCTTATAGTTTGTTTTTACTGAGGCAGTGGAGGGTGAGATGACTTGCTCAGGGCCTCAGAGCAGATATTAGGGCACCCTAGGTAAGCCTTGAATTTTGCAACCCTCCCCCACCCCCCATACAGCATCTCACTACTCCATCTCTTCCCCTGCAAGCTCATCAGTGTGGCCCCCTCCCCTTCATTCAGGTTTCTATTTACTGCTACATTAATTTGGCCAACGTTTTCCATAGACAATGGAATAGAATCAACTGCACACGTGGGGTAACGTCATCTTGACGGACCCAGGTCGGACCAAGAGTCCAAAAGAGCCTAGACAAAAGTCTCTGAGTAGATGATGTAATAATCCAGCCAGATAATCCATGCCATAAGAATGATATTTATAGTAGATATGTTAGATTCTTAATATTTCAGATTCACTGCTAATACTCATTTCAGCACTTGAATTGTACTAGAGAGAGCCACCTCCTGGAGTTCATAATCTGTATTCAATGCAGGCAAAATGTCAAAATGTGGCTAGAAGAATGACTGGTCAAAATAGAAATGTCATGGGTTATACATCTAAAATGTCTTTGGATATTGGGTTTTAACAACATGGTGAAAAAGTGAGGTGAAGGAAGCTATTAGAGCTAGAAGAAAATCCTTCAGAAAAAGGAAGAAAAATCTGACTGAAAATAATAGGAACCAGCATAAGGAATGGCAAGTCCAATGCAAAGCGCTGATAAGGAAAGCAAAGAGAGACTTTGAAAAGAAGATTGCATTGGAGGCATAAACATTTAGTAAAATCTTTTTATGTATATTAGTGAGAAGCCAGCAAACGAATTGGTTGTGTTCAATTCTGGTCGCCGTATAGTGGAATTAGAAAAGGTGCAGAGAAGGGCAACGAAAATGATAAAGGGGATGGGACGACTTCCCTATGAGGAAAGGCTAAATCAGCTAGGGCTCTTCAGCTTGGAGAAAAGGCGGCTGAGGGGAGATATGATAGAGATCTATAAAATAACTAGTAAAAAAAGGCCCATTTCTGTTTGAAAGGAAAAGGGCGCTAGCAAGGTTTTCCTCTGAGTGTGTATGTTTGAGAGAGTGTATGTGAGAGTGACTGTGTGAGAGAGGTTTCTGTTCCTGCTGCTGTGCATTCCCCGTGTTGTGCTGATTCGCTGCTCCCTGTATCGTGGCTCCGCCCCTCTCCCTTCTACTGGCCAATCTGGTGTGGGTTGTGTGACGTCACTATTATCTACTCCAACTCCAGACCAACTCCAAGGGATCCACGGTTCCAGGCAGCCTCAGAATGTTGGAGGTGAGAATTATTATATAGGATGAGTGGAGTGGAATGGGTAGATATGAAGCGTCTGTTTACGCTTTCCAAAAATACTAGGACTAGGGGACATGCGATGAAGCTACAATGTAGTAAATTTAAAACGAATCAGAGAACGTTTTTCTTCACTCAACATGTAATTAAACTTTGGAATTTGTTGCCAGAGAATGTGGTAAAGGCAGTTAGCTTAGCGGCGTTTTAAAAAGGTTTGGACGGCTTCCTAAAGGAAAAGTCCATAGATGATTATTAAATGGACTTGGGGAAAATCCACGATTTCTGGGATAAGCAGTATAGAATGTTTTGTACTTTTTTGGGATCTTGCCAGGTATTTGTGACCTGGATTGGCCACTGTTGGAAACAGGATGCTAGGCTTGATAGACCTTTGGTCTTTCCCAATATGGCAATACTTAATGTACGTATGACCGCTAAATGACCAAGGGGTAAAAGGGGCACTAAGGGAAGACAAGGCTATAGCTGAGAGATTAAATTAATTCTTTGTTTTGGTCATCACCAATGAAGATCTTGGAAAGATACCAATGCCAGAAATGGTCTTCAGTGCTGACGAGTCAGAGAAACTGAATCAAGTCTCTGTAACTTGGAAGACATAATGGGGCAATTTGACAATTGAAGAGTAGCAAATCTCCTGGACCGGGTGGTATACATCCAGAGTATTGATAGAATTGAAAAATGAACTTTCAGAACTATTGTTAGTAATATGTAATTTATCTTTAAAATCAAGTGCGTGATACTGGAAGATTGGAGAGTGGCCAATGTAACACCAGTTTTTAAAAAGGGTTCCAGAGGTGATCTGTGAAATTATAGACCGGTGAGCCTGATGTCAGTGCCAGGCAAAATAGTAGAGACTATTATAAAGAACAAAATTACAGCGCATATACATAAGCATAGATTAATGAAACAAAGCCAACATGGATTTAGTGAAGGGAAATCATTCCTTACCAATCTACTACATTTCTTTGAAGGGGTGGACAAACGTGAATAAAGGTGAGCTGGTTGATATTGTGTATCTGGATTTTCAAAAGGCATTTGACAGAGTATCTCATGAAAGACTCCTGAGGAAATTACAGAGTCGTGGGATAGGAGGCAACGTCCAGTTGTGGATTAAAAACTGGTTAAAAGATAGAAAACGGAGAGTAGGGTTAAATGGTCAGTATTCTCAATGGAGAAGGGTAGATAGTGGGGTTCCAAAGGGGTCTGTGCTGGACCTGCTGCTTTTTAACATATTTATAAATGATCTTGAGATGGGAATAGCTAGTGAAGTAATTAAATTTGCTGATGGCACAAAGTTATTCAAGGTTGTTAAATTGCATGAGGACATGACAAGACTGGGAGACTGGACATCCAAATGGCAGATGACATTTAATGTGAGCACATGCAAAGTGATGCATGTGGGAAAGTGGAACCCAAACTATAGATTCGTGATACAAGGTTCCACATTAGGAGTCCCAGACCAGGAAAATAATCTAGGTATCATTGTTGATGATACTTTTGAAAACCTTTGTTCAGTGTGCAGCAATGGCTAAGAAAGCAAATAGAATGTTAGTTATTAAGAAAAGAATGGAAGACAAAAATGAGAATGGTATAATGCCTGTGTATCACTCCATAGTGCAACCGCTGTTCGAATACTGTGTGCAATTCTGGTCACTGCATCTCAAAAAAGATATAGTGGAATCAAAAATGGTTCAGAGAAGGCAACTAAAATTACAAAGGGGATGAGACAATTTCCTATGAGGAAAGGCTAAAGCGGCTGGGGTATTCAGCTTGGAGAAAAGACGGCTGAGTGGGGAGATATGATAGAGGGCTATAAAATACTGAGTGTAGTGGAACGGGTAGACGTGAATCACTAGTTTACTCCTTCCAAAAATACTAGGACTAGGGGGCACGCAATGAAGCTATTAAGTAGTAAATGTAATACAAATCAGAGAAAATATTTCTTCTCTGAACGTGTAATTAAACTCTGCCATCCGTTGCCAGAGAATGTGGTAAAAACAGCAGGGTTTAAAAAAGGTATGGTGAACTTCCTAAGAGAAAAGTCCATAAGCCATTAAGATGGTTTTGGGAAAATCCACTGTTTATTTCTTGGTTAAACAGTATAAAATCTATTTTACTGTTTTTGGGATCTTGCCAGGTACTTGTAACCTGATTGGCCACTGTTGGAAACAAGATACAGAGCTTGATGGACCTTTGGTCTGTCCCAGTAAGGAAACACTTACCGTATTTTTCGGACTATAAGACGCACCGGACCATAAGACGCACCTAGGTTTTAGAGGAGGGAAATAGGAAAAAAAAAATTTTCCTCTTTCCCTCCTCTAAAACCTAGGTGCTCCGGTGCGTCTTGTCCGGGTTTTGGACCTCCGTCCCGTACTTACAGGATTCCATGTTCCCTGGTGGTCTAGTGACGTCGGGGCAGGAAAGAGCCCCCTCTTTCCTGCCCATCGCGCTGCTCTCCGTGCTTCTCAATGCTTTCTGACGGTCTCGGCGAGATTCAAAATGGCCGCCGAGAATCTCGCCGAGTCATACCCGGAACTCTGGGAAAACAACAATCTCAATATTAATCATCTGTAATAATAATCATTTTGTTCAAATTTTTCTGGCCTATTATCATTTTCAAAATCTTAACCGTTTCCTGCTCCTGTAGAACTTCATTTGCTGTATCAATTTTTCTTTCTCAAAGGGTTCGATTAGGTTATCCATGTAGCTCACTAATAAGATTATATCTGAAGCAAAGTTATTTTCTACCACCGTTAGGTCCTGGAGCGCCTTCCAGATGATAGTCAATGTAACCTTCACGGGAGCCGAAAACTCCAAGCTGCTAGCTCTTAGGGGTTTAGGAGTGGCACCGCCGACTCGGGTTCAGCTGTAAACGACTTCCGTTTCAGCATACACTCCTAACTCACTCCTCCACTCCTTTGGACATGGTGGTTAAATGATTCACACCAGTCTTTTATACATATTTTTTAAACTCATTGTTTTGATAACAGTTGTTAGGCCTGATTAATATTGTATCTAAAATTAAAGTTGCAGCGTATGTAGGTTATGGACTTTGCCTGTATTTGATTGCCAGAGACCCAAAATAATGATGCATAGCCTAAACAACGACATGGAAATGAAAATCCAAAAATGTATTTTCAAAAGCAACGATTTGCTTGTTTAGGGAGCGATTTTAGTGAACGGGTGGGGGGGGGGAGGGGGGATTTGGGCTTCCAGTATAGAAAGGGTTGTGTCAGCATTGTCGCACAGCAGCCGCTAGTGTGGTTTTGTAAACGGGGGTTAGGTGTCTTCCAGCTTTAGCATCTCCTTACGTTCCTAATAGACCTCTTCATTCCTTTGCCGATTGTCAAATGGTTATTCCTTATCGCTCCAGGGCTCAGTGGGTGGCTACTCAGGAGTCTGTCTTTTTATTTTTTTCTTTTTATTTTTTTCTTTAGCTCCTTGTCTTTGGATCCAACTTGCTCTCAGACTTCGAGCTAGAGTTTGATGAAATTCAAAGCTTGTTTGAAAGCTCATCTTTTTTGTATGGCTTTTGAAGGACAGCTTCCAGATTAACGAGGGCTCTGTTTTGTATTTTGCTTGTCTGGGGTGAAATTTTTTTTTTTTTGGTTGTTTGACTAGATGAAGAGGTGATAAGGAAGATGGGAAATTCATTATAACTGTGTAGGTCTTTTTCGTTTACTTTTTATGTATGGTTCTTTTTTTCTCTCTTTTTTTTTTTTTTAATTGTATACAGCTGAGCTCCTACCTGTTAATTGGTATATCAAATTTTAATAAGCTAAACTAAACTGTAGTGCTATATGCTTTCATTGATATTTTCCAAAACTTTAATATTTGAGAGTAATGAAGATCATTATCAATTTAATATTCCTGGATTAAAAAACCAGTAGCTAATAGATCCCAAAATCCAGTTACAAAAATGTTTTTGAAAATCATTTTATATGTATTTATTAACTTCAATAAACTTATATAGCATTACACATCATATATTTTAAATCTTGTAAAAATTATTTTATATATTTTTTTATATATATATTTTTTGTGCTCAGACATCAAACCATGCCAACTTATTCAGTGGAATGGAGGCACGCCTTTTCTATCATCACACAAAGATACTCCAGTATTTTGTCTTCAGAGATGACCTTAAATTATGTGATCCGATAAACACAATGTTCATCTCAACACGTTATCCTATATAATAAAACGCACCTCCAACATTCTGAAGCTGACTGCATGGCTGAGGCATTCCTGCTCTCTGTATCCATCTCCTGAATTGACATCACTTACTTCCGGGTTCGTCACAAGCAGAAGTGACAAACCACACGAGGTTTCTCGGCTTCGGAATGTTGGAGGTGCATTCTATTAAATAGGATTGGTCAGTTCCTTGAAGCACAGCCAGAGCTCAGCGTCCTGCACAGTAACGCTCAGACGCCAGAGAGAGAGGGAGGGGGCTGACACCAGAGGGGGGGGGGAGGTATCTCTGTCACACACACACACTCTCTCACACTGTCAATGTCTTTCTCTCTCTCACTCTCACACACTGTATCACATTCACTCTCTATGTGTCACACAGTCACTCACACACTCTCTTGGTCTCATACACTCAGTGTCACAGAGAGTCTGTGTCTCACACACACTCTCTCTCTCGCACACACTGTATCTGTATGAAACACACTCTCTCTCACACTGTGTCTCACATACGCACTTGCACACAATCTCATTCTCACACACACACTCGCACCCAGACTCACTCTCTCTCTCTCACACACTCGCACATTCACTCTCTCTCTCACACACAGTCACTCTCACATACACTCTCTCAAACATACACACTCCGAGGAAAACCTTGCTAGCGCCCGTTTCATTTGTGTCAGAAACGGGCCTTTTTTACTAGTATGAAATAAATGTCATGTATTGGCTCCATAGTTCCATAATCTTCAAACTTGTTTCATGTAAGTGGAGTTTTGTGGGAGTCGCACAGCATGTGGAATTGGGCTGAATGATGACTCCTAAAAATTAGGAAGGTGACGCGATACTCTACCTTTACAACATTAGGTGAAATTGAGCAGTCTGTGGGTGGGAAAGCAGATTGACAAACATGGCATATTTGTTGAAGAATGTAGTGTTTACAGAACAGTATGCCAGAGACATAGATGAGCTCGTTATACTGATCTTGTGTTCTGTAATTTAAATACGATGATCATACCATGGGCAAGTAACAATGGATTTTGTATTAAAACTGTTCTCACTTTGTGTTACTTTTCCATCCTATTTCAGGATTGTTGTTTGATAGTGTACCATCCTTATAGACCACTTCTCCAGTACGTTCAGGACATGGGGCAGGAAGATATGTTGCTTCCCCTTGCTTGGTAAGAACTTTAAGGCCAGTCTTTCTTGTACAGTTGGAGGAGTTGGGTTCCCAGTTACAGTGAGGCTGCATAAAGCCCATCTGTTCTAGCATTCCAAGTGACTGTTACTGGTAAGAAAAGTTGCAGTGTCACTGCAAAAAGTAATTGGACTTATTTTAGGGGTGTGTTTTGCTGAGATGTTGCCAAGAACAGGGTAGAGAGGAGTTATTTTTGTTTTGTTTGTTTTGCTTTCTTTAGTCTCCTTTTCCAATCCCATCTCAATTACCTACAAATGAATGTAAATTTTTAACTTTGCAAGTAAAAGCCTTTTCACTCTTGTGAGCTTGGGCACGTTAACCAAGCAGTCAGTTTTGATGGTTTTTGCTTCTTCCTGAAGAGGCTGTGAGCTCTAGGCCTAATTGAATTAAATATCTTGCAATAAATTTCATCAGAGCAGGGTAGTATTCTACACTCTTCATAGTTCCCTATCTAAAGTGGTGTCTTGATTTCATGTTTAGTAGCACATTCAAAAAATAATAATCCCTGAAGTGATATTAAAAGTCTCAAAACTCCAATATATCAAAAATTATTTACCTAAGGATCACTTGTAGCAAGGGTGAAGGCAAACCTTTCACCAGCCTTAATTATGTGATCCTAGAAGTTCAGCAGTTAATTTTGTAGTATCTTCTCGTTTCAAATAAAAATGTTGCCAGCAAAGATCTCACTAAAACATTGTTATTGCAAAAGCACATATTTCCCAGATCTTATGTACACAGTGATTCAATCGGATCTCATATTCAGTCCCACAAGGAGCAAGCAAGTGCCTTAAATGTTGGTATTACTCAATATCTTGGTAGCGTTGGTTAATATTAGCAATGACAGCGTAATAGAGTACTGTATTTTTCGGACTATAAGACACACTTTTTTCCCCCAAAATTTGGGAGGAAAATGGGGGGTGCGTCTTATAGTCCGAAGGTAGACTTCTCCCTACTCACGCGATCTTCCCTGGTAGTCTAGTGACGTCGGGGCAGGAAAGAGCCTCCTCTTTCCTGCCCAGCGCGCTGCTCTCCATCCTCCTGTATGCAGCCTGACGGTCTCGGCGAGATTCAAAATGGCCGCCGAGACTTCAATTCTCGGCAGCCATTTTGAATCTCGCCGAGACCGTCAGGCAACAATGCATACAGGAGGATGGAGAGCAGCGCGCTGGGCAGGAAAGAGGGGGCTCTTTCCTGCCCCGACGTCACTAGACTACCAGGGAAGATCGCGACTCCATTATTTTTCCTACCACCGATGTGAGACTTAACAGTCTGTAATTTCCCACTTCTTCCCTGTCTCCGCTTTTGTGAAGAGGGACCACATCCGCTCATCTCCAATCCCGTGGAACCTCTCCCGTCTCTAAAGAACTATTAAATAAATCTTTAAGAGGTCCCACCAGGACCTCTCTGAGCTCCCTCAGTATCCTGGGATGTATCCCATCCGGCGCCACCTTCAGATTCTCAAGCTGTTTATAAACTCTTTCTTCCATAAACGGCACAGTATCCATTCCATTTCCAGATGTTCTCTCGGCAGCAGTCCACAGTCCTTGTCCAGGATTTTCCTCCGTGAACACCGAAATAATTGTTTAGCACGTTCTCTTTATCTTCATGACTCTCCACATAGCCATTCTCATTATCTTTCAGTCTCGCAATTCCATTCCTGTCTTTTCTCCTTTCTCCTATATATCTTGAAAAGGTCTTGTCACCTCTCTTTACATCTTTAGCCATTTTTTCTTCCGCTCGCGCTTTCGCTAGCTGTATTTCCCTCTTCGCTTCTTTAAATTTAATCTGATACTCTTTTCCATGATCCTTTTGTTGCGTTCTTTTGTATTTCTTGAACAAATCCTCTTTTGCTCTTATTTTTTCAGCTACTTGTTTGGAGAACCATATAGGCTTCCTTCTTCTCTTGTTTTTGTTTACTTTCCTTGCATAAAGATCAGTTGCCATATTTATAGCAGCCTTTAGCTTGGACCACTATTTCTACACATCTCCTACACCATCCCACGCCAACAGCTCCTTTTTCAGGTATTCCCCCATTTTATCAAAATCAGTACGTCTGAAATCCAGTACTTTGAGTTTTATGCGTCCATACTCTGCCTTTGCCCTTATATCAAACCATATGGTGTGATGATCACTATTACATAGCTGGGCACCCACCTGGATATTGGAAACACTTCCAGCATCGACCCTTCCCTCGTGGGTTCCGTCACCATTTGTCTGAGCAAGGCACTTTGACAATCATCCACAATCTCTCTACTTCTTTCCGATTCCGCAGACGGGACGTTCCAATCCATGTCAGACAAATTGAAATCTCCCAACACTAGCACCTCCCCTTTCATACCAATCTTTTGAATATCTTCTGTCAGATCCTTGTCTTAACTTCTCCGTTTGTGCAGGAGGTCTGTAGATAACCCCCGTGTAGTACAGGTTCCGTCTTCTCTTTCCAGAACGATCCATAAAGCTTCTTCCTTTCCCCAGATTCCCCGCATTTTAGCCACTTTGATATTGTCTCTCACATACAGCGCCACTCCTCCACCTCTTCGGCCCTCTCTATCCTTCCTAAAAAGATTATAGCCCGGTATGGTCACATCCCATTCATGGGAATCGTTGAACCACGTCTCTGTAATAGCAACAATATCCAAGTTTTCTTCAAACATCAGGGCTTGCAAGTCTTGAACCTTTTCACCTAGACTACGAGAATTTGTGCTCATTGCTTTCCGTGTGCCTAGTAAGTTTAGGTGTTTTTCTATATTTACATGACCTTTCCCTCTGTGTAGTGGGCTGAGAACCTGGGTTCGATTCCTACTACAGCTTCTTATGAAACCTAGGCAAGTCAGTTAACCTTCCATTGCCCCACGTACAAAAATAAATTAGATTGTGAGCAGTGTATCAAATCCATGACCCTTTACCGGGACTGGCACCTCCTATATTTTATGCTGTTCTTGTGTTTCTCTCTCTTTTATCACTATATCCGGTTTTCTTGCATCCAGCTTTTGATCAGTCTTCATTTTGTCTTAATTGATGGAATCCTGTTACTATCCCTCCAAATAATTTCTTTCCATTGGATAAAGTACAGGAAGGATGTGCATCTTCATTTTGAAGATTTATAATGTTCAAGTGCAGATGGGTCAGAGGGTATATTTGAAGTTCTCCAGACACAACAGAAGTGTGTGGGGCGGGGGGGGGGGGGGAATATTGCACGAGTGACAGTAAATTGTAGCTTGTCTGGTCATTTTGGAATTGAGCAAGACTGCAGGTGAGTTGTTGTATGCATGAGCTCCGGGATGAATGCTTTATTTTGAAACAAAACTTGCTGGTAACATTTTTATTTATGATTAGAAACTATTACAGAATGAACTTTTGAGACTTGCCGTTGGAAATCAGCGTTGTGAGGTCTCCACTTTTATGCTTCCATGTGCCTTCCTTTTAAGTAAGCTTATTTCATAGTGGCAGAAACCCAGAAAACATTTGTAGTGGCCCCAACATTTGTTCTCTCATCCCTGCTACACACTTTCCTTTTTAATTTTCTACCACCCAGCACTGTTTCATACTCCCCTCCCCTCATCTCTCCTCCTTTGCTCCTGTGGCAACATGGCTCTTTTGGAATCCTTGGTCAAGTGGTGCCCACAGTGCCTCAGTTTCAAGACAGAACTCGGGCTGCATCCATCCCCTTATCTCTGGCCCTGACTGGCAAGGTGTGCACACACACTGCCACACATTATCTTCTTCTCTCTCTCTCCCCCGCCCTCCCACACACACACAGAGTGACATCTAGCTCCAGGTGCTTTTTATATAGATATAAACTGCTTTACGATTTGTATATTCATCAATATACCCTTTCTCAGGTATACCACCTTTGCCCTCCTACCCACATGGGAAAAGGCTGCATTTCTTACGTTGCATTGTAAAACCACTATCATCTTGTATCTGAGCTGAAGTAGAACCTTCAAAAAAGCCACTTGACTTTTATATTTCTTTTCATTCTCCCATGTTGGAGAAATCCAGTGCGGAAAAATCAGTTCTGATTGTGCAGCAGATTGTGTCCTGAGAGGCTTGACTTTAGCTATACCAAGACCCATGCTTTTAGGCAGGGGCGTATCGAGACTTCGCTGGTAGGGGGGTCCAGAGCCGAGGTGAGGGGGCACATTTTAGCCCCCCCCCCCCCCGGCGCCGGCGCCACCGCCAGAACCACCTCCAACAACTGTGGCCTGCACAACTACCCTCTCGACTGCCCGTCGACCCTCTCGACCCCCCGCCCGCTGTCGCCTACCTTTGCTGGCGAGGGACCCCAACCCCCGCCAGCCGACGTTGTCTTCCTTCGTTCGTTTGGGTTTCTTTTTTCTGAGTCTGACTCTGACGTCCTGCATGTACACAACGTGCAGGGACGTCAGACTCACAGAAACAGAACGAAGCCTGAGGGCTTCGTTCTGTTTCTGTGAGTCTGACGTCCCTGCACGTTGTGTACGTGCAGGACGTCAGAGTCAGACTCAGAAAAAAGAAACCCGAACGAAGGAAGACTACTTCGGCTGGCGGGGGTTGGGGTCCCCCGCCAGCAAAGGACGTTGACAGCAGGTTGGCGGCGGGAGGGGGGGTTGCGAGGGTCATCGGTAGGGGGGTCCAGGGCCCCCGTGGCCCCATAGCAGATACGCCCCTGCTTTTAGGGCTGTGTTAATGTCACCTGCCAGTCTAAGATCTACCTCCCTTGGATTTGGAGCACCACAACCTGGTGCTCTGCATGCACAATCGCCAGTCTTTCTTCAGACACTACCTTCTATCAAGAGGTTAGGATTTAAATTTAGTTTTACTAACCTGCACTGCTGCATTAATATCTGTTAATTTGCGCATAGTGTGCACTAATGCAATTAACATGAGTTATTAGTAAACAGACCCCATTGAGAATAATGGAACTTGCATTAAGCACAAGTTAAATCACATTAAAGCATGCCAAAGTGTTAGGGCTAGATTGACCAGCATTGGCTTACCTCAGGCAGTGGAGGCTGAAGTAACCTGTCCAAGGTCACAAGGCTCATCAGTGGGAGATGCAGGATTAGAAACCTGGCTCTCAGATCACTACATAAGTATTGCTATATTGGGACAGACCAAAGGTCCATCAAGCCCTGCATCCTGTTTCCAACAGTGGCCAATCCAGGTCACAAATACCTGGCAAGATCCCCAAAAAATACAAAACATTCTATACTGCTTATCCCAGAAATCGTGGATTTTCCCCAAGTCCATTTAATAATGGTCTATGGACTTTTCCTTTAGGAAGCCATCCAAACTTTTTTAAAACTCTGCTAAGCTAACTGCCTTTACCACATTCTCTGGCAACAAATTCCAGAGTTTAATTACACGTTGAGTGAAGAAAACGTTTCATTTTAAATGTACTAATTTACTTCATTGTAGCTTCATCACATGCCCCCTAGTCCTAGTATTTTTGGAAAGCGTGAACAGACGCTTCACATCTACCCGTTCAACTCCACTCATTATTTTATAGACCTCTATCATATCTCCCCTCAGTCACCTTTTCTCCAAGCTCAAGAGCCCTAGCCGCTTTAGCCTTTCCTCATAGGGAAGTCGTCCCATCCCCTTTATCATTTTCATCGGCCTTCTCTGTTCCGTCCATCCTTGTTAGCAGAGAAGGGTTCAGCTGCCTCCCAAGACCCATAATCTTTTCGTATCTTTTCATCTTAGTTTTCTATGTGTTATAGTTCCAAAGGAAAAGGGGCTAAAAGTCCCCAACCAAAAACATGTCTTGTTTGCACCTGCTTGTGTCCTCTTTATCTTTGTATTTCAAGATGGCCCTTAGCTCTGTGAGTGGGAAATTTATGTACCTTTGTGTTTTTTAAAAGTTATTATTTATTTAAATTTTTTTTTTTTCATACTCCTGAAGAGACTATGGGGCTCATTTTCAAAAGAGAAAAACGTCTCAAAAAATGGCACAAATTGGCATTTGGACATTTTTCTCCAAAGAAAATAATCCAGATTGAGATTTTCTAAACTCTGATTTGAGACATTTTTCTCTGTGCGTCCAAATTACAAGGGGATTTGTTTGGGGGCAGGATTTGGGTGTTCCCAAAACTAAGATGTTTTTCTGCCATAATGGAATAAAGGAAAAAACAACCAGAGCTGATTTAGATGTTTTGGTCTAGACCTGTTTCAAGCACACCCAAGTCACAAGAAGTTGCCTTAAATGACGAGAATCCCACTGGAGGGATTAACACACAACTCCCACCCCCTAAACATGTGAACCGATACATACCAGCCTCTGAAAGCTTCGGATGTTATGGCCAGTCCTATTACAGCAGCAAGCAGGTCCCTGCAGTAGCCTAGTGGCCAGTGCTGTGTACTGTAGAAAAGGAAACCCAGGCCATACCCCACTCTAACTGGTACACTTGTGGTGGAAAGTGTGAGCTCTCAAAAATCCACCAAAAACCTACTGTACCCACTTATAGGTGACACCTGCAGGCATAAGGGCTATTTTACTGGTGTACAGTAGGTTTTTGAAGGGCTCCCCATACAATATAAGGTGCTAAAGGTGAGATGTGTACCTGGGAGCTTTTATGTAACGTCCACTTCAGTGCCCCCTGGGACGCCACAGTGCTCTGCTGTGATGTCTGTGTGGCCATACATTCCAATGGCTTGTTTGTGTTTGCACCAACACAAAAACATCTAGCAAATGGCCATTTTCAAATAAAAAAAGTTGGACATTTTTCTGGTTTGAAAATGACCATGTTTGCTACTGGATTTTTGGACATTTTTTGCAAAATGTCCAAAATCGGATTTAGATAATACTGGACAAAATTTCAGCAAAAGAGGAGTAAACAGAAGTACTAGGAATAAGTTGAAATGAGCTTAACTAACCCAATCATTCAGGAGTGTGTGGTATCAAGTACGTAGCTTTCTTTTTTTCTGTTTAAAGTGGAGAAAAGGACCTCAGTAGTCACCGCATGGCAGCAATGTACTGAATGCACTCAAATGCCAGCGTTGTTTTGACTCCGTTTTTATCACTGGCCAAAAAAACTCCAAAATCGGAGTGGCCTAGTGGTTAGGTTGGTGGACTTTGGTCCTGGGGAACTGAGGAACTGAGTTCGATTCCCGGCACAGGCAGCTCCTTGTGACTCTGGGCAAGTCACTTAACCCTTCATTGCCCCATGTAAGCCGCATTGAGCCTGCCATGAGTGGGAAAGCGCAGGGAAACGCAGGGTACAAATGTAACAAAAATAAAATAGATACTATTGGAGATTCTACATTCCATGTAGAAGGCTGCGCAGGCTTCTGTTTCTGTGAGTCTGACGTCCTGCACGTATGTGCAGGACGTCAGACTCACAGAAGCAGAAGCTTGCGCGGCCACATTGGTGATCTGCAAGGGCCAACTTCTAGTGGAATAGCAACATTCCATGTAGAATCTCAAATAGTAGCAACAGTAGAGGAGTGGCCTAGGAGTGGTTAGGGTGGTGGACTTTGGTCCTGAGGAACTGAGTTCGCTTCCCACTTCAGGCACAGGCAGCTCCTTGTGACTCTGGGCAAGTCACTTAACCCTCCATTGCCCCATGTAAGCCGCATTGAGCCTGCCATGAGTGGGAAAGCGCAGGGTACAAATGTAACAAACATAAAATATGGAAAATGCCCCTCCCCCCCCCCAACATATACATATGCCTTTAAGAGAAAGGCTTGAGATGGTTCTGCATACATTTTCCCACTAAGTACATTATTTTGGGGCTAACATGTCAGCTGTAACTTCATCAGGTCTAAGATACAGATGTGGTTACATTTCTTGTCTTATTCCACGGCCTCAGTTTTGAAGCAGAGCTCTGTGTTTAGACTGACGTTTACCACTAGTTTCCATTTCCCTCCAATTTTTCTCATCCTTGAGGATCTTAATACTAGCTTTTGGAACAGACACATCCTTGGATAACATTTCCTCTTTTGCTAATTTATGTTTTATCTCCATAGGCGGATAGTGAATGACACTTACAGAACAGATCTGTGTCTATTGTACCCTCCTTTCATGATAGCCCTAGGTAAGTGATAACGATTGTGGATATGTTTTCAGTACATTGCAATCTTGACGAGCCAGTGTTGTGGCAGTATTATCTAGATCTCTCAGTATAAACCTGCTATATTGCTGTCTCTCTCAGCTGCCTTCTTTTTGTCTTAAATTATGTAAAAATGCATTCTATTATCATTCCTCATCTCCCTCACCCTTTGTTTTAAAGAGTCCTTTCCCGAATTTACAGTTCAGGTTGTGATATATTCAGACTTCATATCTGGTTATCCTCCTATATAATAATTCTCACCTCCAACAGGATGTGCTTGGGACCGTGCCTGCCGGAAGTGGTCTGCTAGGCAGGCACGCACTGACCTCAGTGACATCAGTGACAGACAATTTGGCAAAGCAAAGCAATCTGAGTGCTGGCCATTAGGACACAGGGTTGATAGGAGAGTTTGAAAATACTGAAGGAACCGAAAGTGTTAAATGGGGGGAGGGGGAGTTCTGAACCACTGAAAGACATGAACATTTGGGAAAGGAAAACAATCTGAATGCTGGGGGTGGGGGTGGGGGGGCAAGTTCTGAATGAATGAAAGAAATGAAAATTTACGAGAGAAACACAATCTGAATGCCAGGCATTTGTACACAGGGTAGATAGGACACTTTAAAAAAAAAAATGAAGGACGTGAAAGTATTACATCTTGGGGGAGGGGTGAGGAGGAAAGCGGTGGGGTATCCGGATACTGGGCATTAGGGCCACGGGGGTACATAGACTTTTGAAAGCCTTAAGGAACCCAAAGTGTGGGAAGGAGGAGGAAAAGGAGGGGAGGGAACGGGGTGAGGGGCATTAGGAACAGGGGAGGGGGCCCTGTCACACACTCTCACTCTCATTCTCACACACACACTGTCACACAGACAGTCTCACTCTGTCACACACCCGCACATTCACTCTGACTCTCTCTCTCAAACATACACACTCCCAGGAAAACCTTGCTAGCGCCCGTTTCATTCGTTCCAAAAACGGGCCTTTTTTACTAGTAAAAAAATAAGTACAGCATAATTGAATGAGCTTTCAAGACCTTGAAAATGAAAATGTTTCCAGAAAGTGGAAGTTTTTTTTTTTTTTTTTTTTATTGAAAAGATAATAACAGCAAAAACAAGTTCACCATAGATCAATACAATCGTAGATCATCCTTTCCAAGAAAGTCTCAAAACAAATGCAACAGTACAACTCAGTAATATCATCCCTTTTTCATGCCCTCCCTCCCCCCCCCCCCCCCAATAGAGAAGCTCCCTACTCCGATTGAGTGAGCAAGAAAGCATCCGGACGCGAGGTCCATTGAACATATAAGTACCAGAAAGTGGAGTTTTTGTAAGATGTAATAGCTTTTGTCAGCAAGGGCGTAGCCGGACAGCCAATTATGGGTGGGCCTCAGTCCAAAATGGATGGGTATGGAATTCAGCCCCTCCTGGCCCTCCTCAACTGCGCTCTCCCCCTACCCTCAAACACAAAATATTAAATACCTGAGCTGGTAGGGATCCCCAAACTGCACCAGCTCAAGATTTCCTCCACCTCGGGCAGCACTTGACTTCAGCTGATGCTGCTGCCGGTAGCCCATACATGCTCAGTGCTTCCGCCTGGTGAGAACTGAGCATGTGCAGAGGGGGCCGGTGTGTGGTGCCAGCTGCCGTTTGGAAGAGCATTGACTGCCTGACAAGGAGGAAATTCTGGTGGGGTTTGAAGACTCCCACTAGCCACAGCAAGAGAGCCACAATTTTGGGTGGGCCTGAGTACAAATTGGGTGGGCCACAGCCCACCCAGGCCCACCTGTAGCTACGCCACTGTTTGCCAGGGTTGGAAATAGATTTACAATATTTAGGCACCAATCACATTTTTAAGAGCCAGGGATTTTTTTTTTCTTCCTTTTTCCTTCTTTGTCTCCAAATTGCTTGTTTTGGGGTTTTTTCTAAATTTTGTCATCTTCAATCTTTTTTTTTTCTATTCAGATTTTTCCCTGTTTTTCCAAACTTTAAACAGCAGATGTTCTGGCTCCTGAAATTTTTTTTTTTCTAGCTCTGTTTTATTAGGTACAGCATATGAGCTTGAGATCTCATGGGATCGCTTCAGATTTGAAGATCTGGTGAGACCTCATTTAGAATATTGTGTACAAATCTGGAGACCGCACCTTCAAAAAGATATTAACAGGATGGAGTCGATCCCGAGGGCGGCTATTAAATAGTCGGTGGTCTTCCTCATAAAGCGTATGGGGGCAGACTTAAAGGTCTCAATACGTATACTTTAGAAGAAAGACGGGAGGAGAGACGTGATAGAGACTTTTAAATAACATAAATGCAGAGGAGGCGAGTGAATTGAAAGGAACTCTGGAACGAGGGAGCATAGGATGAAGGTGAAAGGGGATAGACTTAGAAGTAACCTGGGGAAATACTCCATGGAAAGGGTGGTAAATTCATGGCATAGCCTCCCAGTGGAGGTGGTATCTGAATTCAAGAGAGTTTGGGACAAGTACATAGGACCTCTAAGGAGTGACAAGGAGAGTAATTGGTATGGGTGGGCAAATTGGATAGGCCGTACGGGCCTTATCTGCCTCGATTCTTCTTTGATTTTGCTCTGAGACTATTACAGCGACTAGAACTGTTATCAGGTTTTGAATTAAGACCTTCATGTTGACTAAAGGCTTGCTAGCATCGGTGCCTGAAGCCAGCCATTGGCATGTCGGAGTTGGCAGTTGCTCTTTTGTGTATCCCATCTCACCTCACAACATAATGAGAGCCTGTGGAATGGGCCTTTTATAAGATACTAGTAAAACATGCCCGTTTCTGGCGCAAATGAAACGGGCGCTAGCATGGTTTTCCTCCAGAACCCCCCCCCCCTACTGACCCCCTCGGCGTTGTGAAGACACTGACCGCCATTGTTGCGGACCTCGGCACGCCACCTTCAATCTGCTGAGTCGTTGGTTGTGAAGCCACTGACGCCATTGCTCCGCCCTCGACGTCATCACGTTTGACGCGAGGGCGGGGCCCCAACACAGTGTTTTCGGTGGCTTCACCACCACGAACCCTTCGAACCGGAAGGAAGTGCCCGGAGGACCTGACAGTGACGTCAGTGTCCTCAGAACGTTGAGGGTGAGTTTTATTATATAGGATTTAGCTTATTTCATGTAATGTTTTACCTTTCTTTCAGCTTGCCTCCATGTAGCCTGTGTTGTCCAGCAGAAGGATGCAAGGCAGTGGTTTGCTGAGCTGTCTGTTGACATGGAGAAGGTAATTTGTTCATTGCGGGGCACAGAATACGCTCCTCCCAAGAATCCCTCTCATTATGTAAGCCCAAGAGGCACACCAAAGGACTGCACACCAAAGATGATCCAATCAACTTTACCAACGCCTTCATAACGACCCCATGTAAACCTCTTCACCCAGCAACTTAGCAAGACTATAATCATACTGGACAACACACAATCTTCATCCCTTCCGACCCTCCACTTATACCTCATACGATCACTATACAACCTTGTATCTGTTATCAACCGACTAGGCAAACGCCTCTGACGGTACTATGTAAGCCACATTGAGCCTGCAAATAGGTGGGAAAATGTGGGGTACAAATGCAACAAATAAATAATAAAATACAAAAACAAGTGTTTTTTTTATTTTTGTTACATTTGTATCCCGCGCTTTCCCACTCATGGCAGGCTCAATGCGGTGGGCAATGGAGGATTAAGTGACTTGCCCAGAGTCACAAGGAGCTGCCTGTGCCGGGAATCGAACTCAGTTCCTCAGTTCCCCAGGACCAAAGTCCACCACCCTAACCACTAGGCCACTCCTCCACCATAATAACGCTAGAGAACAAACTAGCATTAGTATCATAGATGTGACAGATAAACTGCAGTCCTAATTGAAAAAGTCATTTGAAGACTTTTTGTAAGAGACCGTGGCCACTTTTCTGTGGCCTTCATATCCGTCCATCTTTTTGAGTATTTTCCCCTGTAACTTTTAACTTTTTCTGTACACATGCCTGAACCACATCAGTTTTTAATTCCCTACCTCCTCCACAGTCTCTGCCAGCTTTTCCTAACTTCTTATTCCTTTCCTTTGATGTATTTTGACCTGGCACCACCACCTCCTGAGGTTCCAGCTCAGTCAGCTTTCATTCACAATCACCCCCTGGATTTTCTCCTGGATTTTTTTATAATCTACTACTACTACTACTATTAAACATTTCTATAGCGCTACTAGACTTACGCAGCGCTGTACAAATTAACATGAAAAGACAGTCCCTGCTCAACAGAGCTTACAATCTAAATTGGACAGACGAACAGACAGCTAGGGGCGGGGAAATTGCAGTGGTAGGGGTGATAAGTGAGGGTGTTGAGTAAGAGAGTCATGGTTAGGAGTCGAAAGCAGTAGCAAAGAGGTGGGCTTTAAGCCTAGACTTGAAGACAGCCAGACGTACTGGCTCAGGGAGTCTATTCCAGGCATAGGGAGCAGCGAGATAGAAGGAACGGAGCCAGGAGTTAGCAGTGGGGGAGAAGGGGGACGACAGGAGACATTTACCCAGCGAACGGAGTTCACGGGGAGGAGTGTAGGGAGAGATGAGAGCGGAAAGGTACTGAGGAGCTGCGGTGATTTAACCAGAGCTGACATTGTGATGTCATAATGCCTCAGTCCACCAATGCCTAAGAGCCAACCTCATCAGTGATGTCACAGTGGCTTGATTTTATAGGAATACTTGGCTCATACTACTACTACTATTAAACATTTCTATAGCGCTACTAGACTTACGCAGCGCTGTACAAATTAACATGAAAAGACAGTCCCTGTTCAACAGAGCTTACAATCTAAATTGGACAGACGAACAGACAGCTAGGGGTGGGGAAATTGCAGTGGTAGGGGTGATAAGTGAGGGTGTTGAGTAAGAGAGTCATGGTTAGGAGTCGAAAGCAGTAGCAAAGAGGTGGGCTTTAAGCCTAGACTTGACGACAGCCAGAGACTGAGCCTGACGTACCGGCTCAGGGAGTCTATTCCAGGCATAGGGAGCAGCGAGATAGAAGGAACGGAGCCGGGAGTTAGCAGTGGGAGAGAAGGGGGACGACAGGAGACATTTACCCAGCAAACGGAGTTCACGGGGAGGAGTGTAGGGAGAGATGAGAGCGGAAAGGTACTGAGGAGCTGCGGTGATTTAACCAGAGCTGACACTGTGATGTCATAATGCCTCAGAGTCCACCAATGCCTAAGAGCCAACCTCATCAGTGATGTCACAATGGCTTGACTGTCCTATACTTGGCTCATACTACTACTACTATTAAACATTTCTATAGTGCTACTAGACTTACGCAGCGCTGTACAAATTAACATGAAAAGACAGTCCCTGCTCAACAGAGAATCTAAATTGGACAGACGAACAGACAGCTAGGGGTGGGGAAATTGCAGTGGTAGGGGTGATAAGTGAGGGTGTTGAGTAAGAGAGTCATGGTTAGGAGTCGAAAGCAGTAGCAAAGAGGTGGGCTTTAAGCCTAGACTTGACGACAGCCAGAGACTGAGCCTGACGTACCGGCTCAGGGAGTCTATTCCAGGCATAGGGAGCAGCGAGATAGAAGGAACGGAGCCGGGAGTTAGCAGTGGGAGAGAAGGGGGACGACAGGAGACATTTACCCAGCAAACGGAGTTCACGGGGAGGAGTGTAGGGAGAGATGAGAGCGGAAAGGGATGAGGAGCTGCAGAGTGGATGCCCTTGTAGGTCAAAAGGAGAAGTTTGAACCGAATGTGGAAGCGGATAGGGAGCCAGTGAAGCGACTTGAGGAGAGGGCTAACGTGAGTATAGCGACTCTGGCGGAATATAAGACGCGCAGCACAAACTGCTGTGAAGTGTGTGGTCAGGAGCCACAGGCTGCAGCTCCCTCCAGATCCTAATGCCACTACACCCTGAGCAAAGGCCGAACTCCCTCCTAACATGCTGGCCAGGCTGAGCTTACCTGCTAATGTTTCCTGTCTGTTGCATGGAATTTTGTATATGACTCAGCCTTGAGATGTGGATTGTGATCTTTTATTTATATACTAGTAAAAAAGCCCCGTTTCTGATGCAAATGAAACAGGGGCTAGCAATGTTTTCTTCTCTGTGCATGTGGGAGTGTGTGTGTCCCTGCCCTCTGGCCCCTTTCCCCCTTCCCCCTCTGAGTCCTTCACTGTTACAGAGCCAGCGATTTGATTTCGTGCTCTGCTGTTTTCCTTCACTGACTGTGTTACAGAGAGGGCGGGGCAGACACTCATAGGGAAACCGGATATCTCGCCCCCTTCACACTTCCGGCTGGAGGCTTCATAGAACATTGGTGTTGCTTTTTATATAGAGAGATTGGTTAGGTCGGTGAGAAACCAGAAAGAGACTATTGTTTGCATTTTTACTATGTTCTGTGATAATGCTAGAGAACAAACTATAGTTTGACTTAATAGGATATTTTAATTGATACTAAGAGGCAGATGCAGCAACCAAACGTAAAAAAATCTAAATCGTTAAAGTCCCTAACGATTTTAAAATAACGAAAAATGCACCAAAAAAAAAGTCACACATGCTGAGATCGCTATTGAAACGTACAATGTATCAAAGAATCACAATACACATCGTTAATCGGCCCCCAAATCATGCGCAGAGCAGCCAAGCGTTATGTTAGCTGCTCTGCGCATGCCACAAACAGTCAAAACACAGTCAAATCACAAGCACATGGCTCCCAAATCAAAACAAAAATAAAAAAAAAGGGTCGGGAGGGGGCAAGGGCGCTCATCAGGAGCGTCCTGTACGGACGGCCTTGCCCCCCCCCCCCCCCCCCACCCCCCGCTGCTCCCCACTTTCCGCCGCTCCCCCCACCCCGAAAAAGCAAAATTCAAGCAGCCCTGCTCCCCACTTTCCGCCGCTCCCCCCACCCCGAAAAAGCAAAATTCGAGCAGCCCCTGCCCCCCTCCCTTCCTCACTACTCTCTCACCTCAGCTCCGCCTCCCGACATCCTCCGTCCTGTGCCCCGCCCCCTTTTGGGGTCGTCGTCGCCGCCATTCCCCTCCTCCATCGGGCCCCCCTCCCTCTTACCGGGCCCGTGCAGTGCCTCTCTCCTCTGTCCGAAGGCGCTGCACGGGCAAGAAGAAAGCCTGATGCCTGCCTTCGCCCAGCTTCGATGGCGCGTCTTTCTCCTGCTGCACCCGCCCCTGTCTGACGTCGGGAGGCGGAGCTGAGGTGAGAGAGTAGTGAGGAAGGGAGGGGGGCAGGGGCTGCTTGAATTTTGCTTTTTCGGGGTGGGGGGAGCGGCGGAAAGTGGGGAGCAGCGGGGGGGGGGGGCAAGGCCGTCCGTACAGGACGCTCCTGATGAGCGCCCTTGCCCCCTCCCGATCCTTTTTTATTTTTATTTATTTATGTGTTTTCTGACGTCCTTTGGACCAATCACAGCGCTTTTAGCTCTGCTAATGCGCTGGGATTGGCTCAAAGTTTGTTTATTTTTTCTCTTAATGATTTTTCCTGGCACAGAGCTGTCCTAACGAGTGGTCCAGACCTGTCGTTAGTTTTCCTGCCTTTTTCCTGCGTAAAGGCAATCGGAAAAGGTTAGTGCATGTCGTTTCAATGGGGTTTTCACACTAATTGCTCATCTCCATTCCGTTTTCGTTAGCTGCTGGCTTCCTCGGTAAAAGCCCTTTGATGCATGCAACGGATCAAATTTTCCTCGTTGGCGAGTCATTAAAGGCTCATTTAGCTTTAGTGCATCTGCCTCTAAATCATCATGCTAAGCTTGCCAGCTACCATTTTCTTGTAAAATAAAGATGTAGTTTTAACTTGGCTGCATTTCGTTTAAAATTTTAATTGTGTGCTTAAAGTCAGGGCATAGCCAGTTGTTCATGGGGGGTGGCACGCATTTCCTGTCTTCTCACCCCCCCCCCCCCCCCCCTTCCCATACACACATTATATATTAAACCTTTGCTGGTGGGGATACTGAAGCCAGTCGAAGAAATACACAGCCAAAGCATCCCCCTTCCTCCTTTGCTGCATCAGGAGCGAGGAAGTCAGCGGGATGGCTCCAGCCACCGATGCCAGCACTCCCCGAGCATGCTCAGTTCGTGCACGAACTAAGCATGCTTAGGAAGTGCGAGCGTTGGTGGCTGGAGGCACCCTGTTGACTTCCTCGCTCCTGATGCAGTACGAGGAGAAAGGGGTTGAATCAGACAGTGGATTTCTTTGGCTGGCGGGGCTTCAGCTACCCCATCAGCCATTGAACAGATACTAGCTTTGGAGGGGGCCTTCACCCATTCTCTTTCTCACGTATCCCCCGGTGCCCTCACCCATTCTTTCTCTCATGTGCCCCCCCCCCTTGTGCCCTCACCCATTCTTTCTACCCACCATGGGCCCCCATGCCTTCACGCTCGCTCGCTCTCTCTCTCTCCCTCCCTCATGTGCCTCCCTCCCTGCCCTAGTTATCCCTCACTCGCTCACACACATGTACGTCTGCCCGTCCACCATTACACCCAGACTGCCGGTGGCTCTCCTCTACCCTCTCTTCCCCTCTTCTCCCAGTTTATCTTGTTATTTTAAGTCTTCACCATGCAGGGGCAGCATATCGAAACACTGCCTTAGCCTGCACTGGGCCTTTTCTTCTGACCCAGCACCCCCTTCTGAAAACAAAGTTGCATCAGAAGGGGGCGCAATGGGTCAGAAGGAAAGGTGCGATGCAAGTCTGAGGCAGCGTTTCTCTACATTGCCGCTGCAGGGTAAAGACTTAAATAAAAAGGTAAACCGGGAGGGGAGAGAAGAGCTGCTGGTGGTCCAGGAGGGGAGGAAGAGATACCGTGGGCATGGGGGCGGAGGAGGGATAGAGGGAGGGTGGTTAATCATTAATCGTGATTAATGTTTAACTCGGTAATAGCGATGTTAATCGCGATTAATGTGCAGCCCTAATTTTAATAGGCCAACAAATTGTTGCCTTTTTGTGCATTTCTTTAAACTTTTTTATGAGAACTAGAATAGAACCAAACTGAACTTGATTTCAACCGCTTATGGTTTTGTTTTTTTTCTTCATGAGATTCTGGAAATAATCCGGGTCATTCTGAAACTGTACGAACAATGGAAAACTTTTGATGAAAGAAAAGAAATGGCTGCTATTCTCAGTAAGATGCCAAAGCCAAAACCACCTCCAAACAGGTACGTTGTTCTTGAGACTCGTGCTTGGTTTTTTTTTGTCTTTGACTTGCTGATCATCTATGTAAGGGGTTCCAGTGGAAGGCACATGAAGGGGGTTTGGACCGTTGATGCATGTAACTTGGGACACCTTTAATCTGTGTGCAAGTAGCATTAACAACCAAGGATTCTGTGGAAAACTAGATGGGGATTCAGGAAGAGCCTTGGCTGCCTTTTAAACACTTAGTGTGGAACTAAATTTGTCAATGCCTAAAAGTGACAAGAGCAGGCCTGTGGGTTTCAACCTGTTGGCCATATACATAGGAGGTTCATGCCCGGCTAGCAGGACTCTGGCAAAAGGGGAAGGTATAGAAAGGAGGAGACTTTATGGGGGAAGGTGCAAAAATTTGGTTCTGTTTCCCTTTCCACTGATGGGCCACATTCTCAATCTGTTGCTTCCCTACTCATTTTTTCTTTCAATTTTTCTAGTGAATTTAGTGTTCGTGAAAGGTGCCCGATTGACAGCACTGGAAACTGAAGCCAACATTTATCCACAGAACAGGTACAGCCTGGGCAGCGGCAGTGCAAGCTTCCTTCCCCCTACACACTGCCCCGCCAATGTGCCTCAACCCTGTTCAGTTTCCATATCCGTTCAGTCGTTGGCCTCTCTCTACTAGGACTGCCAGGCAAAATGCCATTTAGTGCCTACTGTGGTGGTGGTTTTAATGCCGTGGACAAGAATGAGGCCACCCGTTGACTCACTGTAGACCTGAGCTGAACTGGCAGCAGTTAATTAGGGCACGTTTTCCATGAGGCTGTGTCAATTGACATTTATAAAAACATTTCCTAGGGTTTTTACCCCTTCCCTGTGATGCAGTACCATGATTGCTTGTGTTTCCCTTCTGAGTCTGGAAATTGCAAGGGCCTCAGAATTTTCCCTGTTGCTGCCAGTCGTTTCCTCCTGCAAAACGATAATCGTTGCCCTGAATTTTGTGAAACACGTTCTAAGCTGCGTGCATTTCCATTCAGCAATTAAAATATGTCACATCAAAAGCGCAATGCTTTTAGAAATACTTGGATTGATGATGCCTTACCTTCATTATTGAAAAACAAAACCTGGCCCATGGATTTAGCATTTCGTAGGGAACTGGCATCCAGCTTGGGATTTCTAGCATGAAAAAAATGCTTTAGGATGTTGATGTATTATCAGTCATTAGCACATCTGAAAACGTAAGCGCAAACAAACAATGTGGTACTCGCTGTCCATCTCAGTTTAGACAGATAAATAAATCCCTTTGTTTTATCTAGCATCTGTAACTTACATAGTTGGATGTACACTGTCTGCAGTGGTGTTTCCCCCTTCTGTTTTGAGTTTCAGGTACTAAATGTTAAAAGTTTGCTTGAATGGTCCGGTTTTTAAAGTTGGGTTTGTATCACATTACTTTCCTTGTAAAAATGTTTAGTAGTGTAACAGCATAACATAGAATAAAAATTAGAGCTTTGACCTCTAATTAGTGTCTGATCCTATATAATAATTCTCACCTCCAACAGGATGTGCTTGGGACCGTGCCTGCCGGAAGTGGTCTGCTAGGCAGGCATGCTCTGACATCAGTGACAGACAGTTTGGCAAAGCAAAACAATCTGAGTGCTGGCCATTAGGACACAGGGTTGATAGGAGAGTTTTAAAAGACTGAAGGAACCGAAAGTGTTAAATGGGGGGAGGGGGGAGTTCTGAACCACTGAAAGACATGAACATTTGGGAACAATCTGAATGCTGGCCATTAGGACACAGGGTAGATAGGAGAGTTTTAAAAGACTGAAGGAAACGAAAGTGTTAAACTGGAGAAGGGGGGGGGGGGGAGTTATGAACGACTGAAAGACATGCAAATTTGGGACAGGAAAACAATCTCAATGCTGGCCATTAGCACACAGGGTACATAGGACAGTTTAAAAGACTGAAGGAACCAAATGTGTTCGGGGGGGGGGGGGGGGGGGGCAAGTTCTGAATGAATGAAAGAAATGACAATTTACGAGAGGAACACAATCTGAATGCCGGGCATTTGTACACAGGGTAGATAGGACACTTTTTTTTAAAAAATGAAGTACGTGAAAGTATTACATCTTGGGGGAGGGATGAGGAGGAAAGCGGTGGGGTATCCAGATACTGGGCGTTAGGGCCACGGGGGTACATAGACTTTTGAAAGCCTTAAGGAACCCAAAGTGTGGGAAGGAGGAGGGAACGGGGTGAGGGACATTAGGAACAGGGGAGGGGGCCCTGTCACACACTCTCATTCTCACACACACACACTGTCACACAGACAGTCTCACTCTGTCACACACCCGCACATTCGCTCTGGCTCTCTCTCTCAAACATACACACTCCCAGGAAAACCTTGCTAGCGCCCGTTTCATTCGTTCCAGAAACGGGCCTTTTTTACTAGTATATATATACAGTGGGGGAAATAAGTATTTGATCCCTTGCTGATTTTGTAAGTTTGCCCACTGACAAAGACATGAGCAGCCCATAATTGAAGGGTAGGTTATTGGTAACAGTGAGAGATAGCACATCACAAATTAAATCCGGAAAATCACATTGTGGAAAGTATATGAATTTATTTGCATTCTGCAGAGGGAAATAAGTATTTAATCCCTCTGGCAAACAAGACCTAATACTTGGTGGCAAAACCCTTGTTGGCAAGCACAGCGGTCAGACGTCTTCTGTAGTTGATGATGAGGTTTGCACACATGTCAGGAGGAATTTTGGTCCACTCCTCTTTGCAGATCATCTCTAAATCATTAAGAGTTCTGGGCTGTCGCTTGGCAACTCGCAGCTTCAGCTCCCTCCATAAGTTTTCAATGGGATTAAGGTCTGGTGACTGGCTAGGCCACTCCATGACCCTAATGTGCTTCTTCCTGAGCCACTCCTTTGTTGCCTTGGCTGTATGTTTTGGGTCATTGTCGTGCTGGAAGACCCAGCCACGACCCATTTTTAAGGCCCTGGCGGAGGGAAGGAGGTTGTCACTCAGAATTGTACGGTACATGGCCCCATCCATTCTCCCATTGATGCGGTGAAGTAGTCCTGTGCCCTTAGCAGAGAAACACCCCCAAAACATAACATTTCCACCTCCATGCTTGACAGTGGGGACGGTGTTCTTTGGGTCATAGGCAGCATTTCTCTTCCTCCAAACACGGCGAGTTGAGTTCATGCCAAAGAGCTCAATTTTTGTCTCATCTGACCACAGCACCTTCTCCCAATCACTCTCGGCATCATCCAGGTGTTCACTGGCAAACTTCAGACGGGCCGTCACATGTGCCTTCCGGAGCAGGGGGACCTTGCGGGCACTGCAGGATTGCAATCCGTTATGTCGTAATGTGTTACCAATGGTTTTCGTGGTGACAGTGGTCCCAGCTGCCTTGAGATCATTGACAAGTTCCCCCCTTGTAGTTGTGGGCTGATTTCTAACCTTCCTCATGATCAAGGATACCCCACGAGGTGAGATTTTGCGTGGAGCCCCAGATCTTTGTCGATTGACAGTCATTTTGTACTTCTTCCATTTTCTTACTATGGCACCAACAGTTGTCTCCTTCTCGCCCAGCGTCTTACTGATGGTTTTGTAGCCCATTCCAGCCTTGTGCAGGTGTATGATCTTGTCCCTGACATCCTTAGACAGCTCCTTGCTCTTGGCCATTTTGTAGAGGTTAGAGTCTGACTGATTCACTGAGTCTGTGGACAGGTGTCTTTCATACAGGTGACCATTGCCGACAGCTGTCTGTCATGCAGGTAACGAGTTGATTTGGAGCATCTACCTGGTCTGTAGGGGCCAGATCTCTTACTGGTTGGTGGGGGATCAAATACTTATTTCCCTCTGCAGAATGCAAATAAATTCATATACTTTCCACAATGTGATTTTCCGGATTTAATTTGTGATGTGCTATCTCTCACTGTTACCAATAACCTACCTTTCAATTATGGGCTCCTCATGTCTTTGTCAGTGGGCAAACTTACAAAATCAGCAAGGGATCAAATACTTATTTCCCCCACTGTATATATACTACATGGTTCCTGTTTTCTGTGAACACCGGCCACTGAGCTCTGCTTGCTGTATGGCCGATGGCAAAGAATCCCATCCCCTACCCTGGTCTGTCAGTGTATTGCTTCCGTATTCTGGAAAGATCATTTTTCAGATTGAAAGGCAGCTTTTAATTTGTATGCCAGTTTAATTTCTCCTTAGACTTTTTCTAATTTTATCCCATTCTGCATGCTCCATGCCTTAAAAGAAGACTCCCCAAAACCTAGAATGCTTGCCAAATCCATACTGAAATTTGATGGGTCTTGCAACTTTAACACAAGTTGTAAATCTCCTTTTGCATGGTGCTGTCTAGTGTTCAAGTTTTACACTTGAGGTTTCTGGTTGACTGAATGTTTTTGGATGGCAAGTTCTCTTAGTCCCAGTTACAGGTCTTTCAGGACTGTGCAGACCCCAGCTTTGAGAGCCATTTTCTTCAGATGCAGTGTGTGATTGTAATGCTCCTGACACAGATGCTTGTCTGCCCTGCAGTGAAATGAAACCCATCCAACCCTTTCAGTTCACTTCCCAAATGGTTGTGATTTCCAAGTCGGAAAAGGCCTTATTCCTCAGTCTTGTAAGCCCCGTGAGGTTTGTTTGATCAGGGTACCAAATAGAGTCACAGTTCATGCTTTCAAAAATTATCCAGTCTGACAAAGTGGGCTCTGGTCTTCGAAGGCTCATGCCTCAATAAATTGATTAGTTTATAAGATGCCATCTGCCTCTTTCAGTTTTGTTTTATACCGGACTAGCCTTTTTAAAAATGTACCCCACCCAATGCTTTTGGATATCTTCATGATGTCACAAGCAAGTAAGGCAAACTGGGTTTCATGAGCCACACTAGTTTTCGTTGACTGGGCAGAGAAAAAAGTATGCCCATTATTAAAATGGACTTGGGGAAAATCCACTACTTATTTCTAGGATAAGCGGCATAAAATGTATTGTACTGTTTTGGGATCTTGCCAGGTACTTGTGACCTGGATTGGCCATTGTTGGAAACAGGATGCTGGGCTTGATGGACCTTTGGTCTGCCCCAGTGTGGCAACACTTATGTACTTAGGATGTATGTATGTACTTAGGATTCTGAATGGAATCTTGCTACTCTTTAGGGTTCTAAATGGAATGTTGCTATACACTTTGAAATTCTGCATGGAATCTTGTTATTCTTTAGAATTCTAGAATCTTGTTATTCTTTGGGGTTCTACATGGAATGTTGCTATTGTTTGGGTTTCTGCCAGGTATTTGTGACCTGGATTGGCCACTATTGGAAACAGGAAGCTGGGCTTGATGGACCTTTGGTCTGCCCCAGTATGGCAACACTTATGTACTTATATTGAACACGAACTTGTTACTGGTATGTTCTTGAAGTCCCCACCTGACACCTATACATAGCAAAGCTCTAATTTTTCTTCTGATTTCAATTCTGTGGTTCTGAAAGGGCGAAGGGGGGTGGGGGTGGGAGGAAGCAGTAACTAATGTCGGTGTATCAGCTTGAAATTTGTTTAACCTGTTTTTAATGTTTTCTTCTCAAACAGTGAAGGAGAACAGGGTCCAAATGGAAGCCAGAGCTCTAGCTACAGCCAATCATAACACATTCCAAAAGATTTTGTAATGGACCAGTTTGGCTCACGGTTCATCTGAAGTTAAAGAACTGGACGCGGGTGTGTTGGGGGTGAATAGGGGAGCTTCAAAATAAATTACTTCGTGAAAGAAAAGCGGGAATGAGTGAGTGGCTTGTTTATGTTCAGCATCTGCTCCTTCTTCCCAAGGGCTCTTTTTCTCGATGCTCTTGTGTACTGCCCCACACGACTTCTGGAGCAAGTGGATCGTGTATTAATGAACTGAACCCAGCGTGGTTCCTCTCTTCATGCTGGAATATGCATTCTTTGGAAATAAGCTAAAGTCCTCTTTTTTTTTTTTTTTTTTCCCTTTCCTTACTCAAAATGGTGATGAGAAACTGAAAAGGTGTTTAAAACTGAATATGTTTCTTTGTTGTTTTTTTTTTTTTTTTACTGCATGTTTGTTTTATTGGGTTTTTGATGGTTGACACGTGTTGTTCTTGCGTTCATTGTTGGTAGCGTTTTAAAATGCCCAAGGTGCACTTTTTTTTTAATTTAAAGACAACTGTGGGACTGTGTAAAGTGTTTGGTCAGAACAAAATCCGATACAGCAATAGAGAAGTAAATCTGATTCTTTAGCTATAGTCCTAATTTGTATGGGATTTTTTTTTTAATTTGTACCCCGTGCTTTCCCACTCATGGCAGGCTCAATGCGGCTTACATGGGGCAATGGAGGGTTAAGTGACTTGCCCAGAGTCACAAGGAGCTGCCTGTGCCTGAAGTGGGAAGTGAACTCAGTTCCTCAGGACCAAAGTCCACCACCCTAACCACTAGGCCACTCCTCCACTGTTGCTATTATTTGAGATTCTACATGGAATGTTGCTATTCCACTAGCAACATTCCATGTAGAAGTCGGCCCTTGCAGATCACCAATGTGGCTGCGCAGGCTTCTACATGGAATGTTGCTAGTGGAATAGCAACATTCTATGTAGAATCTCCAATAGTATCTATTTTATTTTTGTTACATTTGTACCCCGCGCTTTCCCACTCATGGCAGGCTCAATGCGGCTTACATGGGGCAATGGAGGGTTAAGTGACTTGCAGAGTCACAAGGAGCTGCCTGTGCCTGAAGTGGGAATCGAACTCAGTTCCTCAGTTCCCCAGAACCAAAGCCCACCACCCTAACCACTAGGCCACTCCTCCACTCCTAACCACTAGGCCACTCCTCCACTGTTGCTACTATTTGAGATTCTACATGGAATGTTGCTATTCCACTAGCAACATTCCATGTAGAAGTTGGCCCTTGCAGATCACCAATGTGACCGCGCAGGCTTCTGCTTCTGTGAGTCTGACTTCCTGCACGTTACGTGCAGGACGTCAGACTCACAGAAACAGAAGCCTGCGCAGCCTTCTACATGGAATGTTGCTAGTGGAATAGCAACACTCCATGTAGAATCTCTAATAGTATCTATTTTATTTTTGTTACATTTGTACCCCGCGCTTTCCCACTCATGGCAGGCTCAACGCGGCTTACATGGGGGGTTAAGTGACTTGTCCAGAGTCATAAGGAGCTGCCTGTGCCTAAAGTGGGACTCGGAATCGAACTCAGTTCCTCAGGACCAAAGTCCACCACCCTAACCACTGGGCCACTCCCACTGTTGCTACTATTTGAGATTCTACATGGAATGTTGCTATTACACTAGCAACATTCCATGTAGAAATCCGCCCTTGCAGATCACCAATGTGGCCGTGCAGGCTTCTGCTTCTGTGAGTCTGACATCCTGCACATACGTGCAGGACGTCAGACTCACAGAAACAGAAGCCTGCGCAGCCTTCTACATGGACTGTTGCTAGTGGAATAGCAACATTCCATGTAGAATCTCCATTAGTATCTATTTTATTTTTGTTACATTTGTACCCTGCACTTTCCCACTCATGGCAGGCTCAATGCGGCTTACATGGGGCAATGGAGGGTTAAGTGACTTGCCGAGAGTCACAATGAGCTGCCTGTGCCTGAAGTGGGAATCCAACTCAGTTCCTCAGTTCCCCAGGACCAAAGTCCACCACTCTAACCACTAGGCCACTCTTCCACTCCAATGTAATTATTCCCCTCTCCACATCACCCTTAAAAAAAAAAAACAACTCCAAGGGCCAGAGTTTAGTCCCACATGTTTCACCATTTAAGAACTTATCTGTCCAATAATTGTCAGTCTGCTGATTTGATATTAAATGGCCACAGAGCTGAATATGTGAGTGTTTAAAAACCAGCAATCAAACTGACTGTCATGATTGGTCAGACAAGATCACATGACTCTAACATTCCGCTTTCTACATTACCTGGAGCATTAAGGATGGTGGGATCAATGGATGTACTTAAAAGAACACGTGTCATGTTTAGTTTATGGGTTTCTTCACAGTAACTACTGATCACACTACAGTTTTATCAAACACATAAATGGCAAGTGACCGACTCACCTGCAAATGCGCAGTAGAGACTTCCCTCTGTCCCACCCTTGCGTCAAGACGTGATGACGTCAGAGGGCGGAACAGAGAGAGAAACGGAGTCGGACTGTCGGATGCTGCCGCTGGAGCCTGGAAACGAACATCGCGCGCACCAACCTCCACCCTCTCCCCGCCGCCGCTCCCGCCCCCCTCCATATCGGGCCCCCTGCACTGACCTGACAGCGCCTCTCACCTCCGTGTGGAAGCGCTGCAGGCAGCAGCAGAGCGATCTGCTGTTGCCTGCAGCGCTTTCACATGGAGGTGAGAGGCGCTGTCAGGTCAGTGCAGGGGCCCGGCAAGGAGGGTAGTTGGAAATCTCGCCCGTTTTAACGGGCTTAACGGCTAGTGCGAGTATAAAACGCTAGTAGTCGTGGCTTACGTTATCTGTGTAGGTTCCAAGTGAGCAGATCCCCTTGACAAGTAGTTTTCGCTAGTGGAGTTTTACGCAACAAAGGTAAAACAGATGCAACACGGAACTCTGTAACTCAGGCATTTGGCCGTGCTGCTACATTAACTTCATTGTTCTTGGGGGGAAGTGTTCTATCAAACATATAAACGGCGAGTGACCGTAGTCACTCGCAAATGCGCAGTAGACACTTCCCTCTCTGCCCCGCCCCCGCTTCAATACGTGGTGATGGGGGTGGGACAGAGAGGGAAGTCTCTACTGGCATGCTGCAGACGTCGGAACCGCTCCCCCGGAGTCGCCGCCGCCCCTCCATCTGGCCCGAGCACTGTGAACTTACATCAGCACGCAGCAGCAGGCACAACAGCAAAGCTGCCGTCGGGCTTCCTTCTCTGCCTTTGTCCCGCCCTCGCTGACGTTAAGTCACACGAGGGCGGGACACAGGCAGAGAAGGAAGCCCGCCCCGACGGCAGCTTTGCTGATGTGCCTGCTGCTGCGTGCTGATGTAAGTTTACAGTGCTGCTCGGGCTGGGTGGAGGGGCGGCGGCAGCGACTCCGGGGGGGAGGGGGGCTCGGAACCCCCCCCCCCATTCCAAATCACGGGCTCAACGGCTAGTACTTGAAGAAACAAATGGAGAAGTTTAAATTTTGCTCACACAGATGCAGCGGCATACCAAGGGCAGGGTGGTGGGGGCGGTTCGTCCCGGGTGCACGCCCCTGGAGGAGTGCAGAGAGCAGCCGTGCGCCTGTCGGCTCCGCTGGTTCCCTGCTCCCTCTGCCCTGGAGCAGGTTACTTCTTGTTCCAGGGCAGAGGGAGCAGGGAACCAGCGGAGCCGAGAGCCACGCGGCTGCTCCAATGCACCCGGGGGGAGGGGGTGCGCATCGGCGATCCTCCCCGGGTGGCAGCCGACCTAGGATCGTCACTGCACAGATGTAAGTTTACACTGAGCAGCCTTATCTATCTGGGTTAGATTTCTAAATGTTGATTCATTTAATTGGTCTCTGTCCAGGGGGAGAGTTGCTGATTACTGGTGCTGTTCTGCCAACTTCCCTGCTTTCCCCCTATCCCCAGGAGAGCAGGGGTTTCTGCAGCCTGTGAAGAGTAGACATTCTGGGATGATATGCCAGTTAACTTGGGGCTGGCGGGGATAGTGCTGGGCAGACTTATACGGTCTGTGCCAGAGCCGGTGGTGGGAGGCGGGGATAGTGCTGGACAGACTTGTACGGTCTGTGCCAGAGCCGGTGGTTGGGAGGCAGGGCTGGTGGTTGGGAGGTGAGGATAGTGCTGGGCAGACTTATACGGTCTGTGCCCTGAAGAGCACAGGTACAAATCAAAGTAGGGTATATACAAAAAGTAGCACAAATGAGTTGTCTTGTTGGGCAGACTGGATGGACCGTGCAGGTCTTTTTCTGCCGTCATCTACTATGTTACTATCTGAAGGGGAGTACCGTATGTTTGTTCACATGGCCCTGCTATTCGTTTTGAAGTCTGTTTTCCAAAGTACAGTGTATGAAGAAAATGAAATGGGTAGGCTTAAAAATCCTTGTGCCTTTAAGTTTCTAAATTTGACCTAACTTTTTTTTTTTTTAATAAAAATTGTATTTAAAAAAAAAAACAATAATCCCTGGAACTGGGAAATTTATCATGATCAGAAACATGTTCCTACTTGGTCTGTTTCATTCTGCTAAATTCAGGGGCCAGTTGATAAATAGGGTGTATGTAAAGTTCTGTGTACCATATTTGACCTCCCCCCCCCCCCCTTCGTGAAACCAAAAGTTTTGAACCGTGACACAGAGGAAACTTGTATTTTCTGTTACTGTCTGTTCAAGACAATTTATCTTACCTCCCTCCCTCCCTTACTGTAATTAGAGCCTAGTTCCTCAACCTTCATATGTGTTATTCTCAGTAGTATTTTGTTTTGCATTATGGTTTTGAAATAGAAATAAACCAGTTCCAAAGTCTGTGTTGTGGGTGTGTGATTTGTGAGACCTTCCTCCTGGGATGATGAATGTTGGCATTATTGCTGGTTAAACTCTTGCCTTCTCAGTTATTTAGAGGTGCTTATTTTCAACAAGTGACAGATTTTTAAAACTTGTAACACTTAACTGTGCCATAACCAAGGTAAATATGGTAGGAAGTTGGCATTGTCTTAGCATTCCACAGCAGGAGGGGATGGAATTTGATAGACCACCTTCCTGTGGTCACAACCAAAGCAGTTTACATTGATTTGGATTTTAACTTGCACCTTTTTTCAACTGTAGCTCAAGGTGAGTTTTACAGTAGGTATTTGTCTCTGGAAGGCTCACAATCTAAATTTGTACTTGAGATGATGGAGGGTTAAGTGACTTACCTGAGGTCGGAAGGAGTTGTAGTGGGGTGTGAAGTAGACTTCCCTGGTTCTCAGCTTGCCACTTTAACCATTAGGCTATCCTTTGTACTGTATCCCCTATCTAGTTAAAATGGAAGAATTGGGAAGACTCTAAAAACTCCTACCACCTCCAGCAACATACTGGAAACTAGAGAGCATGTCGTTACATAGCAGACAAGAGGGTATATGGGTGCAGTGCCATTTTAGAAAAGTCGTGGATGTTGGCATGTAGACATCTTAGACAAAACAGCTAGAGGTCATGACATATTTTAGAAACAGGACTCAATCAGTATCTCTGCCCCCAACCAAGGCATCCAAAAATGTATAGCACATCAATGGTGATATCTCAATGTGGTAATGTGAAAAAAAAAAAACAATGTTTCTCAAGAGTACCCCATGTCAGTCAGGGTTTCAGGATATCTACAATGAATATGTGTGAAAGACATTTGCATATAATAGAGAAAGTGTATGCAAATCTCGTGGCTATCCTGAAACCCTGACTGGGGAAACACTGATGTAAAACCCATGGGTGCCTATGAAGCTGAACATGGCCCATCCTTTCTGAATACGCTGCCAAAACCCTTATCCACACCCTTGTCACCTTTCGCTTGGATTATTGCAGTTCACTTCTTACCTTCCTCTCAGCCATCTCTCTCCTCTCCAGTCTGTCCAAAATTCTGCAGCACGGTTTATTTTCCGCCAAAATCGTTATACCCACACTAGCCCTCTCCTCAAGTCACTTCACTGGCTCCCTGTCCGCTTCCGTATACAGTTCAAACTTCTATTACTTACCTTTAAGTGCATCCATTCTGCTGCCCCCCCCCCCCCATTACCTCTCCACTCTCATCTCTCCCTACATTCCTTCCCGTGACCTCCGCTCGCTGGACAAAGCTCTCTTGTTGTCCCCCTTCTCCTCCACTGCTAACTCCAGGCTTCATTCCTTTTCTCTCACACCACCTTATGCCTGGAATAGACTTCCTGAGCCTGTACGTCTAGCTCCATCTCTACCTGTCTTCAAATCTATGCTGAAAACCCACCTTTTCACTGGTGCTTTTGACTCCTAACCACTACTCAATTCCCCTATCCTTGTTCCTTCTCACCCTGTACTTTCCTTGCCCTTAATTGTCTGTCTGTATTTTTAGATTGTAAGCTCTATCGAGCAGGGACTGTCTCTGTGTGTCAGGTGTTCAGCGCTGCGTGCGTCTGGTAGCGCTATAATGTTAATAATAATAATAATACTCATTTGCCTCCCCCACCCCTTGTTCCTTCTCACCCAGTACTGCCCTTGCTCTTAATTGTCTTTTCTGTCTGTATTATTTAGATTGTAAGCTCTTTTGAACAGGGACTGTCTCTCTGTCAGGTGTTCAGCGCTGCGTGCGTCTGGTAGCGCTATACAAATGCTAATAATAATGAGCACAAACGACGCTGCCTTGCCTCCATAGAATAATAGGAGCTGTGAGTTCCCTCCTGTATCCACTGAGTGTTGGCAGGGGAAAATGTCTTAGCAGCACCTGTGGTGATAGCAGAAAACATTGGGGGGGGGGGGGGGGAAGGAGCGATGAAATGTTTATTTTGAGTAGTTTAACACCCCCACCCCAGTCAGGCTCATGGGCTGCTGAGAGAGCCGAGCCCGGGACAAGTCCGCCCCGGGCCCCCCCACCCACCCCATCCGAGGTCATTGTCGCCGCCGGGCCCCCCACCCACTCGAGGTCGCCGGGCCCCCCACCCGCTCCCGGGCATTGAACTAACCTTAAACACCTCCTTCCTTTCCTTTCACCACCTTCGCGGCAAGCAGCAGCAGGGCAGACCTCTCCTTCCTTCCGTGCTCCGCCCTCGCGGATGTTACGTCAGGCGAGGGCGGGACACGGAAGGAAGGAGTGGCCTACCCTGCTGCTGCTTGCCGTGAAGGTGGTGAAAGGAAAGGAAGGAGGCATTTAAGGTTAGTTCGGGAGCGACGGCAGGCGGGCCTGACTGCGGTGGCGCTGGGCCCCCTCTGGAGGCCCGGGCCTGGGGACTTTTGTTCCCTCCTCTCGGCGGCCCTGGTCAGGCTTACAAACCTCCACTGTGGAAAGCTACAGAATTAGATTAAGTGGCAAGCTCAGGATCACAAGGAGCAGCAGTGGGATTTAAACAGGGCACCCCTGAATATCCAACCTGGTGCTCTAACCACTAAGCTGCTGCTCCTACTTCACCCTCTATTTTGCACTGTAGTAGATTTTGCGCCAGATGGTTGAGTAGAGCAGCAGCTTAATGGTCAGAACTGAAAAATTAACTTGCAGAGCTATGTTAGTAAGATATAATTTCTCTTTAAAATCCAGCATGGTACTGGAGGGTGGCCAATGTAATTCCAATTTTATTTTTTTATAAAGGGTTCCAGAGGTGATCTAGGCAATTACAGACCAGTGAGCCTGATGTCTGTGCCAGGCAAAATTGTAGAGACTATCATAAAGAAGAAAATTACATATTTATTAGGATTAATTTACTGCCTTTTTGAAGGACTTCACTCAAGGTGGTGTCCAGCAAGAATAAGTCAAACATAAGCAATAGACAAATACAGCAGTAAAAATATTCAAACACTACAAAGTATGGCATAGTGTACTACTACTACTTCCATTAAAGGCCTGGTTGAAGAGCCAAACGTTCACCTGCTTCCTGAAGTTGAGATGGTGGTCTTGTGTTAAGCGAAGCCTTCCAGAGTGTGGGGGCTACTCAGGAGAGGGTGTGGTTAGGGAAACTCCTTGGGAGGACCCAGGGGCATAGCAAAACCTTTTATTTTGGGGGGGGTCTCCCAAAATCCCCCCCCCCCTTTGTCCTGCATCTTTCTCCCCCTCTATGAAACTACCCCCATACCTCAGTACTTTCAACAGCAGCAATCCACTGCCTGGCCAGTCCTGCAGTCTTCCCTCTGCCGTGTCTTGCCAGGGAGGAAACAGAATGTGAGGGCAGGGCATGGCAAAGGGAAGGTGCTGAGGTAGAACAGGGAAGGAGTGTGTTGTGGAGCTGCAGGTGGGAGGCAAATGCCAGATCTGGAGCAAAGGGAGAGAGGGGAGTGAGGCAGCCGCTACTGAACAGGGTTGCCAGGTGGAAAATATTTTTCCAGCCCAAAGGAGCCCAAAATCCAGCCCAAAACCCGCCCAAACTCAAACCCCGCCCCTGACACCCCCGCCCCCGCGTCATCAACCCCGCCTCCACGTCATCGGCCCCGCCCAAAAACGTCGCTAACCCCGCCCACCACGGCCGAAAAAGCAGCCCAAAAAACCGCCCGAAGCCCAAAAAGCAGCCCAAAAAACCGCAACCCGCCGCGGGCAAAAATTTCCCGCGGCGGGTCGCGGAAAACCGCCCAATTGGGCGGTAAAACCGCCCACCTGGCAACACTGCTACTGAACTATTTTGAAAGCCACACTGGGTGGGCCTGTGCTCACCCAGCCCCACCCATAGCTATGCCACTGGGAGGACCTTCAGGACCTTGAAGGGGTGTAGAGGGCAGATCCTGTCCTTCAAGTACTTTGGGCCATTTCCTTTAATGTCAGAGTTTTAAATTTGGCTCTGTATTGTACTGGTACCCAGTGAAGTTTTTGCAAAAATGGTGTGATGTGCTCACATAAGCATGGATTAATGAGATAAAGCCAAGATGGCTTTAGTGACAGGAAATCTTGCATTACCAATCTACTACATTTCTAAATGAGTGGATAAAGGTGAGCCGGTTGCTATTGTGTATCTGGATTTTCAAAAGGCATTTGACAAAATACCTCATGAACAACACCTGAGGAAATCAGAAAGTCATGGGGTAGGAGGTAATGTCCTATTGTGGATTAAGAACTGGTTACAAGAGAAAACAGAGTGGGTTAAATGGTTAGTATTCTCAATGAAGAAGGGTAGATGCCCCAGGGGTCTGTGCTGGGACTTTTTAACATTTATAAATGATCTAGAGTTGGACATAACCAGTGAGGTAATTACATTTGCTAATGACAAATTAGACCTTATGAGACTGGGCAACCAAATGGCAGATGTTGAATGTGAGCAAGCACAGAGTGATGTGTGTGGGAAAGAGGAACCCAAACTGTAGCTGCTTTTGATGCAAGGTTCTACAGTAGGAGTCACTGTCCAGAAAAGGATCCAGGTGTCATTGTTCATAATACGTTGAAAATCTCTTCTCTGTGTGCGGTGACATCGAAGAAAAAGTAAATAGAATGTTAGGAATTATTAGGAGAGGAATGGAAAACAAAAATTAGAATGTTATAATGTCTTTGTATTGCGCCATGGTACAACTGCACCTTGACTAATGTGTGCAATTCTGGTTACCACATCTCAAAAGAAGATATAGGGGAACTGGAATAAGAAAAGGTACATAGAAGCGCTATAGAAATGCTAAATAGTAGTAGTATAAAATCCACCCCTTTCTGAGTACTCTATCAAAACCCTCATCCACACCCTTGTCACCTCTCGTTTAGACTACTGCAATCTGCTTCTTGCTGGCCTCCCACTTAGTCACCTCTCCCCTCTCCAATCGGTTCAAAACTCTGCTGCCCGTCTCATCTTCCGCCGGGGTCGCTTTACTCATACTACCCCTCTCCTCAAGACCCTTCACTGGCTCCCTATCCGTTTTCGCATCCTGTTCAAACTTCTTCTACTAACCTATAAATGTACTCACTCTGCTGCTCCCCAGTATCTCTCCACACTCGTCCTTCCCTACACCCCTTCCCGTGCACTCCGCTCCATGGATAAATCCTTCTTATCTGTTCCCTTCTCCACTACTGCCTTCGCGCCTTCTGTCTCGCTGCACCCTACGCCTGGAATAAACTTCCTGAGCCCCTACGTCTTGCCCCATCCTTGGCCACCTTTAAATCTAGACTGAAAGCCCACCTCTTTAACATTTCTTTTGACTCGTAACCACTCGCCTCCACCTACCCTCCTCTCCTCCTTCCTGTACACATTAATTGATTTGATTTGATTGTAAGCTCTTTGAGCAGGGACTGTCTTTCTTCTATGTTTGTGCAGCGCTGCGTACGCCTTGTAGCGCTATAGAAATGCTAAATAGTAGTAGTAGTAGTAGTAGTAGAAAGGCTGTCTGCCGGATGCTATGCTGTTGCCTCCCCCCCCCCCCCCCAACTCATCATCCTAGCTGTTGGGGAGTTTGCTGCCTTCGCGATGTGGCAACCAGCCAGCTTAGTTTCCTGGCTCTTCCTCTTCGGCCGGATTGTTGGAGTTGCAGTGGTGGAGGTTCCTGGCTGGAGTGCCCCAACGGTTGAGGCTGCGGAGGATGACCGTTGGTCCGCCATCTTGTTTCCTGCTCTGCTGACTCCATCGCTGAGGATGCCTGTCTCCAGCTTCACTTGTTCCACCTGGGCCCTGTTGCAGTCCCAAATGGGGATCATCTTGCTGGTCCTGTCTGTGTCAGCCTGGGATTTTCATCTCTTCCCTTGGCCCGCCAGGACTTTCGACGTTCATCTCTATCTCCCCTTGCCTCCATTCCTTTTTCTCTTCTTTTCCTGTTTTCCCACTCTAATTTCTAAAATGTAACTGTAATGTATTTATTTTAATTGGTTCATTGTAAGCCGCTTTGGGGCTGCAACACTGTGGCAAAAGGCGTGGTATAAATGTACTGAAATAAATAAAGTGGCTAGGGCTGTTCAGCTTGGAGAAGAGATGATTGAAGGGAGTGGAACAGGTAGATGTGAATCGCTTGTGTACTCTTACCAAAAATACTAAGACGGGGGGGGGGGGGGGCATATAATGAAGCTACTAAGTCAACATTTAAAACAAATGGGGGGGAAATTATTTCTTCACTCAACCTGTAAATAAATCTGGACTTCATTACCAGAGAATGTGGTAGAAGCAGTAAGCTTAGCAGGGTTTATAAAAGTTATGGACTTTTCTTTAATGAAATTATCTAAAAGTCATTAAATGGACTTGGAAAAATCCCACTGCTTGTTTCTAGGATATAAAATCTGTTTTTCTCTTGAGATCTTGATAGGTACTTGTGACCTAGATTGGCCATTGTTGGAAACAGGATACTGGGCTTGATGGACCTTCAGTCTGTCCCAGTAAGGCAATGGTTACATTTTTATGACATCCTGGGATGCCTGGTTCAAATCCCCCTCAGAGAAGTGCAAAACATTTAGCAGGGGGCTTTCTTTGTTTTTTTTTTTTAATTCTTTATTTATGAGTTTCATGATAACAAATGCTTAAGGCAAAAAAGCAAGATTAAAAGGAAATAAAATAATATTTGAAAATTACATAAAAATTTGTCCACAATACGGTTGGACAAGATACAAGGAAATAATAAACATAATAGTAATTTAATATAACTGAACTAAGAGGGAGGATGCAAAAAGTCTGCTAGCGATTCCCAGCATTTAATCTGTTGGTGCATCCAAACTGCGAACGTCTCCTCGTTCATGAGATATTATAAATTCCTGCATTTTCCTTGGTTAAAAAAAAAACATAATTTATCGAATTTAAAGAAACTAAACACCTATAGGCAAATTTTAAAAGAAAAGTCCCATTCAAAGCAAGCACTCTTGATTTCAAATCCCAGCCTCCGAGGTATGATTACCAACTTCGGGGAAAATCGCTTCGGAGCTCAGCTGCCGCCATCATTCTGCTTCCTGGTCTCGGGGGTGGTAGTTGGAGAAGCGGGCTTAACGAAGCTGCTTCAATGCTGGGGGTCCTCCACAAACTGGGAAGAGCCGGTCAAAGCGGGCGTTTGCATACCCAATGGTTGAGATCTAAATCGCTCAAATGTCTAAGAGCAGGATTATCTCCGAGGTTAGGTGAGGCTTTCACCCCGGTTTTCCCTTTCCCCATTCAAGAAGGGGAAAAGGTATTTCTCCTTGAAGCTTTCGCCGAGGGTATTCAGGAGCTCTCAGCAGACGTCTCCTCTCATAGACGCCATCTTGTCTTCAGATTTCCGCTTTATCTACTCAGCATTGCACCAAAACAGAACAAGGTATGCATTCAGCATCAACAAATACACTAGAAAGGCCATCAACTCACCAAAAGCAATTGAAATAACAAGTTTGTTGTACTACCCAAATCTATAAACAACTCTGCCTCATGTTTCAGAACTGAGCCAGAGAAGCTGCTGGCTTTGGAAAATGGCAGGCTTCGAGCAGCCAGCAATTTCAGAAATTTAGAAGTACAAAATAGCAACATTTCCAGCCATCCCACTGCTCTCTTTCTTTGGCATATGTTAACAGCCCTAGGTGCGCAGAAACAGCAATCAGGCTCAGACATCACCAATGCACAAAAGGCGCAGGTTGATGCTGCAGTGGCTTATTTGTGATTTAAAGATGGTCTAAGCCCCAACCATCTGGAATTGGATGTACACCGGCACGCTATCCGGAATCAGGGACAGACCACCTCCAACATGCCTCCACCAGCCCTATGCTTTTTAAGGGTTTAAACATTTGGCCACAAAAGCTTAGTGCCAGTATTGAGATGTTTAAAGCACAAATAGTGCTTGTAAAATGGCTGCCATAGAATATACAGCACGTTTAACCACTGCAGTGGAGTATAGAAACTCAAGCACAGTGTAGAAGGATGAGCAGGGACTAGTAACCTAAGCTACAGCATGGTCTATTCTAGTACATCATTGGACAGTGTGCCACCTCTGCGAATGTATTACTTATGCCTTCTACTGCTAATTGGAAGCAATATACCAAAATCTTTCCCCATGGAAGTGGCAGAACATGATTCACATTGCAAATGAGGTACATTTTAGATTATATATTCTAATAGAAAAATCTCTCATAAAACTGAATTTATAAACTTCATAGTGAGTAATTCAGTGTCGCTTCTCTGGCATTTCATGTTTTATCCAGTCTTCAAAGCCACCACTGTAGTGCTGTGATCTGAAAGCAGACAAATGGGGTGTTAGTGGCAGAGGTAATGTGACAAACATGCCTTGTGCAGCTAAATTATTATTTTTTTTGTTTGGGGGGGGGGGGGGAGTGCACCGCAGCTGTAATACATGAGTCTTTTCTCCACTTCCCTTCTCCCTTACCAGTCTGGGTGGGGGTGGGGCTTAGACAAGACCAAGCGCTGTATGGGCCCTGTAAGTTCAGGCCCATGATGAAGCGCTGACATGTCACTTCCTCCCCCACCCCCCTACACACACCTTTTTTCAAGGTAGACTTCCTTCCTTGAGCATGGGCCATACGCTGATGATCAGAAGCCCCGTGCTGTTCCAAACAGCGCTCTAAAATTAGTGCCGGAACAGTGAGGGCAACAACGTCCCTATGGTTAGAGCTAATAGCATGCAAATTTAAGCTATTAGCTCTGATCATAGGGGTAAAAGTGCAGGAGATGGAGGTCCATTGGACCCCTACCATCGCTTCATCCCAGTGTCCCCCCAAGCCTCCTCCCCAGACAGTTACATGGGGCTAGAGGTCCAGCAGACCTCCAGTCCCCCCCCCCCAACACAAGGCACAGAGGCTAGAGATCTCCAGACCCACTAACCAGCCCCTCACGCCCCAAAAAACATTCCTGGTCACCCAAGTGGGCTGCCACCACAACCCTCTACCCCCATGGAGGAGGGAGTAGCACACTCCCTCCTCTTCCAGTACCACCTTCAAAATGGCAGTGTGCTGCTTTGGGAAGCTCTGCCTAGCACATCCCAGGATGCACTGGGCAGGGTGCCGCCATTTTGAAGGCAGTGCTGGAAGAGAAGGAGTGTGCTACTTCTCCATTAAGGAGGTATAGGGGGGTGGCCATTAGAGCACCAGGGTGGGTGGGGAGTTGCATTGGCAGCCCACTTGGGCCACTAGGGATTTTATTTTTGGGTGTGACGGGGGCTGGAGATCCACCAGATCTTCAGCTTCCGCAGAGCCTTGTGCCAGGAGAGCACTAGGCCTCCAGGCATGAAGCGAAGATTGGGGGGGAGGCAATGGACCCGCAGGACACACTGGCAGCCCAGGCTGCCTGAGTCTGGTTGGGGGGGGGGGAGAACAGCGCCCTAACCCTAACTCTGAGCTGGCGTAGGGTTAAGGCACTATGCCACCCCTATAATCAGTGCTATTCTCTGATCACAGGGGCGGAATGAAATGAGCTCTGTGGCATTGAGGGGCGTAGGCACAGTTTGCCCGATGATCATGGGTGCAAAGGTAAATGCAGGTGCTAGTGGGCTCTAGCCACCCGCATTTACCTTTGATCATCGGACTGCCAGTCTTTAAGCTTTGGGCCAGACTGGTGGCAGCAGCAGCCCAGAACAAGGAAAGATACTGGCCACGTCGGGCCAGGGGTGGAGAGAAGGCTGTGCTTATGCCATATTCCCCTCCCCCTTAACTAACGATTTACATAGGGCATTCACATACACTTGGGCCAGCCCTTATTCTCCAGTTAAATTTAAAAATTGTGGCTGGACAATAACAAGAGGAAGGAAGCAGTGAAAGAAAAATTGCTTCTGCTACAAGTATTCAGTACTGCTCAAAGCCAAGATATAAGAACATAAGAGTAGCCATACTGGGTCAGACCAATGGTCCATCTAGCCCAGTATTCTGTTTTCCAAACAGTGGCCCAGCCAGGTCACAAATACCTGGCAGAAACCCAAATAGTAAACCGCTCTCTCGCTTCATCTGCAAACACTCAAAAGTCGGTTATCAATAAATCAAACAAACAGCATACCACAAATATTAAAACAAAATAAAGCAGCAAGATTACTATCAGGATGCAACTGTGCTTTACATGACTGGCATATTGGTAGATGTTTCCTGAACATTTTCATATGTCACAATCCGAGGGTGAGAGGGTATTATATATAAATGTAGAACAAAACAAAACTCTCTCATGTAATGGCAAAAAATAGTAATTTCAACAATAGACTAAAGATTCTGTGGCGTGCATCTGTTTTAAAGGGAATTAAGGGAAAAGCCTCCAACCTCCAACCCAAGTAGTGTAAATAATTGTCACAAATTGAATGCAGTGAAAAACAGGTTCAGGCTTTCTAAAGTAAAACTAGGCCTCTAAAATCACAGCATCTCTCAGTCCTGATACTTCACTAAAGAAATGTGACAGCCTGCTTAACCTTGGCAGAGTTACAAAGTTGGCAAGGGTTGTGTATAGCTGGACATAGGCATACTGAGAAACTATAAAAATAATTGGGCCAGGTGAAGAAAAGTTCAATTTAAGGGTAAGCGAAGTTTGGAGATAGGAGAGCTGAAACTTGGTCATAATTGGATAAGAGATAAGCAAACTTGCTAAGGTTGAAACTCGGTCCTAATTGGACGAAAGATAAGAAAAGTTAGAACTTGGGCATAATTGGATATATGTGCCAATTATGACGAAAGTGCAGGTGGGAAAGTGAAATGCTCATAGGGATCTATGGGACCAAAAATGTATAAAAGGTCTGCTACCTAAGCAGTGTTTTCGGAGAAGAAGAGTGAAGCCAGCAACCTTTGAAGGCACGTCATCAGTCGTGAAGTGTTGTTCTACCATGTGAATGTCTGAACTGCTTGTACTATCTTTGGGTAAGATGCTTTTGCTAATAAATATCTTATTATATCTTTTGAATACTGGGTTTCCTTCTAATTACTGAATTTGCTACTGCCTAGACTGTAAATCTGACAGAGCAGATACAAGGTTAGAGTAAGTATTTAGAGGGGATATGCAGTTCTTTCCAGGTTAGTAGAAAGCCCATGCCGCTGCTGCCCAAACAGAAGAGGCAGACATAATAATATATACAGTAGTCATTTAGTAATAACAAGGGTTGAGAAAGCTTCTGCTGGGAGTTATATCATCATAGGCAAAAACCCTTTTAGTTCCAAAATGAATGAAAAGATGCTAAAAGCTCGACAGAATCAGCTCGGGATCCATATAGCATGTGAAAGTCAAAAGAGTAACTTAGCTTTCAAGTGCAGATACAAAGCAACAACTGGGTCATCGGTCAAACACACCGACTTCGGCCAAGATTTCGCTAGTAATGCTATGTCAAGGCGTGAGTAACCATAAAGGTTCACAATATGAGCATGCTTCCTGAACATTTTCAGCCAACACTCAACTAACTTCAGAAGTTTTCAAATACCCTAAATGGGGTTTAAATAAAATATGAAATTACACAGGGTCTTTCCTGCCTTATGATCAATGTGCACTCTACCCAGGGCCGCCGAGAGACTGGGCCGGGACCGGGACAAGGCCGCCCCTGGGCCCCACCCCCCACTGCCCCCCCCCCTCAGGTTGTCGTCGCCCCCCCCCCCCCCGAGGGGGGCCCGGCGCCACAGTCCCAACCGCCTCCGCCACCGGCCGGGCCCCTTCCACCCAAACCCCCGCCAGCAGCTGTCTTCTGTTCTGACTCCGGCGTGCGCAGCCCGCACAGACGCGCTCCTCTCAGCCGATCTTCGCTGTACTCTGCAGGGCTTCTGTGCGTCTGACGTCCTGCACGTCAGATGCACAGACGCCCTGCAGAGTACAGCGAAGATCAGCTGAGAGGAGCGCGTCTGTGTGGGCCGCGCACATCGGAATCAGAACAGAAGACAGCACTTCTGCTGGCGGGGGTTCGGGTGGAAGGGGCCCGGTGGCGAGTGGGACTGCGGCGCCGGGCCCCCTTGGAGGCCTGGGCCCCGGGAATTTTGTCCCCCCCCCCCCCCCCCCGTCCCCCCCTCTCGGCGGCCCTGACTCTACCAACAGCCCATCCTGGAATTTTCCAGAATATGCCTCTTCCCTGAAAGGAAAGTCCAATATTAGCAGATGTTGCTGTTGCGGTAGCAATCGTGCCTCATAGTGGAGGAGTGGCCTAGTGGTCAGGGTGGTGGACTTTGATCCTGGGGAACTGAGGAACTGAGTTCGATTCCCGGCACAGGCAGCTCCTTGTGACTCTGGGCAAGTCACTTAACCCTCCATTGCCCCATGTAAGCCGCATTGAGCCTGCCATGAGTGGGAAAGCGCAGGGTACAAATGTAACAAAAATAAAATAGATACTATTGGAGATTCTACATGGAATGTTGCTACTATTGGAGATTCTCTACATGGAATGTTGCTACTATTGGAGATTCTACATGGAATGTTGCTATTCCACTAGCAACATTCCATGTAGAAGGCTGCGCAGGCCGTCAGACTCACAGAAGCAGAAGCCTGCGCGGCCACATTGGTGATCTGCAAGGGCCGACTTCTACATGGAATGTTGCTAGTAGAATCCATGTAGAATCTGAAATAGTAGCAACAGTGGAGGAGTGGCCTAGTGGTTAGGGTGGTGGACTTTGGTCCTGGGGAACTGAGTTCAATTCCCGGCACAGGCAGCTCCTTGTGACTCTGGGCAAGTCACTTAACCCTCCATTGCCTGCCGCATTGAGCCTGCCATGAGTGGGAAAGCGCGGGGTACAAATGTAACAAAAATTAAAAAAAAAAAAATTATGTTCTACATACCTGTTTGATATTAAAGTCTTCCCTGAAAGGACCACACCGTGTAATGTCAGATATTTAACTGCCCGTGGAGTTTTTCTTGATTGGATAAAAAGGTTGAGGAATAAAAAGTACTAATACCGACCATATCTACATCTGCTTACCTACTGTAACCCAACAACACTGCTGAGTCAAACGCCTTCAAGCTCCGCACACCAGCCAAACAGGAAAACACCACACAGTCCGATTTAGATGGCATAGTTTGATTGTACTTCTTTTCAAAATCCTTGGGGTTCATCTGTAGGGCATTCACAATTTCACCCACTGCAAAAAAAGCAAAAAAAAAAAAATTGTTGATTGTGTTTAAATAGAAAATGAAGGCAGATAAAGTTAAATACCCAGTGTACCTGAACGTAACTCACCTTCAGCTACTCTTGAAAAAGGTGCGGGCAAAATATAAATAAATAAATAAATAAATAAAATTATAAGGCCTATCCGGCCGTACAAACTACTAAAGCTGTCCTTCAGAGAGCCTTCATGCTTATCCCATACTTTTTAAAATTCAGATATAATCCTTATCTCCATCAGGAGGCTGTTCTACACATCCACCACCCTTTCTGGAAAAGGCGTAACCTGAACAAATATCTCATGTCACTCTCCTGCCAGATCTCCTTTCAAGTGACAAGAGACCCACCTCCTGTGTGTTTATACCAGGGAGGGGTTTAAATTCACACCTTTTCCCCCAAAGTATACAGGGCCCCACACTCATCTCTGGCACATCTGTCCTCCTTTCTCGGAACAACTCCCTGCTCTGTACCTTCATGTGCATCCATATTGCAGTAGAGAGCATCAGGCCGTGGCAGCGATTTTCATATCCCGTCAGCTGCCGAGCCCGGAGCCCTCCTTGCTGTTGCGTCCCACCCTCTTTTGATGTCTCTTCCTGCTTCTGCAAGGGCAGGATGCGGCAGCAAGGAGGCTCTGGGCTTGTCAGCTGACGGGATATGAAAATCGCTGCCGCTGTCTGCCGCTCTCTACTGAAACGTGAGGTGGGGTTCCGAGAGCTCTAAACCTCCTTTTAAACTCTGATCATTTATGGCTTGTGGTGAACGCAGGCGGGGGGGAGGGGTGGGAGGGGGGACCCACAGAACTGGTCTGCACAGGACCCTGCAATTGCTAAGACCGTCCCTGTCTGTCTTCATATATATATATATGCTTCATGGCAGTGGCGTAGCCACAGGTGGGCCTGGGTGGGCCAGGGCCCACCAACTTAGGGCTCAGGCCCACCCAACAGTAGCACACATTTGGTGGTAGCTGGTGGGGATCCCAAGCTCAGCCAGCTGAAGATTTCCCCTTGATGGTAACAAAAACAGTACTCTCCTTGATACTGGCACCTGCTCATGCTCTGTTTTCTGCACATGCCTGCTGCAGACTGAAAAGGTGGAAAGAAGCGTTTTCCCACCTGCTGAGATTTTTTTTTTTTTTTGGGGGGGGGGGGGGGGGGGGAAGAACACTTGGTGCCCACCCACTTCTTGCCTAGGCCCACCCAAAATCTGTAGTCTGGCTACGCCCCTGCTTCATGGTAAAGACCAGTGACTCCATCCCGTTTATGTTCAAACGTTTTTTATTGACATTGTATCAACACCAACATTGTCATACAAGCTCTGCATATAACGTCCATCCAGCCTCAATCTAAATATACAACAATTGCTAACTAAAATACAGCATTTGTAAATTTTTTGCCAACATTATTACCCCATCAAATATACCAACCCTCCCCCCGCCCTCTCCCATTCCCTCCCTTACCCCCCCCCCCCCCCCTTTACCCCAGACCTGGATAACCATTCAGTATCAGCCCGTGGAGTTCACCCTGTATTTAAAAGTAAACTACAGCCTCTATGGCTTAGACTTTGCAAATAAGGGCCCCAGATAGCCAAAAATGTGACTCTCATTTTCTGTGAGAACCTAGATTCTCCCGCCTCCCAAGACACCAGCTGATGTAACTGGTTTCTCCAGTGCCAGTATGCCGGAGGATCCTTGACCGTCCAGTACTGTAAGATACATTTCCTGGCCAATAGGCTCATCTTACGGAGCATTAATGTTTCAAAGCGATTCCGCCCTCTAAAGGACCCCGGAATGTCTAAAATCAATTGTTCAACTGTCCCCAAGATCCGCAGCCCCAACCGCTCCTCCCAAAAACCTCGGACTCGTGTCCAGAACCTTTTTAAAATTGGGCAGCTCCAAAACATATGCAGCATTGTGCCAGGATGTCTTCCACATTTAAGACAGTCCGGGCTACGATTTCCTCCCATATGTGCTAGTTGAGCTGTAGTTACATATCCCCTATGAATGCAACGATAGGCACATTCTCTCAAACGAGCATCTGATACTAACAGGGGTATTCGTGCTATTGATTTAGTGATGTCCCACGAAGTCACTACAACTCCCAATTCCTTTTCCCAAGCACTCCTCAGTTGTCTATAGTCCCTGGGGGGCAGCCATCCTGATATTGTTTTATGAAGTAAGGATATTGTACTCCATCCCGTTTATATCTTTTTGAAAGTACAGTTTCCAGAATTGTACACAGTATTCTAAATGACATCTCACACGAGACGTATACAGAGGCATCACCATCATCTCCTTTTTTCTACCGGCCGTTCCTCTCCCTATGCAACCAAGTCTCTTCCTGGCTTTTGCTGTTGCCCTTCTACCTGTTCAGCCACCTTAATATTGCCAGTTACAATCACACCAAAGTCCCACTCTTTTGTGCATACAAAGCACTTGAAAAACATCTCTGTTCAATCTAAGGGCCCTGTTTACTAAGCCGTGCTAGTAATTTTGGAAACAGTAAACAAGCAATTCGCATCTACCCGTTCCACTCTACTCATTATTTTATAGACCTCTATCATATCTCCTCCCAGCCGTCTTTTCTCCAAGCTGAAGAGCCCTAGCCGCTTTAGCCTTTCCTCATAGGGAAGTTTTTCCATCCCCTTTATCATTTTAGTTGCCCTTCTCTGTACCTTTTCTAATTCCACTATATCTTTCTTGAGATGTGGCGACCAGAATTGCACAGAGTACTTGACATGCAGTCGCACCGTGGAGAGATATAAAGGCATTATAAACATCCTCATTTTTGTTTTCCATTCTTTTCCTAACATTCTATTTGCTTTCTTAGCCACTGCTGCACATTGAGCAGAGGGTTTCAATGTATCATCAATGACGACACCTAGGTCCCTTTCCTGATCGGTGACTCTTAATGTGAAACCTTGCATCACATAGCTATAGTTCGGGTTCCTCTTTCCCACATGCATCACTTTGCACTTGCTCACATTAAACGTCATCTGCCATTTAGACGCCCAGTCTCGTAAGGTCCTCTTGTAATTTTTCACAATCCTCTTGCGATTTAACAACTTTGAATAACTTTGTGTCGTCAGCAGATTTAATTACCTCACTAGTTATTCCCATCTCTAGATCATTTATAAATATGTTAAAAAGCATATATCCCACTACAGGGTGGGAATGAGAAATAAGTAGTTCTGAAGGCCAACAAAGCTCAGTTTAAATAAACTTCTGATTAGAAACCCAAAAAGGGCCAGGTGGGACTGATGGGCCAGAACAGAGATAGGGACTCAGAACCTAGAAAGTCACGATGTTCATCTTGGTAATCTACTATCCATCCGCACATACATCCCACCATAGGCGCTGACTCCGTGGGTGCTGTGGGTGCTTGAGCACCCCCAATATTTCACCCACCGGAAGTTTGTTCCCTCCCTCCCTCCTCCATTCGAGTTCCAGGCCCCCTCCCTCCAAATTTTAAAAGTCATCTATTTTACCTCGTCGGGGTTAGGGCGGCATCAGCGGTAAAAACCATGCAGGCTCAGCTAGATGCTTAGTTGTTTTCCCTTCTCTCTCTCAGCTCTGGTCCCGCCCTCATTTCCTGTTTCCGCAAGGGTGAGGCCAGAGCTGAGAGAGAGAGAAGGGAAAACAACTAAGCACCGAGCCAAGCCTGCATGGTTTTTACCGCTGCTACCGCCCTAACCCCGATGAGGTAAGATAGATGACTTTTAACATTCGGAGGGAGGGGGACTGGAACTCGAAGGGAGGGAGGGAGGGGGGACCCTGGAACTCGGAGGGAGGGGGGGCCTGGAACTGGGAGGGACTGGAACTAGGAGGGAGGGAGGTGTGCCTGGAACTCGGAGGAAAGGGGAGGGGGAATGCACCACCTGTAAAAAAATATAAAAAATCAGCACCCCCAATCATTTTGAAAAGTTGGCTACTATGCATCCCACCATATCAACACTGTAAGAACAGGCACTTCTGACCTTTGTATTTGGTGCCTGCTGAGTATTGTCTCCCATTCAAAAGGCTGCAAAGACAGAATCAAACGCATGTCTCTATCAACCACCCATTTTGCGTAGTCCCTAAGCCATTGGGCAGTGCTAGTATGAAAAAGGCAGTATAGCAAATGTTAATAAACTAAACATTTTAAAGCTAGAGGGATGCTGAATGGACAGCGGTAGGATAGATGCAGTCTAGACAAATGGAGCCCAAATTGAAAACCTACATATATATATACCCTAAAGGACAGGCATAAGAACATAAGAGTAGCCATAGTGGGTCAGACCAATGGTCCATCTAGCCCAGTATCCTGTTTTCCAAACAGTGGCCAAGCCAGGTCACAAGTACCTGGCAGAAACCCAAATCATGGCAACATTCCATGTAGAACCCCAAAAAATAGCAAGATTCTGGAATCCTAAAGAGTGACAAGATTCCGTGCAGAATCTCAAAATAGCAACGTTCCATACTACCAATCCCAGGGCAAGTAGTTCCTTCCCATGTCTGTCTCAATATCAGACTATGGACTTTTCCTCCGGGAAGATATATGAGATACATTAAAATAAAAGGCATTAACGCTCAAAAAAATAATTCTTTTTTCTCGGTAGAAGGGAAGTTGATGAACTAGGAGTTAGGTTATGTATCTCTAAGATGGACAGACTCGGAAACCACAGAAAATATTCTGTCATAGAAAACGTGAATGCCTAGAATGGCCACCCCCACCCCACCCCACCCCCCAAAAAAGGAAAGTGGTAGAAACAAATAATGGAATTCAAAAAAGCAGAAGGTAGTCACAAAGAACCACAAGTGGTAAAAAGATGGAAATGAGGTACTGGGTTAATGCATACTGAGTACAATTATTACCAGGGCCATGGAGACAGTGCCCCAAACCTTTGACTGACTCAGATTCATCTATTTTTCTATTGTCTGATTCCAACTGATATTAGGGGGGGGGGGGTTGTTCTGGATCTAATATAACTTATATTTACCAGTACTTTAGATCTAGAACAATGAATATATATGTAAAGTATAAAATAATAAATTTACCATATATTATAGTAAGTTTTTATTTTGAAGTTGCAGTCAGTAGCTTTTTTCCCACTCCACCAAAATTGCTTCTGACTGACTGACTCCTCAGCCCTGGTTACCACTCTACAAAGACAGTGGAACAACCATGAGAGGTCGGCTAAGGTGGAGGAACAGAAATAGTAGGTGTTGAGTTCCGTATGGGAATGTGCATCTACCCAAGTAGACAAGTCACTGCTGGGTAAAATGAACAGGCCATTTGAGTCTTTATCTGCCGTCATTTACTACGTAAGGAACAGGTACTTATTTCTGCTCTCACCCTTGAGCAATCTTTTCTTCCATCCAGGGCGTTTTTTTGAGGGGGTACTTGGGGGTTCTGAGTACCGGCACCTTTTCCATTGTCTGTTAAAATTGACCCATGGTCCCCGAGTTTTAATGAAAGAGCTCAGGCTCTACACACCAATTCTGCCTTGTCATAGATTCTGTGACTAATTGCAGGAGGCCTGGCTATTGTGGGGTGGGTCTCTCGGTGAACACCCCACCCCTGAAGGGTGGCTTGGCATTTGAGTACCGGAACCTTTTTCACTAGGAAAAACACACTGCTTCTGTCCCACCCTAGAGCTTATTACTTAACTCGTCTTAACCAGTTTTACACTCTGTAGGCAAATCATAAATTTAACTTCTCTGCATATCTCACAGATCTGAACCAGTTTGCATTTATCCTGGTGAATTTTATTGCTCTGCTGATACTTTTTTTTTTTTTTTTTTGTAAGAAGTCTTTATTATCCAACAAAACAGGACTTAAAATACATTGCACATGCAACACAGCTATAAAAATAAAAGTACTATTCCATTGCTAATACAACTAGTCTGCAAATGTTTTCAATACTGCAATGTTTAACAGTTTTAATCTTCAATAATCATCATAACAGAACTTCAAAATTTTTTTTTTTTTTTTTTGTAATGTTGTGAATTCAAACGTTCCCCCCCCTCCCATCCTCCCCCCCTCTTCCCACCCTCCCTCCCTAAGGACTCGGCTGGCCACCTACTATCCGCTCACTCTCTCATCATACATTCTAAACTGACAGAGCTTCAGAAGTAACATTTTTCCATATTAGGTTCCATTTACCCAATTGGTGTTTGCGCTCAGCCTTCAATCTCTCCATTTCACGCACATACCACAGTTTGTTTAGCCATCTTGCTATCGGAGGGACCCCTTCGCGCCGCCAGTGAAAGGCCACAACCACCCTTGCAGTTCCTACTACATGCTTCACCAGTATCTGTTTACATGTTGCTAGGCCTGCAATCTGAGCTGAGAACAGAAACACTTCAGGATTCCACGGTATTGCGCTCCCCAGCCATTTCTGCAACCTAAAGTGGACCGCCCTCCAGAATGCCCGAATTTTGACACAATCCCACCATATGTGCCCCATTCAGGGCCGTGCCGATGCGGTAAGCGGGGTAAGCGCCGCAGGGGGGCGCCCACCTCTGGAGGGCGCCGCCGCGGTGCTTACTCTCGCCCCGCGCCGCCGAGGCCTTTAAATCTTTTACCTGGTCGCAGCAGCGTCAGTGAAAGCGCTGCCGACGTCTCCCTTCCCTTGCACTCATTGGTTCCCTCAGTGTCCCGCCTTCTAGAAGAAGGCGGACACTGAGGGAACCAAGAGCGCGAAGGGAGATGTCGGCAGCGCTCCGCTTTCACTGACGCTGCTGCGACCGGAAGTAAAAGATTTAAAGGCCCCAGGGTGCGGAGGAAAGAGCAGAGGCATAGGCGCCCCGTATAAGAGGCTTGGGGAGGCTAAGCCTCCCCAGCCCAACCATGACCTTTAAAACCGGCTCCGGTCCCCACCTGGCAGTGTTGACGGCGTCCCCTGTGCCTTTGAGCAGCTTACCGGCACACGCAGCACTTCTCTTGTTTCTCCTCTTCGTTGCCGTCGCGTCGTCCCACCCCCCCACCCCCCCTTCACGCGATTTGCGAACCGCGCTGCCGCTTAGCACTGCTTAAAAAAAAATTTACACGTCAGCAGGAACAGGCTGCTTCAGCCAATCCCAGGAGCCTTCCTTCAGCCCTTGGGCGGAACACGCTGAAGGAAGGCCCCTGGGATTGGCTGAAGCAGCCTGTTCCTGCTGATGTGTAATTTTTTTTTTAAGCAGTGCTAAGCGGTTCGCGAATCGCGTGAAGGGAGAGGACAATTTGCTGGAAATGGAGGGGAAGGGAGAGAGAGGAGGATTGCTGGTTATGGATGGAGGAGGGAAGGGCAGAGAGGGACAAGGATGGACATGGGGGCCCACGGAGAGGACAATTTGCTGGAAATGGAGGGGAGAGAGGAGGATTGCTGGCTATGGATGGAGGAGGGAAGGGCAGAGGGGGACAAGGATGGACATGGGGGCCCACGGAGAGGACAATTTGCTGGAAATGGAGGGGAGGGGAGAGAGGAGGATTGCTGGCTATGGATGGAGGAGGGAAGGGCAGAGGGGGACAAGGATGGACATGGGGGCCCAGGGAGAGGACAATTTGCTGGAAATGGAGGGGAGGGGAGAGAGGAGGATTGCTGGCTATGGATGGAGGAGGGAAGGGCAGAGAGGGACAAGGATGGACATGGGGGCCCAAGGAGAGGACAAATTGCTGAAAATGGAGGGGAGGGGAGGAGGATTGCTGGCTATGGATGGAGGAGGGAAGGGCAGAGAGGGACAAGGATGGACATGGATGGGAGGACAGGACCCAGGGAGAGAGAAGAAATTGCTGGAAATGGATCTAGAGCAAGAAATGAAGAAGAAAGGAGGAAAGTAAAGAAATAAATGGAAAGGAAGCCCTGGAAATGGAGTTAAGAGGACAGATAGCAGCAGACTCAGATACTGGGCCAGCATGATCGGAAAAAGAAAGTCACCAGACAACAAAGGTAGAAAAAAATCATTTTATTTTCATTTTAGCGTTTGGAATATGTCTACTTTGAGAATTTACATCTGCTATCTTATTTTGCAATGTATAGCAATTTGTTTCTAAGAATATTGCTGACAATTCCTGTCAGTGTAGCAAGTGGTGAGCGATCATTTTCACCGGGGGGGGGGGGGCGCCAACTGATAGTCTGCAGGGGGGCGCCAGAGACCCTAGGCACGGCCCTGGCCCCATTGTGCCTTTATGCCCGCACTTCCTCCAACACATACCTGGGGCCAATGGAAACATCCTCTGTAAGCGGGCAGGTGTAAGATACCACCTATATAGTACTTTCACTGCGTTCTCCTGTATGGGGACATGTGTCGATACCCCTACTACACCTCTTTCTATTCTCTCCCATTCAGGTTCTCCCAACTTCACACCCAGTTCCCTTTCCCATCTTTGCCTGTGCTCACCACTGCAAGGTGATTGTTTACTGATGAGGAGGTACAGGTGGCTGATCAGACCACGAGAAGAAGAAAACTTCTCACACATCTTTTCTAACTCTGATGTTTGACGTTGCATCACCTCCCTCACCGCTTTAGTCTGAAGGAAGTGTGCTAGTTGACAGTATGCAAATTCACCCCCTTCTATCCCCGGGAACCTGTCCTTCAGTGCATTTAAAGACAGCAGTGAGTCCCCTTCAAACATTTGGCCCCAGGTTCTCACCCCTTCCTTGTACCAAACAGTAAAAGTCCCTTTTGTAGTACCTGGTAAAAATAAAGGATTAAAAGCTATAGGGGTGCTGCGGGTGAGAACGCATTTTCTCTTAGGGAATAAACTGTCCCAGTAGTAAAGTGTCACCGCTATTGATGGGCATGCTCGTTCCTCCAAGGTTCTAAAAGGCTTCGGTAGCCACATGAGTGCGTTCAACGGTGTGTCCCCTAAGGAATGTTGTTCTATGTGCACCCACTGTCGGTCCGGGTAGTCTTGTTGCCATTCAAGAGCGGCCTTCCCTTGTGCTGCTCTGTAATACCAGGTGAGATTGGGTACCCCCAGCCCTCCTCTCTTCCGTTCTTTATATAGCAGTGCCCTTGCTAGCCTTGGATGCTTTCCTGCCCAGACGAACCGCACTAACTTGTTTTGCAATGAAGCTATAAATCGCCTGGGCATCATCACAGGCAGCACCTGAAAGAGATACAGCAAGCGGGGTAGTATGTTCATTTTGAGGATAGCTATTCTTCCAAACCATGAGACTCCCAAATCTCCCCAGCGCTCTATGTCTTCCCCGATAGTTTTGCCTATTCCTTTGTAGTTAGCATTAAAAAGTTCAGAGAACTCCCTAGTCAGGTTAACCCCTAAGTATCTAATTTGCTTAGGTGCCCATCGGAAAGAGGAAGAGATCTTTAAGGATTCCACCACTGCATCTGGGAGTGTCACATTCAAAGCTTCTGATTTTGCCATGTTAACTTTGAATCCCGACACTGCCGAATATTCCTCTATGACGCTCTCTAAGTGTGGAAAGGTGAGAGGTCGAGATATCATCAGCAGGACGTCATCCGCGAAAAGGGCCATTTTGTGGATTCTATCTGCTATTCTGACTCCTGAGATATTAGGATCCAGCCGCACATGAGCCGCAAAGGGCTCCATCACCATAGCGAACAACAAGGGTGACAGTGGGCACCCCTGTCTGGTGCCTCTGTACAACGTGAACATCTCGGAATTACCACCATTGACCCGGACACAGGCCCTTGGGGACTCATAGAAAGCCTGAATCCACCTCCGGAACTGTACCCCAAACCTCATGGTTTCCAAGACCTTGTACATAAAGGGCCAGTGAACCCGGTCAAAGGCTTTTTCCGCGTCAAGACTTAGAAGACAGAGCGGTCTCTTGTTTCTCTTTGCCAGATACATAATGTCCACCACTCTCCTAATGTTGTCCATCGCTTTTCGGTAAGGGACAAAACCCACCTGGTCAGGATGGATGAGCACTGGGAGAATAGGTGCCAGCCTACTTGCCAACACCTTAGCCAGGATTTTACATCTGCGTTTAGGACCGATATAGGTCTATAAGAACCACATTCTTGGTGGTCTTTGCCTGGCTTAGGTAGCACTGCTATCCATGCCTCCATCATGGACTGCTCTGCTGATACTTTGACGGGTAAAGTACACTGAAGTTTACAGAAGTAAGCCTTAGCATGCACTGCCGCTGTCCCTCCTCCCTATTCCAACTTCTACTCATTTCTTTATGCGTCTTTACAAGCAAATAAGTGAGAAAACTATTTGAACATAAGAATAGCCATACTGGGTCAGACCAATGGTCTATGTAGCCCAGTATCCTGTTCCCAACAGTGGCCAATCCAGATCACAAGTACCTGGCAGAAAACCAAATAGTAGCAACATTCAGTGTAGAACCCCAAAGAATTGCGAGATTCTGGAATCCTAAAGAGTAAAAAGATTCCAGAATCCCAAAGAGTAGCAACATTCCACGCTACCTATCCCAGGGCTGGAAAGATCCCAGAAGAGAGATCACCTGGATGCCTTAAATGCAAAAAGTTACAAATAAAAATATACACAGAAAAATCAAGCCAAATAGCAACAAAACTATTAAAGTGAGGAACAAGTTTCCCTGGCTCTTAAAATTCTGATTGCACCTAAGTTTTCAAAGTATCTTTCCATCCCAGCATGCCATAGTAATTTTTGCCTGTAGTAAAATGATGGCAAACTGGCATTCACAAGATACATATGTTTTTGGGGTGTTTTTCAGGTGCTAACATGTAGAACTTGTGCACTATGGGAGTCCTCCACCAACTCCAAAGCACGCCAACCTGTCTGGCTGCCTCCTGTTTTGAGCACGAAACAGCAAACGTAGAGGCTGACAAATGTACAAACCAACAGGGAGATAATATCAAAAACAGTTTATTCAGAATATTCATATCAAGGACCAGACATGGTCCGTGTTTCGGCGCCAAAGCACCTGCCTCAGGGGTCACAAACAACTTTCTCTTAAAAGTAGCTGATTGGCTTGAATAAATCCTTAGTGTGTACTCGTGGTTGTAAAACAGGTTCATCCACGGAGAGAACAAAAAACCAGCAAACCGATCAGCAAACAACACCTTGTGACAGGAAGATATGAATATTCTGAATAAACTGTTTTTGATATTATCTCCCTATTGGTTTGTACATTTGTCAGGCTCTACTTTTGCTGTTTCGTTTTGATTTTCCGTGGAGGCTCTTCCTGTTTTTTTTGGTCCTGTTTCGAGCAGCCAACATGCAATAAATGTTCTGCCTGCTCAGAAGGGAGGACGATCACCACACGTATGAGCTGCACACCAGTTGCGCCACCAGATAACAAAGGGAGGTGGATCAAATACAAAATGCTTTATTACAGACTCAACACAGATCTGTGTTTCAGCCACAGGCCTGCCTCAGGAGTCTCTATGGTGTGTATGATAAGATAATGTGCTCTGCTGACAGAGCTGCGTGACGCGCTGTTGCATGTTTAAGCCCTAGGTCTTTTTTCAAGGTCTTTTTCAAGACCGTTATTTCCTTTCTTCCTGTGGCACATTATCTTATCATACACACCATAGAGACTCCTGAGACAGGCCTGTGGCCGAAACACAGATCTCTATCGAGTCTGTAATAAAAGTATGTCGTATTTGATCCAGCTGTCCTGTCCCAATCTCTGGAATCATTGGTCCACATCTCTTTGTTATCTGTTGGTTCCATTGGATTTTGTTGTTCACCCACCTAGGTGGATTCCTTATTCCTGTTGTGCCACCAGAGCCATCACAGCCGCATTTCTTAACCGGTAGCTGACCCTGGTGCTGCCACCCTCGTCCCACGTTCCCAAGTGAACTGTTACTGCTAGCTCCCATGGGCTGTAATCTTCCATTGACTCAGTCTAAGGAGACACCAAGGGAGGTTGTGCAAAGGGTGGGAAAAGGGGAACAGGAGCGAGAAAAATGGTGGGGAAAAAAAAGTGGGATATGACAGAGAGATGGAATCTTGCTTCCCCCCCCTTCCCCCCCAAGAAAGGTCCCTCTATGGCGAGACTCTGGTATTGTGAAATTCTAGTGGTGTGGTTTGATGTGCCTCCCTTTTATAACGATTTACAAAACTATAGAAATAAGTGTTTTGAGACATCACTAATGCTAGTTTAGTCAGCATTGTTGTGTCTGAAGCTCCTTACTACACAAAAATTTATACATACATGGTATGTTAAGAGCCCCAGGAATACTTCCATATTCTTTCATTTCCCATCGCTCCCGGACATCCACTAGCACTGTCTTGGGAGACTTCAACAAGTCTTTCAGTTGTTCATAAGAGACTGTTTTCCCAGGAGCGGTGCTAAGAGCGCAGAAGAGAGAATTTCTGGATCCCCAAGCTGTAACACACAATGAATAGGATTTGATTTAATTCTAAGTTGTTATGCACCAATATGATGCTTTTGTTTTTTTTTTTGGGGGGGGGGGAGGAGTTTCTTAATCGTTACCTTGTAAACTATCACAATGCAGCTACATACACAGTCTTGGACTGGAAACTAACAGTGCTACCAAGGAGTTCAGGGGTCCTTTTACAAAGGCATGCTAGCGTTTTTAGCAGGCACTAAATGTTAGTCGCCCCTATATTTCTATGAGTGTTGCTAGTGTTTAGTGTGAGCTGATTAACGTGCACTAAAACTGCTAGCGCACCTTTTAAAAAGGACCCCTCGGTGATTTTTATGACATGTAACCCCACTTCAGATCGTCCCTTTTAAGGGTCATTCCATGTCAAGTGGTCTGGTGGTCCCTGCGCGACCATCACTGATTTCGATGAAATCTTCTGTGAACATTAATACATGTCCCCAATGAATATTGGTAAAGTTTTACGTTTGCCGATGCAATACTTGCTGAGATATAGTAATCTGTTTGACCCCATATTGCAGCCTTCGCGCAGGGACCACCAGACCACTTGACATGGAATGAAATAACTCGTCTCACCAAATAAGCTTGAGGCAGGTAACAATATAATACAATGCACAGCTTATTAACCACTTTATGCCAGAAAGACCAATGCTGTTTACAAAATAACAGACAAACTGGGAAGAAACAGTAATACAGTAAAAGAATATATATATATATATATATATATATATATATATATTATATATATAAAATGTATCAAATAAAAAAAGTTTCCATTTTTTTCCAAAATGATTAATAATTTAGGGGTCCTTTTATTAAGCAGTGGCAGAAGGTGGCCTGCAGTAGTGTGGGTGCATGAACTTGGCGTACACCGGGCCAGTTTTTACCGCGTCTGGGAAAAAGGGCTTTTTTTTCAATGGGCCTGGAAAAGGGCCTGCGGTAACATTGAAACCAGCACGTGCCTCTTTACGGTCTGAGCCCTTAATGCCATCTATTGATCTAGCGGCAAGGGCTCACGCTCTACATGCGCAGTGACCGGTTGGCATACACCAACTGCCAATTAACGATGGAAAAGCCACAGGCGGTAGGAAATAACAAAATAATTTGTCACAGCATTGTGGGAGCACACCGGATTTGAAATTACCACCAGGGTGGCATGCTAGCCTGGCAGTAGTCTCGTTCTAGCGCATGCTGCATGCATGTAGAGCCCACCGCGCCTTTGTAAAGGGGCCTCTTAGTTCAGCTATGATAAATACAGGTAAGTCATTCCAAAAAGAAGTCACTTAAAAAGTAAAAAAAAAAAAAAGAGTTAAACATGCATATGCTTACCAGTTTACCAAGTGCAAACCCTTAACAGATGGATAATGCAATATTAAGTGACTAGTAAAAAAAAGGCCCGTTTCTGACACAAATGAAACGGGCGCTAGCAAGGTTTTCCTCGGAGTGTGTATGTTTCAGAGAGTGTATGTGAGAGTGACTGTGTGTGAGAGAGAGAGTGAATGTGCGAGTGTGTGAGAGAGAGAGAGAGAGTGAGTCTGGGTGCGAGTGTGTCTGTGAGACACAGTGTGAGAGAGAGAGAGAGTGTGTTTCACACAGATACAGTGTGTGCGAGAGAGAGAGTGTGTGTGAGACACAGACTCTCTGTGAGACTGAGTGTATGAGACCAAGAGAGTGTGTGAGTGACTGTGTGACACATAGAGAGTGAATGTGATACAGTGTGAGACATAGAGTGTGTGAGACACAGTGTGTGAGAGTGACAGATACCTCCCCCCCCCCCTCTCTCTGGTGTCAGGGCCTCCCTCGCTCTCTCTGGTGTCAGGGCCCCCCTCCTTCTCTCTCTCTCTGGTGTCTGAGCGTTACTGTGCAGGACGCTGAACTCTGGCTGTGCTTCAAGGAACTGACCAATCCTATTTATTAGAATGCACCTCCAACATTCTGAAGCCAAGAAACCTTGTGTGGTTGGTCATTTCTGCTTGTGACGAACCCGGAAGTACGTGATGTCAATTCAGGAGATGGGTACAGAGAGCAGGAATGCCTCAGCCATGCAGTCAGCTTCAGAATGTTGGAGGTGCGTTTTATTATATAGGATGCTGAACATGAAGACAACGGCTAAACTGTGGTTTAATTAGCAAAAGGTTAGACCATAAAAAGATTGATAAGTCAAACTTAACACTTTAAAAAGCTACAGGCTCACATACCCACCTAAACCTTTTCTCCTTTCCCTACTTAATATTGTTACATCACTAACCATATCTAATATCCTAGAATGACAAAACCATAACAAGACTCTGTAAGCCACATTGAACCTGCAAAGAGGTGGGAAAATGTGGGATACAAATGCAATAAATAAATAAATAAAGGGGTAACATGATCAAAAGCTTTATTATTTTGTAGAAGATGAACCACTGTGTGCTGTATCAACCGAACCTGCTTAATTTAATATTTCAGAAGACCGCAGTGTATTACACAATAATCTAGTCTCAAAAGAATAAATGCATGCAACCAAAATAAAAGCTCTTTCTGCTCTAAAAGCAAATATACACAGCAGATTAACTTTAAACTGAAAAAAAAAGCGCTAACTACAGAAGAAAACTGGTTTTTAAAAGGTCAAGGCATTATCTAACCACTCCCAAATTTTACACTACACTACTACCTCATATAAAAAAGGAACCTTGATCAAAGTCCTTTGCAGTCTAGTGAACTACATATAATATGTCTTATCTAAATTTAATTTAACCAAGCTGAAAGGGCCTGCAGCAACCCTCGGTTTCAATGATAGACTTTGATCCTTATCCACTTCTGCCCAATTCTCTATTATATTAAGTACAGGACTCATATACAAAATGCCAGGAGCCAAAGCTAATGTGTAATTAGGAAGTCTCTTTTTTTTTCTCTGTCTATCCACAGTGGAAATTACAGGCTGACTGTACATTCATTATTTCAAGATCTGGAGAAATTCTACTATTTGTCTGTTGTTGCAAGGGTAAGGGCTCCAAAGTATTGACAACAGAACTATGCGAACTTCACCCCAAGGCCTCACCCAGATCCTTTCACTGTTTTTAACTTTGACTTTCGTCCTCATGGTTGGATCATTTATTTCATTCTTTCCTTCAGAGCTTGCAGACACAGCTTTAGCATATCAGGGGCAGATTTATTTTCCTCTTACATAAGACTTAAGGGTACAATGTGGTTAGCTCAGAAAGGAAGAAAAGCTCCCTAGGGTATATATAGGCATTACCTATAGCAGGCAACAGCATGAAACAGGCCACCAAGTACAAACCTTTTCCCCACACCAACTCGGGACCTTGGGGAGGTTGAGGTGCACATGAGCTTGGCAACAAGGTATAAGGTGGGACAATATGGGATACAAGTGCAATAAATAAATAAGGTGGGAAAATGTGGGATACAAGTGCAATAAATAAATAAAAAATAAAATAAATAAATTTGGCTGATCCTAATTTTATATAAAACACAAACACCTGTTTCTTGTTTTTATTAAACATAAGGAGCAGGAAAAGTGTCCTTATGTTTACTAAATGCTCCTTCAAGAAGCAGACAAACCCCGCTACCTAAACATAGTAATCTGAAAGCAAAGCCCCCCCACCCCCCTTTCCCATCATTCACTACGAGTCGATCATCCTCACCGCCAATCCGCTGCCTCCTCTCCCCTGTGCACCTCCCCGCTGTTGACCACCTGCACCTCCCGGCCAACCGGACGCTGCAAACTAGGCTCAACCTCGCCGCCATGTGCCACCCCGAATCACTACGTCCGGGACGAGAAGAGATGCCCACCCAGCCGCGCCTCCGGCCAGACAACCAATCAGTGCACAGGGAGGAACTCCTCAGCCAATCAGTGCTCAGCCACCTGTTGCCAGCTAGGGAACCCAAGGAGGTTTAATGACAAGAGACAGCTTGAGCCTAACGGTACGAGGCTATCTAGCCCATTATATGGGTTGAAGCCAGTGGGCGTAGCTTTCTGTCTGTAGGCGGAGTCACAAGTACAACCAAAACAATAGCTAGCGCTATATTTAAAGCAATACTAAAAGATTATTAGAAATAATTGACTGCCTATGCAGGTCCATCTGTAAAAAGTCAAAAGCTGTTCCAGTTGGATAGGCAGTGTCTTAAAAGGTGGAGGACACAATTTTTTTTTTTACTTATTTGACAGCTTTTTTAATTTGTTTGAAATGTGTCCCATATGTAGATATAAATATCATGAAATCAAAACTGAATATCACTACAACAGCTTAAAAATGATTGTAGCTGGTGGAAAACAGCACAAATAACGGCTGTATTTTGTGCTCATTTCTCTACACTGAGTAATACATGGCCACATTTTAGAGAGGATATCCTGTGTACTGAGGGGTTCCTCTTAACTGTTGTTGTAATCTGCCTTGGGAAGCCTGGTGTTATAAAGATTTAATGTGAAATTAAACTGCCCTTCATTGGGTCACATGGAATCACATCTTCACCTCATCTCTTTTGTACAACTGGATTATTCCGTTTTGAGCATCTTTCTGGGACAAGTCAATAAAATTTAATATTTTATTTAATGCAGATCTCTCATTTGTTTACACATAACTAAATGGGCTATCAATCCCTAACACAGTCCATTGGATTTCTTATATTTTGTCCTTGTGATGACTTACACTGTGCCAAAACTGGGAATACAGTGAGACAGAATAATAGAATTCAATAACATCCAAAATGTATTAATTAGCATTATAATTGTGTTCACATTTAGGTAATAACTGAGAAAATGCTGTTGAAAACTGACTTGAAGAAGAAATAAATATATATCACAGAACTGGAAAATGTTGGCACATTTAGACTGAACTTCTGCATGAAGGTAGCTCTACCCTAATTGTTGAATATCTTTATTTTAAATAGTAGTAATAAACAATAATAAGTGCATTTTTATAATATACCACTGCATTCCATAAAACAAAAGGAGCTAGTTCCCACAAACCATCTTTCTCTTTTAATCTAGACATAGGAAAAAAAAAAGGATTTAAAATGCTCCCGGGTTGCAAACTAATTCATGTTTAGTGTGGGATATAATTGAGGAGTGGCCTAGTGGTTAGGGTGGTGGATTCTGGTCCTCTGGAACTGAGTTCAATTCCCACTGCAGCTCCTTGTGACTCTGGGCAAGTCACTTAACCCTCCATTGCCCCGGGTACAAATAAGTACCTGTATATGTAAGCCACATTGAGCCTGCCATGAGTAGGAAAGCACAGGGTACAAATGTAACTAAAATAATTACATAATTAAATAGAAACATTGAATGTTGAGCACCTGATTCTCATAACATGATGTCTGTTTTAGTGGCCTCTTACCAAAAGAAAAAAAATCTCTGCATGAATATAACACATCCTAGGGTGTCCCTATAACCAGCCCCTCCAAATGACACACTGATTACAATTTATAACAAATTACTACTCTACCTATTAAAAGTTACTATACTTCCTCTGTGTACATCTGTACGATGCACAAGCTGGCATGTTTGAAAATGTAAGTGCTACCAACAATAAAGAACATGGATGCAGCTGCTCATAGGTTTGTTTGTTTGTTTTGAGTATATACAGAACAACGGCTGCAAGGGGAAGAGGAAATATTGGCATAGTAACATACTAAATGACGACAGATAAAGACCAGTACGTTCCATCCAGTCTGCCCAACAAGATACTTTATATGTATACCCGAGTTTGATTTGCCCTTGCCTTTCTCAGGGCACAGACCGTAGAAGTCTGCCCAGCACTGTTCTTGTACTAAGTTCTGAAGCTAACGTTGAAGCCCCTTAAAATTTACACTCCAGCCCATCCCTATCTATTCAGTCATGATCAGGGCATAGACCATAGAAGTCTGCCCAGCTCCCATCTTTTTCCCAATTACTGGCGTTTCCATCCAATCTCTGCTAAGATTCTGCAGAACCATTCCTTCTAAACAGGATTCCTTTGTGTTTATCCCATGCATGATTGAATTCCATTACCATTTTCATCTCCACCACCTCCTGCAGGAGGGCATTCCACATATCCACCACCCTCTCCGTGAAAAAATATTTCCTGACATTAGTCCTGAGTCTGCCCCCTTCAACCTCTAGTTCATGTCCTCTAGTTCTACCGCCTTCCTGTCTCCGAAAAAGGTTTGTTTGTGGATTAATACCTTTCAAATATTTAAACGTGTGTATCACGTCACCCCTGTTTCTCCTTTCCTCCAAGGTATACATATTCAGGTCAGCAAGTCACTCCTCGTACGGTTTGCAACGCAAATCCCATACCAATTTTGCAGCTTTTCTTTGCACCGCTTCCAGTCTTTTTACATCTTTAGCAAGATACGACCTCCAAAACTGAACACAATACTCCAATTGGGGCCTCACCAACGACTTGTAGAGGGGCATCAAAACCTCCTTTCTTCTGCTGGTTACGCCTCTCTCTATGCAGCCTAGCATCCTTCAGGCCACGGCTGTCGCCTTGTCGCATTATTTCTTCACCTTTAGATCCTCCGACACCAACACCCCAAGGTCTCTCTCCTGAGTTGAGCTTACTAATTTCTCCCCTCCTATTCGGTATCTCTCCTTTGGGTTTCTGCACCCCAAGTGCATCACTCTACACTTCTTGCCATACAATTTTAACTGCCAGACCCTCAACCATTCTTCTAAGGTTCGGAGATCCTTCTCATTGTTTCTACTCCCTCCAGGGTATCCACTCTATTGGCTATTTTTGTGTCATCCGCAAAAAGGCACACCTTTCCTTCCAACCCTTCAGCAATATCTCCCACAAATATATTAAAAAGAATAGGCCCCAGCACCAACCCCTGAAAATCTCCACTTCTCACCTTCCTTTCCTCTGAGCGGATTCCATTTACCACCACCCTCTGCCACCTGTCGGTCAACCAGTTTCTTATCCAGTTCACCACTTTCAGTCCTAAGTTCAACCCTTTCAGCTTATTCACAAGTCTTCTGTGGGGGACCGCATCAAGGACTTTGCTGAAATCCAAGTAGATTGAATCTAGCGCACGTCCTTCATCTAGTTCTTTGGTCACCCAGTCAAAGAAATCAATAAGATTCGTTTGGCAGGATTTTCCTTTGGTAAAGTCATATTGTCAACTCCAGGCTCCGCCCTTTCTGCCTCGCCTCACCCCACGCCTGGAACAAACTCCCCGAGCCCATACGCCAGGCCCCCTCCCTGCCCATCTTCAAATCCTTGCTCAAAGCCCACCTCTTCAATGTTGCCTTCGGCACCTAACCACTACACCTCTATTCAGGAAATCTAGACTGCCCCAACTTGACATTTCGTCCTTTAGATTGTAAGCTCCTTTGAGCAGGGACTATCCTTCTTTGTTAAACTGAACAGCGCTGCGTAATCCTAGTAGCGCTCTAGAAATGTTAAGTAGTAGTAGTAGTAGGGTCCTGTAACCCGTCGGCTTCAAGAAAGTTAACTATCCTTTCTTTCAGCAGCGACTCCATTATTTTTCCTATCACCGACATGAGACTTTCCAGTCTGTAGTTACCCACTTCTTCTCTGTCTCCACTTTTGTGAAGAGGGACCACATATGCTCGTCTCCAATCCGATGGAACCTCTCCCATCTGTAAAGATCTATTAAATAAATCTTTAAGAGGTCCCGCCAGGACCTCTCTGAGCTCCCTCAGTATCCTGGGATGTAACCCATCTGGCCCCATAGCTTTGTCCACCTTCAGATTCTCAAGCTGTTTATAAACTCTTTCTTCCGTAAACGGTGCAGTATACACTCCATTTCCAGACGTTCCCTCGGCAGCCGACTAACTTAAGTGGCTTAAACTTTTTCACATGATGTCATCTCCTGTTCTCAATCAAACCTCGATGATTGAAACCAATTGTAAAATTGTGAGATTTATATTATGTTATTAAACCTCCTAGGTTTTGCATTCTCTCTGTTGAGAGGATTATAAGGGGGGGGGGGGGGGTCTGTGAAGGGGCGGGAGGATTATATTCAAAATGTTTTTGTCAGTGCTCCAGAACTTGTTTTGTTATTGGCAGTTCTGTATTACAGATTTTAGTGCTGCGCTATATTCCTTTATTTTTTCTTATGATTACAATAAAGATATTTCTACGTAAAAATAATAGGAAATGCTCATGCGTGGTGCATCTGTACTTGAGGGACACAGAATTGAGGGCGCCGGGATTAGAGGGAACTGCAGGTGGTGAGGGCTCTGGGGTTAGGGGGAACTGTGGGTGGTGAGGGGTCCAGGGTTAGAGGGAACTGTGGGAGATTAGAGCTAGGGTGCAGCTTGAAATGACACACTGATTATTTGTATTTATTTTCAGCACTTGATATACTGCAAATGATCCTTAAGGTGACTATGCAGTTTACAATGTCTATTACAGGTACTTTCAACTGTCCCTAATGGGCTCACAATGAAAGTTATATATTACTAGTAAAAAAGGCCCGTTTCTGACACAAATGAAACGGGCGCTAGCAAGGTTTTCCTCGGAGTGTGTATGTTTGGGAGAGTGTATGTGAGAGTGTCTGTTTGAGAGTCAGAGTGAAAGTGTGATTGTGTGAGAGAGAGCGTGAGTCTGGGTGTGAGTGTGTTTGTGAGAGAGTGTGTGTGTGAGAATGAGAGTGTGTGCAAGTGTGTATGTGAGACACAGTGTGAGTGAGAGTGTGTGTGTGTGGGCGAGAGAGAGAGTGTGTGTGAGACACAGATTCTCTGTTTGAGTGAGTGTATGAGACCAAGCGAGTGTGTGAGTGACTGTGTGGCACATAGAGAGTGAATGTGATACAGTGTGAGACAGAGTGTGTGAGAGTGAGAGTCAGAAAGACATTGTATATGAGAGAGAGAGTGTGAGCCGTGCCCTCCCAATCCATGGCCATCTGTCCCCTGCCCCCTCCATTCATCCTTTTCCAGCAATTCCCCTCTGTCCCTGAGCCCTGCCCTCCCAATCCATGGCCATCCATGTTTGTCTGTCACCTGCCCCCTCCATTCATCGCTATCCTGCATTTCCCCTCTCTGCCTGAGGCCTGCTCTGCAATCCATATCCATCCATGCCCATCTGTCCCCTCCATTCATCCCTATCCAGCAATTCCCCTCTCCCTGAGTCCTGCCCTTCCAATCCATGCCCATCCATGCTCCTCTGTCACCTGGCCCCTCCATTTTTCCCTATCCAGCATTTTCCCTCTCTGCCTGAGGCCTGCTCTGCAATCCATATCCATCCATGCCCATCTGTCCCCTCCATTCATCCCTATCCAGCAATTCCCCTCTCCCTGAGTCCTGCCCTTGCAATCCATGCCCATCCATGCTCATCTGTCACCTGGCCCCTCCATTTTTCCCTATCCAGCAATTTCCCTCTCTCCCTGAGTCCTGCCCTCCCAATCCATGCCCATCCATGCTCCTCTGTCCCCTGCCGCCTCCATTCATTCTTTTCCAGCAAGTCCCCTCTCGCCCTTCCATGTTCCCCCCCCCCCCTTGCATCCATGCTACGCTCTCTCCCATGTCCCAGCCTGGCCCGCCCTCTTCTCCCCCCCCCTTCGCATCCATGCATCTTTTTTTTTTTATTATTCTTTTTAACTTTACCTCCGTGGCGGTTCGTGCAGCGAAGCGTCAGGGAAGGAGGCGGCGCTCCCGACGTCTAGCTTTCCCTTCGCTGTGTTCCGCCTTGTTTTGAAGGCGGAACACAGCGAAGGGAAGGCTAGACGTCGGGAGCGCCGCCTCCTTCCCTGACGTTTCGCTTCCGGATTTGTTTGTTTTGTCGCGAGGGCGGGGCAGAGACGGCAGGCTGAACCCTTCAGCCTCAGCCTGGGAGTGACGTCAGATGGCTTCAAGGCTTCAGGGTTTGAAGCTTCCGGCTTCAAGTTTCCGGCTTCACAGAACGTTGGCTTCAGAACGTTCACGGTGCGTTTTATTATATTAGATAACTAGGGCAATGGAGGGCTAAGTGATTTGCTCCGGGTCACATGGAGCTGCAGAGAGAATTGAACCCGA